>NC_142368.1:2118500-2448000 GCF_059441175.1 Urocampus carinirostris
ATCTATCTATCTATCTATCTATCTATCTATCTATCTATCTATCTATCTATCTACAGTATCTCTCTTTCTTTTTCTCTCTGTGTATCTCATGCCTTGCAAAACTATCGGTCTCACCTGACCAGAGCACCTTCTTCCACATGTTATCTGTGTTTAGCATGTGGCTTCTTGCAAATGCCAATGGGCATTTTTATGGTATACTGTCAGAGATTACTTTCTTCTTTCCACTCTTCCATTAAGGGCAGATTTATCCAGAATTTGATTAATAGTAGTCTTATGCACAGATTGTCCCGCGTCAGCTGTGTGGAATGTAAATTTCTGCCTTGTCATATCATTTAACTAATTTAGAGCTTTTTAAAAAAATGTTTGTTTCTTTTTAGATACCTCTTTTTATCTCTTTCTTTCTTTTTATCTATCTTTCTTATGCCAAATATTATTTATATTTTGTGGGAGAAATGGGCATTAAGTCGTTTGGAGTCTGGATAACACATGGAGCAGCTGAAAAGAGCCAGTAGCTGGAGTTGGTCTAAAGTGGCAAACTTTAGATAGCCCCCTAAAAAGACCCGAGTAGCCTGGGGACAGGTTCTGAAAATAGCTCACCAGCAATGCATCATTGCGATTTTCTAGGAAAAAAAATTCTAACTGGCATGAGTTTTTTGTGGATGAATGGGCCTATTTTAACTCTACTTCTAACAGTTACAACCTGATAGTAACATAATAGTAACATAGTAATTACAAGATAAATTATTATCTTAGAAATTCAAACTGGTGGTCCTTCGCGCCAATTAATAACAAAATGTATCTCTCAGTTATCGACCCCTGCTTTAGAGGCTAGCAGAAGTTACTTAGCATGCCAGTAAAAGATTGCAAGAGCAAACCAGATTTCTTTTTCAAACACCCTGAGTCCTGGAACTGTGGAAGAAAATTAACACTGAAGGATGATACTAACAATAACAATGAGTGGTGAGCCAGGGCATGCAGGAAAGAGACCAACCGAATGGCTAGAGAAGGAAACAGTGGGGGGAAAAACTGAAGATAACCAACTCAAGGATGAGCAAGCTTTATTCACACAGAGCAGCTAACAAGAACAATAGCAGTTAGTGGCGAACCACATTCTGTCTAACATAAGTGGCTAGAGAATGAAACTGTCGGAAAAAGCACCAGATGCCTGAATCCTCTTTAAAAAAGTGTGCTCAAAATAATAGTAAGAATCATAACCGGTCTGCAGTTGCTTACCCATGGAGGGGGCTCTCCTGTGGTGCAGGGGGCACTCGAGGGTGCCCTGCTGGGTGCGACCAAACATGGCCGAGTAGACGGCGATCTGCATCCCTCGTTTGCAGCTTAGCCTCATCCTCTCCTCTTCACACACCACTTTGCTCTTGTATTCATCTACGGGAGAAAATAATTGACACCAAGCTTAAAAACATAATACAAGTGGACTGTGAATCGTGGAGGACGTACAGGCTGCATAGCATGGAGGTACTAGAAAAAAATGGTATGGAAATTTAGCATGAAAAAACTTTTGCTCCAGGTTATATTTTCTAGCCTCAGATATGAAAATAAGTTAGAAAGAATCAAAATGGCGGAACGGACAAGTAGAGCCACGTCGCGGCATTCCTCGCTCACATCCAGTCACAGTGACCCGTGACCACCGGAGCAGCTCGGCCGGAGGTAAAAAGAAAAAAAAAGAAAAAAAAATCAAAGCTGCCCATTTTCAGGTGGTTCATCCTTGGACATTGCAACCTTAGTTGATGGATGGAATCATTCTACTCCACTTGCTCTTAAGCGTCTTTTGTCAGAGGCACTGTGGAGCTGTAGGGTTTCCACCCCAGCGCTTTATAGGCCGAGTGGCCCGCCAATTATTGTTATTCATGTAAACAACTCCACCCTGATAGATGTTTTCTTTCTCCTCTGCTTCCTCTTAAACACCTTATTTGGAGCTGTAGGGTTTCCACTATCGTGCTTTATAGGCTAAGTGGGCAACCAAGTTTTGTTTGTTTTTTAAAACATCGCCACCCGAATGCATACTCTTTCTCTTGTGCTTCCATTGAGGCATTTTCTTTCAGAGGCACTGATCTCGTTGCTATAGAATTCACCCCAGTGCTATAGGCCTATTGGCCCACTGAGTGTTTTTTAAGCATAAAATTTGATTATATGCATTGGAAAACTCAAAATGGAAAAGTGTTTTTGTTTGCATTTTATAAATATCTTAAAAAAATCAAATAAATACCTCAAAAGAAAAAAAGAGATAGCTATTTGAATGTTGGCCTTGAGGGGCCTCGCTCTCAGCAATAGACAACCAGGCATAATGGATCTTGGCCAAAACAGTGCATTTCATTTTAGGCAGGCCACAACGGCACTCTTGAGTGACCCAAATAGAAAAAAAGACGTGTTCTGCCTACCCCTAGTTGACTGGGGATAATGAATTGTGGACACAACCGTGCATTTCATTTGAGGCTGGCCAGGATGGTCTGCTCCCCCCAAAAAATGCCCTCTCCTGGTCCCCGCTCACCGAAATTTGCAATCAGGGATAATGGATCGCGGCTGCACGATTGCAGTTCACTATTTGGTGACCAGCACTGGAAAATAAGAGCCACCACATTGACAAAAGTGTGCTCTGCTGGTCCCTGTTCGCCTCAATATGAGATCTGGGAAAATGTATCGCTGCCACATGACAGCATCTCATTTTAGGCGGAAATAATGGCTAAAAAGAGCCACCAGGCCCGACAAATGGGTGCTCTGCGAGTCTTTGCTGAAATAAACTGAGGACAATGGATCTCGGCCAAAATAGTACAGTTCATTTTAGGCGGGCCACAACGGCACACTTGAGTGACCCAAATAGAAAATAAGATGTGTTCTGCCTACCCTTAGTTGACTGGGGATAATGAATCGTGGACACAACTGTGCATTTCATTCGAGGCTGGCCAGAGCGGTCCACACCCCCAAAAAGTGCCTTCTCCCGGTCCCCGCACACCAAAATTTGCAATCAGGGATAATGTATCGCGGCTGCACGAGTGCAGTTCACTATTTGGTGGACAGCACTGGAAAAAAAGAGCCGCCACACTGACAAAAGTGTGCTCTGCTGGTCCCTGCTCGCCTAAATATGGGATCTGGGAAAATGGATCGCGGCCACATGACAGCATCTCATTTTAGGCGGTAATAATAGCTAAAAAGAGCCGCCAGGCCCGACAAACGTGTGCCCTGCGAGTCTTTGCTGATATAAACTGAGGACAATAGATCTCGGCCAAAACAGTACAGTTCATTTTAGGAGGGCCACAACGGCACACTTGAGTGACCCAAATATAAAAAAAGATGTGTTCTGCCTACCCCTAGTTGACTGGGGATAATGAATTGTGGACACAACTGTGCATTTCATTTGAGGATGGCCAATCAGGGATAATGGATCGCGGCTGCAAGAGTGCAGTTCACTATTTGGTGGACAGTACTGGAAAAAAAGAGTTGCCACACTGACAAAAGTGTGCTCTGCTGGTCCCTGCTTGCCTCAATATCGGATCTGGGATAATGGATCGCGGCCACATGACAGCATCTCAATTTAGGCGGATATAATAGCTAAAAGAGCCGCCAGGCCGGACAAACGTGTGCTTTGCGAGTCTTTGCTGATAAAAACTGAGGATAATGGATCGCGGCCGCAGGAGTGCAATTCACTTTTAGGGGGAAAGCGCGACAAAAAAAGAACCGCCAGGCCCGACAAAAAATACCGTCTGATGCTCTTTGTTTGCAACATTACGGGATTGGGGATAATGTATCGCGACAGCACGGTGCAGTTCAGTTTTTGGTGCAAACACAGACTTGATTGTGGAATAATTTTTAACCCGTAATGCACTGAGGCCACTAAGTATGAAGAGCGAAGTAGCAAGGGATACCAGTATGCTTAATTTTTTTTTTGAATTTTCATTCAATGGATAAAAGGACTAAGAGGCCGTATGTGTCATGATTACTGATGCAAAGCACCATTTTGCGCCAACTGTCTCGGACTCTGATTGGCTCCTGGTCACTATTTAAACCCACTCCTTTCTGTCACCTGTTGTCAGTCCGTCTGCGAACCTCAGTTTACTCTAGGCAAGCTTTTCGACCCTGACTCACTCCTGTTTTTGCTTCCGACTTCGAGACGTTTTCTGATCTTGACCACGTCCACTCTCCTCCCCTGGCTTTCGACTCATTGCTGATCTCGACCACGTTTTTGCTCTCCTGTCCCAGCTACTGATCCTTTTTTTCCGCTCCCGACACCGCCATCGCTCGCCACGAAAGTGCCACTTCCGCGTTCGGAGCGACCTGCGACCAGCGATCACCGGATCGTGTGTGCAATCCTTTCCCTTCTTCCCAATAAAACTGAGAGAAACGTACGCAAGTGGGTCCTCTCTCCGTTCTGGTCTTGGCAGTATGTGGCCCAGTGGCCATAGTTTTCTCACTATTCCAAACAAGAAGCCACTTACTGGGTCTGCACTTGTAGCGTACGCTGAGGTATTTGCTGCTCCCAGGACATTGGTCCATCCCAAACACGCGGCTGTTGACAAGAACTTGACAGCTCCTTCTGTCCTGGCACTCGTCCAGCATTTTCTAAAGGGAGGAGGCAAAACACGCTTTTCACTAGGTTAACAATGAGTAGCGGACAAACCTAAAACCACTTCAAACGGGATTGTGAAAACCATCAGGACACAGCGGGAGGGGGGGAAAGGAATCCGGAAGGTTCCGCTTTTTCTTATTTATCTCGCTCCGTCTCAGTTTTCAGCCTCATTTAGTCCAACGAGTGACAGTCCTGTTAGCTAGTCGTGTTGACAGTTTTTCGAGGAACTCATACCCTTGGTCTTCGATTTACTGCAAAGAACTGCTAAAATAATGTCAAAAATATATAAAAGAACTAATATAAAACATACAGTACATAGTGATTTTGGTCAGAATCATTTCAGAAAAAAATATTTGCAAAATAAAGAAATAGTTACATCAAATTTCTTGGGTTTTTTTCAGCTCCACAAAATATATATAAATACATATATATAAATTGAGAAAAACATTGTGTTGAATCAGAACAAAAAGTTGGAAAAAATTCAATTGGAAAATCAGAAAAATACAGAATTTTCTGCAGCTCCGCAAATTTGAATAATAAAAATATTTTGAGAAAAATCATGACACAATTTAGAAGAATGAGAAAAGAAAACAGGCGAAAATGAGAAATGTTGTTTTGGCCTAACTATTTCCCATAATGCTCCATTACGATGTAAAGTGTGGCAGAATGAGTAAAAATTGTTTAATAATGAGATAAAATACAATGCTGTTTCCTCTTTTATCTATTATCCTAGTAGCCCGATTGTTCGCTCTTACTGATGCCTTCTGGGTTTGCTTCCTGTTACATACAATAAGCAAACGGTACCACGTTGTGCAACGTTGTTTTTACTGAACTCTTACCCATAATTCTCCATTACAACATTGAACAGTGTGGCAATGTGAGCAAAAATAATAAGACGATGGCCTAAAATGCGATGCCTTCTCCTTTGGCGTCTACAATACTAGTAGGCTAGCGGTTAGGATTCGCTCAGCATAATGAAATTGTGAATGTGTTTAATTGCTGTTAAAAGTGTCAATAAAAATTGTTCAAACCCCAAAATTTGATTTAACTTGTACTTTATATATGTATTCCTCAGGGTATTTTTCTTTTTCAACCCATGGCCTGGTACCAGCTCGTTGGTTGCTGACCACTGATCTTTATCACTAGTGGTCTACATCTTATACCCGCAACCCGGGCTCGATTCCCATTGCATCCAATGTTTTGCGATTGTGGTTTAAGCGATATTTCTCTAATACGGTAATGTAAAACCTCGCGTGAGTTCTTTTTCAGGTAAAAATAAGTGTGTAATAAATGAAGTAATTAATAAACCTGTAGCGCAGTGGATACGGAGCAGCTCTCGTCCCCCCTGGTGTCATAATAGCCGAGTAGGGCCTGGTAGCTTTGAGGGCACTTCTGGAAGTGGGCGGGGCCTGTCCTCCCGTAAAAAGCCGATTGGACGGTGATGGTGGTGCGCGGTGGGCAGCGCACCGTCAGGAGTTGCCCGTCGCAGGCCTCTTCTGTGTAGTTTTTCAACACTTTGGATAAATAACCTGTGGAAATACGTTGAACGTTAGCATGATGTTAGCCAGATGCTAACCATGTATTGCTGTTTTGCTATCGTCCAATGTTTCCCGCAGAAAACTGTTAAAGCTCGGACTATCTTGGATAGTTTTCCTGGAATATTTTATGAACAGTGATGGTATCAAATGCATATAACTGGTGTAGTTCATGCTATTTGTTAACCTTTACTTTTTAATAGAACCATTTTTATACCTGTCCCCTTCAGCCTATTGCTCTCTTTATTAATGATTGGAATTCCCCTTATTAAGCATAAATAGATATTACATAAACAACACGGTGCCAAGACCAGATCGGAAACAGGACCCACTTGCGTTGCGTTTCTCACAAGTTTTATTGGAAGAAAGAGAAAAAGTAAGGCTCACGATCCGGTGAGTGCTGGACGCGGGAAGCAGGTCGCTCTGAACGCGGAAGTGGATCTTCCGTGGCGAGCGATGGCGGTGTCGGGAATGGAAAAACAGGTCAGTAGGAGAGGAAAAACGTGGTCGGGGTCGGAAGTGAGTCCTAAGCCAGGAAAGGAGAGTAGATGTGGTCGGGACGAAAAGAGGTCAAAAGCCGGGACGAGAGAGTAGACGTGGTCAGGATCAAAAACAGGTCGAAGCCAGGGGACAGGAGCAAAAACAGGTAGGAGTCAGGGTCGAAAAAAGGCTTGCCTAGGGTTAACAGAGGTTCACAGACGGACTGACAAAAGGAGACAGATGGGAGTGGGTTTATAGGGACAGGGAGCCAATCAGAGTCCGAGGCAGTTGGCGCCAAAGGAGCGGGCACAGGTGATTCACATCAGTAATCAGGACACACAGTCCCTGTTTACTTACAGCAAGAAAGCCTTTGTAAAATAAAAACAAAAGATAATTTGTGTAAACAAGATTAATTTATTGACCAAATAAACAACATAAACAATTCTTTCAGCATTTTCTTCGTGCTTTTTCCACTTGCAGTCAATTCAGTGTTGCTTATAATATGTAGCAGTATATACAGTATATTTAACCTACATCTATAAGTCTTACTAGTTATTTGTTCATTAGGAACCATGAATCATTTCAATATAGATCCGAAAATATGTTAAACTCAAAGTCTATGAGCCTTTAATATGTCACATCACTACTAATTTGATGCTCTGAGTATTGTACAATAATACTCAAAATGTCACGGTTACCATGGCGCCCAAATGGCCCTGTCCGTGTGGCGCCAGCTGCAGCTCATTGACAGATTGGCTTTCCGTCTTTTTAAACTCAGTGCTCTCATTTTTCCTTTGTCAGTCCATCAACGAACCTCTGCCCAGCAAAACGTGGGTTTTGATTCGGTCCTGTTTCCTGTTGGTATTCCCTATCCGGTATTGTTCCCGTTTATTTTTGTCCTGTTTAATATTGGTTTCCAGTTTCGTTCCTGTCTATTTTTGTCCTGTTTATTATTCTCTCCAGTTTTCGTTCCCGTCTAATTTGGCCTGTTTATTTTCGATATCCTGTTTCATTATCAATCCTGTCCGTCCCGACCTATCCATTATCGACCCCATCGGTCCGATATCAACTCGGGCAATTGGTATCGATCTCGTCGGCCTCTGGCTTCCTATCATTTCACGCCAGTTTGCTGCCTAACGTGCACGACTCCCCATTTCCCTTAAAATAAAGGCCTTGTGTGAGTAACGTCACGCGTTTGGGTCCTGATCCTGTTCTTGTTCATGACACAAAATTCTGGAACAAATAGTTTTTCCTTAGTGATTTCGGATGTATCAGTATTGTCCCACACCGCTGCCCGTCAATGAACAGTGATGGTATCAAATATATATAACTGGTCCAGCTCATCTCTGAAAAGCGGAATGACGCTTTACACTGAAAAACAACAGGGACCACATGATACAGTTGCTGTATGGAGGCTAGCAGTAGCAGGAGGCTATTCCTGCTATTGTTAACCATGGAAACAGTAGTATCTGTTTCAGTTGGGGGAGCAAACACCCTACCCAAGTAACCGACCTGTAGAGGGAAGGGTGCCGCCCGGCTGTACTCGCCCGAGACACACCACAGGAAGTGGTGCCCCGACGACCCTAGCGGTTAAAGGATCGGTAAACCGTAAATTAGCATTCACTGTTAGCTTTAGGCTGAAAAGACTTGCATGGCATATTTTGTGGTCATTTTAAACGCAGGCTGATAATAGCCTAGCTGGTTTCATCCGCCACATCCTTACGGGGCAGAAAATTACAACTTGTAATCCTTGAGCGTTTACAAAAACTACAAGGCTGAGTGAAAACTACATGCTAGCTTTTAAAGTGTGTGTGTGCCGTCAGGAATCAAATTATGGTGGCCGATTCTGGCCACGTGCCAGCATCCAGGAGGACCACGAGGTTCCTGCACTCCAAAACTAGGCTGTAGAAACGTAACCATGGTGACGGCTGAGGGGGCGGGGCTACCACAGTCACAATCCTCTCTATATATGTATTTTTCATCATCTATATTCATCTTTCCTCTATCAGAATAATCAATCAAGGCCCAACGAACACTCAGAGGTCCGGGATTGGTAGAAATCTTCGAAAGTTCGGAGCTTTTAATCCCTTGGCGAAGCGTCATGTGACGACCTTGAAATCTTGACCCCACTGATGATGGGGATTAGCATTGTCTAAGTGTGTTGTGTCAACATGACACAAAAAAAGAGGATTGTGATTGGACCAGAACTTACTCAATCGGGAAAGTAAAAATTGGACGGTATTTGGGTAAATAAATCCATCCATCCATTATCTGCACCGCTTATCCTCAGTGGGGTCGCGGGGGTGCTGGAGCACATCCCAGCCATCCTCGGGCAGTGGGCAGGGGACACCCTGAACTGGTTGCCAGCCAGTCGCAGGACACATAGAGACAGACTCATTCGCTCATTCACACCTAGGGACAATTTGGACCAGCCAATCAACCTGACATGCATGTTTTGAGAGTGCCTGGAGAAAACCCACGCAGGCACGGGGAGAACATGCAAACTCCACACAGGGATTTTTAATTTAATATAATAATATTTTTTAATATAATAGTACAGGATACACTTATTAACTGTTTATGTTTTAATTCAATTATAGAAAGCCACAGTTCACTGGTGACCTATTTTTGGAACATAGCGGACACCCATGTTGACAAGCTAACTAGTACCCTGGGTTCTTAAAAATTTCCATTTCATGGATCCGTTAAAAACCATCATCCGGGCACCAAAGGAGAAAAAGAGGGGGGAGGTTGGAGAGTGACTTTATGCTTTGTCATCGCAGTTTTTTGTAAGTGCAGCATGAAAATGTAAGAAATTGCATGTTTCAAGTACAGTCCAAACGTGAATGAGTTGACTGAGGCTGCGTTCATGACATTAAAGCATACGAACTAATAACGAGAAAATTCAAAACATACATGATATAAAACGAGTTACATCACTACAGTACAAAAATACAGGAATGTATCACACTAACGAGCAAAGTCTACAAAGCACACAGGATTCTAAACTGGAGGAAGAGGCATCATGGGAAGTTATTTAGCCAAAGTTTAGTTTTTTACTAAATTTGTAGAAAAATAATTGAGAAAAATTACCTATCATCTGACAATGTTGCTTCTTAAAAATATGTATTTTTGTATTAAGACCAAAATTATAAATACAATGAGTGACATTCTTAAAGAAGGGCTTCGGCCTTTCTTTGATTTTTTTTTCTTCTGCACAAGGCAGTGAATGGTTAACTGGTAAGAGATTTCTTGGGATGTGATTGCTAAATATTAGAATGACGGGCCTGAATACAGAACATTAGTCAATTCTGTGAACAACTATGCCACCAAACGTGCGCTTTTTTTATGATTTCCAAAAAGCTACGGACAAAACTTTAAGCCTAAGTTCATAAACTATTAGCGTACTGGGTGTGGGTTGAAAAAAAAAAAAATCAACTGTGTGAATGACTACTCCACCAAACCTTTGAGCTTCAGTTCCTAAAGCAGGGTTGTCAAACAGGCGGCCCTCTCTGTCTCTCTCTCTTCCTCCCTTTTTCTCTCACTTGTTATCTCTCTCTCTTTCACTCTCTCTGTCTCTGTTTTTCTCTTTCTGTGTCTTTTTACCTTCTTTTTCTCTCTCTTTCTTTTTTCCTTTTCTCTCTCTTTTCTCTGTTTTCTCTCTTTCTCTCTCTTGCTTTCCCCTCCTCTCTTTCTCTCCTTTTATTTTCTCTCCTCCTCTTTTCTCTCCTTCTCTCTCTCCATTTTTCTTTGAATTTTGTTCTTACTGTTTCCCCTCTCACTATTTCTCTTACCTCTTTTGTTTCTCACGCTATCTATCTATCTATCTATCTATCTATCTATCTATCTATCTATCTATCTATCTATCTATCTATCTATCTATCTATCTATCTATCTATCTATCTATCTATCTATCTATCTATCTATCTATCTATCTATCCATCCATCCATCCATCCATCCATCCATCCATCCATCCATCCATCCATCCATCCATCCATCCATCCATCCATCCATCCATCCATCCATCCATCCATCCATCTATCTATCTATCTATCTATCTATCTATCTATCTATCTATCTATCTATCTATCTATCTATCTATCTATCTATCTATCTATCTATCTATCTATCTATCTATCTATCTATCTATCTATCTATCTATCTATCTATCTATCTATCTATCTCTCTCTCTCTCTCTCTCTTTTTTCTCTCTTTCTCCCTTTCTCTCTTTGTCCCACCCTTTCTACTTTTTTCTCCCTCTCTTTCTCTTATTTCTTTCTCTTTTTTTTCTTTCTCACTAATCTACTAGTCCGGCCTCCGAGAGAATGTTTGTTCTCACGTGTGGTCCCCTGAGTTAAAATGAGTTTGACACCCCTGTCATAAACTATAAGAATATTGGACATAGGTAAAGAAAGTCAACCATATGGATGATTACGCTACCAAATGTGCATTTTTTTTATGATTTCCAAAAGATTTCGAACAAACCTTTAAACTTCAGTTCATAACCTCTTAGCACATTAGGTGTGAGTAAAGACAAATCGAACCAAATGGGTATTATTTTCCTGATTTCCAAAACGCTTCAGGCAAACCTTTAAGCTTCAGTTCATAATTTGAAATGCTATAGGTGAAGACACTCAACTATGCGAGTTACTACGCCACCTAATGTACATTCATTTTCTCCCCATGCTTCCCACGCTGTCCAAAATGTTTTAAACCTTTGAACTTTAGTTAGTAAACCAGCAAAAATGATCCGATGCCATCATAGTGAGTGGTTAGCAGGGTTGGGTAGGGTTACTTTAACTGGATTACTTTCAATTACTTTTGGATTACTCCAATACCAAATATGCTAATAAAAGACAAAAGAAACTCATCTCCCATCTCATCAGCTGCACCGCTTATCCTCAGTAGGGTCGCGGGGGTGCTGGAGCCCATCCCAGCAATCATCGGGCAGTGGGCAGGGGACACCCTGAACTGGTTGCTAGCCAATCACAGGCCACAAAAGAAACTAAATATGAATAAAATGACTACATTTTGTGCAGGCTTGGGGAGTAACGGAATACATGGAACGGCAAAAAGGATGTCGGCAAGCTGTTTGGATTTCTTTTCATTTTGTTTCTGTCGCTTTTTATGTTAGTTTTGCCGGAGATCGAAGAGATCAAAGCCAGGAGAGAAAGCTTACCACGTGTTGTGATTCATCATTTTATTCATATTTAGTTTCTTTTGTCTTTTATTAGCATATTTGGTATTTGAGTAATCCAAGAGTAATTGAAAGTAATCCAGTTAAAGTAACCCTACCCAACCCTGGTGGTTAGAGAGTGGTTATTGAAACTTTTTTTTTGTATATAACTTTTTATTTCTCACACACACTTTGACAAAAGTTTGATTCCTCCAGCATACAGCAACACAAATAAAAAATACATACAGTTGACATACCCATAAATAACAAAAGAAACAACAACAAAAAATTGTAATAAAATAAATAAAATAAAAAGTGAAGTGTTTAGACACCAAGTAAAAATTGTCTCTTGTCTTGTCTCGAATTGATCTGGTTTCAGTTGAAGTCTTGCAGGGATTTTTTCCATAATGTATATTTGCTTTAATTTGTCTCTCCATTGTTTTATGTCAGGAGGTTGTGGTTTCAGCCAGGACACTGTGATCATTTTCTTTTCTACCAGAAGCATAACCTTTAGTATATATTTATGTTGATGTCAGGAAACGGACCGGGAAGCAGGAAGTCGGAACTCATTTGCGTAGCCGATCTTTCACTTTAATTGAGAAATAATAGTGGTCCAACACACAAACGGACTAAAGACAAAACAAAACAGGTTCAAAGGTAATCAAAATTACAAAGTAGGAATTACACGGATCAAACAGGCATGAACAGGTCTTCAACATCGTAAAGCAATGGTCTGGCAACGGGCAGTCCCAAAAGGAACGTTTAAGTACTCCACAAGCAATCAGTTCAATGCGTCTCAGTCGGTGTCAAGGGGCGGGGCTAGCTGGATGCCATGACAACCGTGCAGGACATGACAGTTGACCAGTCAATAATTCTTCTGGCAAAAATCCTAATACGTAGGTCACTGGGTCCAACCGCAACTCCCAACCAATAATTAATTTTATTTCTGTCTGAATACTTCTCCAGAAATTTAATATTACAGGGCAATTCCAGAAAATATGCGTAAAATCTCCGACTCTCCCACAGTTACGCCAACATAGATTTGAGGTATTTTCATATTTTGAAGTGATAGAGGCAATGTTCCCTCTAATTTTCCACGGGTCTGAGCGTTCACACAAAGTCGGTGAGCAACGCTTGAAACAACAGTGAGCCACCATAATCCCAAGTGTGGCAAGATAATTAATTATCAAACATGTCAAAAACTTGTCAAGTTACATTTTGCTGAGTTTCCGGCAATACAAAATTATTTTTCTCTTTTGAATGAATTGACTCATGTACTATTGCAAAGGTTGTTCGGCCTACAAATGTTGTTTGTTCTGACAATTCTTTCACAAGATATCCATTTCTTGATATATTTTGTCGCGTAATATTAACATTCTTGGGGGCTTATTTAGTCTGTTGTAAGATACAGAACTGTGCTTAATCCCATTTTTTTGTGAGAGTACAATGTTGGCAACAAGATTCACTTGATATAATTGGACATTTTTTGAATGCTATACAAACTTTTTATTCTTTTTTCGGTGTTTTTTTTTCTCTTTTTTTAATTCTTAAAATAAAAAATCTCATTGTGTTTATTTTTTCCAAGCTGTTACTTTTTTCTTTTTGTTCTCGATTTACTTTTTTCCTACATTTCTTTCTTTTCTTTTTTTCTGGCTTTTTTTGTAAAATTTTTCCTTCTTTTTTTCTCTTCCTTTTGTTTCTTTTTTTCTCAGCTTTTCACTACTTTTTCATTTTGGTATTTTTTTCTTTTTTGTTCTATTCCCCCCTTCCTTGAAGTCATTTTGTGCATAATTTTACTTAATATTTGGTCATGTTGGGATTAAAGAAGCAAAAACAACCCGAAGAGCCGTTTAGGACCTGAAAGAGCCGGTTCCTTTTTAGTGAACCGAGCCGAAGAAGCCGGTTCTCGACATACTCTACTAACTTTACTCAGTTTCGTTCGACTTTCAAATACTGCATTTAGGACACATCAGGGGAACCCGTGTATTTTTACCTTTATGCACTGTAACTTTGACTTAAGTCGCTTCTTGATAAGTAATTTTGAGCCCTCATTTTTGTGCGCTGGCTAGATTTTCTTGTGCGCTGAGAATGTGCAAGCAGTGCGCAATTGCGCACGCGCGCAGCGTAGAGGGAACACTGGATAGATGGTGTATGAAAGAATCGCATTTTTACTTTCCATTCAAACTCCCCTCATGTCGGGCTGCTGGTTATTTTGTGTACCTCTTTCAAAGTTTTTTCCCATTCATCGTCTTTTATCACTACATTATTGAAACTCTTAAACACGAAAATTGAGGGAATACCGTTCTCCATTTCAATCCCAATCCATTCTGTACAAATACATCTCTAAATAGATCAAGCGATCATAATAATGATATATTTGTAACAAGACCTCAAACGGCACCCCAGCCAAAACAAAGTTCTACAAACCCGCAGAAATCAAAGGCCACAGCGCTTTTCATCTCGCTACATTAGCATTTACAGCTCGGCAGTTTCATCTATGTTATTTTAAGCAAATTATAGCTGTCAAAACCATCAAATGTTTCAGAAAAGCTGAGCTGTAACAGGAATTCCCTTCAAGTGGTGATTAGGAAGATGATGAAGAGGAGGCTGGAGACGAAGAGGTGAGCGCATCGAGTGTTTTGTCCTCGTCGAAAATGAAAATCTTTCTTTCGGCCTCGATGACGGTAGATGAGTTTCGAAGAGTTTTCGAAACGATAAGCGTCTTTTCAGAGCGAAACCACAAAATGTGAGGCCAGGATCGGCGGCTTTAGCGCCCATACTAATTGGCTCTCCCCGCAGACCGCAAAAGCTGTACAAAACCCCCAGGACATGAAGATAAAACGAGTCCACCCCCTCCTCTCGGCCTTTAAATCATACGTGCTCGGCTTACCTTTTAAAGAGCAGTGATAAACGAGGCGAACGGTGTGCTGACACGCTTAAGTCTCCAAACATTAAGCTCGTCAGACACCGCCGGTTCCGAAAATTCATTGCATTCTTTTGCTTTTTCTGATTGTATTTTGGATTAGCTGACTTTTCGCAGAAAGGTATCAAATCTGGGATCAGGTCAGAGATGGATTACCATGTTTTACAGTTTATAAGTGTCATGATTACCGATGTGAATCACCACCAACTGCCTCGGACTCTGATTGGCTCCCTGTCCCTATTTAAACCCACTCCTATCTGTTCCCTTTTGTCAGTCCATCTACGAACCTCAGTTAACACTAGGCAAGCCTTTTACGACCCTAAGTCCCACCTATTTTTTGCTCCTGTCTGTTCCCCGGCTTCAACCCGTTTTTGATCCTGACCATGTCTACTCTACCGTCCCGGCTTTCGACCTCCTTTTGTCCCCGACCACGGTTTCTCTCCTTTCCTGGCTTACGACTCGCGTACGACCCCGACGTTTTTGCTCTCCTGTCCCGGCTACTGACCCGTTTTTCCGTTCCCGACACCGCCATTGCTCGCCACGGAAGATCCACTTCTGCGTTTAGAGCGACTTGCTTCCCGCGTCAGGCAATCCCCGGATCCTGGGCGCAACCCTTTCTCTTTCTTCCAATAAGACTTGTGAGAAACGCAACGCAAGTGGGTCCTGTCTCCGTTCTGGTCCTGACAATAAGGCGCACTGGATTATAAGGCTCACCTTCTGATGCAGCATTTTACAAAATATTTTTCACTGTAAGAGCAAAATCTCATTCAAAAATTAATATTAGAAACATGTAAATATATTGTGAAAATAGGTTCCAATAAAAAAAACGTCGTCCAAATGGTGTGAGTATGGAAAATTAGTCAACTCTGTAAATGACTACGCCACCAAGTGTGCATTTGTTTTATGATTTAAACTTCAGTTCAGAAACTAATAGCACATTAGGTGTGTGTAAAGAAAATGGACTATGTTTACGACTACCCCAGCAATTTGTCATTACTGTGAACAACTTTGCAACAAAATATTCATTTTTTCATGATTCCTAAAACTTTACAAACAAAACCTTTAATCTTTATTAAATTAAATTAGCATTTTGGGCGTGAGCGAAGAAGATTAGTAAACTATGTGAATGGTTGGTTTGTTGGTCAGTTGGTTAGTTGGTTGTGTCACGGTTGCCCATTGCCCTCACTTGGGCCCGCCTGTTTGGCGCCAGCTGTTTGCCTTCCTTCCTATTTAAACTCAATGCTCTCATTCACTCCTTGTCAGTCCGTCAGCGAACCTCTGCACTTGCATGACTTGTGTTTTGACTCTGTCCGGTATCTTGCTCCAGTATCCGGTATCAATCCCGCCTGTCTCGGCCTGTCCGGTATCGTGCTCCAGTCTCCAGTATCCGATATGGATCTCGTCTGTTTCCTCCTGCCCGGTATCTTCCTCCAGTCTCCAATATCCAATATCAATCCCGCCTGTCTCGTCCTGTCCGGTATCTTGCACCAGTATCCGGTATCGACCCCGTCTGTCTCATCCTGTCCGGTATCTTGCTCCAGCCTCCAGTATCCGGTATCGATCCCGCTTGTCTCATCCTGTCCGGTATCTTGCCCCAGTATCCGGTATCGATCCCGTCGGTCCCGTCCGGTATCTACCTGTGTGTCCTGTATCGATCCCATCTGTTCTGTCCGGCCTCTGACTTCTCTGTCTCACTTCTTCCGCCCAGCAATCGCCGCATCCCTGGCCTTCGTGTCCATGCGCATGACTGCCCCATTACCATAAAATAAAGCTTGTGTGAAAACATTACGCGTCTGGGTCCTCTGTCTGTGAGGGTTCTGACTGGTTGGATGCCTTAACCACTAGGGTCGTACGGGCCCCGTTTCCTGTGTTTCCTGTGCCTTTTTTCATAACTTTCAAAACGGTTTAAGCAAAATTTTAAGTTTCAGTTCATAAACTATGAGCATACTGGGTACGGGTAAAGAAAGTCAACTATGTGAACGACTACGCCACCAAATGTGGATTTTTTTTATGGTTTCCAAAACGCTTCAAACAAACCTTTAAACTTCAGTTCATAACCTATTAGCACATTCGGCGTGAGAAGAAAATCAACTATGTGAATGATTACGCCACCAAGTGTGTATTTCCTTTCATGAATTCCAAAAGGCTTTAGACAAACCTTTAAGCTTCAGTTCATAAACTATCAGTATATTCATACACTGATAGTCATTTATCTGTTTTCTCTACAAAGTCTCTGTATTACTGTATTTTACCCTAGAGTGCCATGTCTAAACTCGTTGCATACAGTGTTTCACAACGTTGGTATCAATTTCAATGAGGACAATTCTAATCCTCTTGGGAATGGGTAAACGGTTACCATTCGTAATAGGGTTTCATTGCAATTTCCCAGTTTATAAGGCACTTTTGAATTTCTGTTTTTGTTTTTTGCATGCACCTGAAAGTCCAGATTTTTCTTAAATGGTTAGCTCATGGCAAGTACCTTCAAGTGCTCCAGTGAGTTTCACGTAAAACCATCTGAGATTGTTTACACGCATCCAGGGAAGCATGCATTAGCTTGGGGTAACTTGGTCAGGATCAGGGTTTCCGTCAATGATTTATAAGCATGGGTTACCAAGCTATTGTTGTTTTATAATCTGCTTAAAAATGTGACCAAAGTTCTTTCAAAATAGCTGCCAACCAAACAAAATTACCTCATGAAAAAGACTAAACTAAAATCCAGGAAAATAACTCATCAGGGTTCAGGGTCAGGGTCTCTCTCAATGATTTAAAAGCATGGCAGGGTACCAAACTTTTGTTGTTCCTAATCTGCTTTAAAATCTGCCCAAAAGTTTCTCTCAATGCAGACGCAGACCAAATACAACTACCTCATAAAAAAGACTCAACTAAAACCCAGGAAAAGGAATTACATATACAAAAGACTCAAAGACATACGTGCACTTGAGGTCACGGTGCATAGAGGCACATAGAACTCAAGGACAAACCAGTAAAGTGTGACGGGGGGCTACCCAGAGGTGTTGACAGACTTACTAGGTGGCAAATGAACTGAGAGTAGGAATAGGATCTCTTTCTGATTCTGTTGTGTGGATACTTGAGTGTAGGGGGTGTCAGCTGAGTGGGCTTAACCCTGAATTTAACTTCAGTAATGGTCTTGCTCTTGGACCACGGATCCTGTTTACCACAATCAAAACAAAACAAAGACCTCCATGCCATCCCAAAAAGAAACAGAATAAAAATAGAATAGAATAGCAATGTTCTCCAAACGAGGTAGAGCGCAGCCAATAATTTTCTGGGCTGGGTTGATGACCCTTTGTAAGGTTTTCTTATCGTCTGGCATGCACCCGGTATATCACAAAGTGTGAATTATTCTATCTGTGTTTATAATTCAGAACAAATATTGTTGTGGTTTAATGTAGGTTTCCCCGATAATGGTCCTTGAGGGCCTGAGTCCTACAGGTTTTAGGTTCTCTCGAGCACACCCAGTTTACCAGTTAAACCAAAAGGTTGGTTGATTGAGCTGATGGACTTCCGACTTAATTTGAGATCCAATAATATCACTGAGAACTACCCCACGTTACCAAAAACACAAGTCTTTTACAAGCGACAGCTGGATTTTCTAGCTAAAGGAATAGAATAAAATTCTTTAGGTCGTTATTGATTACTTCGAAAGCGCAACCCGGCGTTGTCCCGCAGACTAGTGCAGCTTAAAATTTTCTGGGCTGTGTTGGTGACTCCTTGTAATGTTCCCCAGACAAAGCTTTTCCTATCCGTCAACTGTAACCTGTGAGAACTTTAAGACTGTTGTGATTAAAGACCTTACTTAACTTTGGCAGAAGCTGTTCCTTGTTACGCAAGAGCATTCCACACCCAGTCTGCAATAAGTCTGCTATCTAAATTCCAGTTTTGCTAATTGACTGATAAAGGACTTGGGTAGCATCTCTTAAAACCCTGGAGGCAGGATAGAACTTAAGGTAGTGTTTGTTATTTAGGTCTGTCTCTAAATGATGGAGTTCCAATGATAAGCCTTCTAAGCTGGAGGAAAGGATGTGGCAATCAGTGTGTTTGTGTTTGCGTCTCTGGGTTGGATTACTGCAGCTGCTCTGGCTCCTGTCGGGGGTGGAAAGGGGTTGGGTCGTGCCGCCATTCAAATTAAGGAGACCATCATCAGTGGATATTGATGACACCAAGCCAGCCAAGGCCCTTGGGTTGTTTGGGAACAAACCAAATACAAAAAAAAAAACAGGGGGAAACGTGTTGGAACGGCGTTTGCTTACGTCTGGGGATTTGCAATCTCACAATTGCAATGAACGAACCAAGCCAAATATTTTCGGGTTGCCTGGCTTTGTGGCTGTCATGGGAAATGGAATTGAATGCATTTCCATTCATCACATGGAAATCGACTTCATGTTATTGGAATGCCCCCCGTCCTTAAGGCAATCTGTGACATGTATGTGTGCACATCTCTGATGACATCTCCTGGTCTGAAAACACCAGAACTGTGGTAGGAAAGGCCCAATAGCGGCTCCATTTCCTGAGCGTCCTGAGGTAAAACCATGGAACAGAAGCTCTTAGTTTTCTTCTACAGAGCCACAGTGGAAGGCACACTGATATAATACTATGTGAACGGCAGCAGACAAACCACACAGAGAGTCATTAACACAGCCCAGAAAATCATCGGCTGCTCTCTGCCTGACAAGGAAATCAGCTGATGTTTATTCGACATTAGTGATACATTTGTTTTTATTCTCCTTTCTTGCAAAGAAAATTGCTTATAATACCAAAGTAAAAATTTTTTGACTAGTTTTGATCAGTGTTGTTCTTCATAGCGCTTGCACTCTGTTTGCATCATTGTTAGCCAATCTTTTTGGTGTTATTTGACTTCCCCATCCTTTAAAGCTTTTTGTAACCTAGGAGACTTTGTTAGAAAGGGAGGGCTCAGGTGAGGAACTTGAAAACAGGTTTTATGTATATATTTTAAAACTTGAGGATTCCTTTACTGTTCTCCTTGCAAGCTCAAAATTCTTTCATGTATTCTCTCCTTATTTAGAGTATCTCTTAAACCATAATATTTGGTCCTTTGAGCCAGATGCAATACCCCTGAGATCCAGGCCAGTCCTTGACTGAGGCTCAAAATGTTTCCTTTTTACGACTGGGCTTTGGCTCTGTTTCCGGAAGGACAGTGCCAGCTTGCGATACCAAAGTAATCAATGTCAATAAAGACAATGTTATTTCTTAAGCTATCGACCAAAGATTAACAAGCTCGTTTACAGTTTTGTCCCCAGAGCCATCGTTGCCCTAAAATTCTCTTAGGGGATGTTTATCAGAGTATGCCTCATCTAATCCAGTTGTCAACAATGAACACTATGTTTCAATGATAATAGACAATTCTCACAATAAAACCGCATTTTTACCTCAACCTTGTCCACCCCCATGCGTCACATGACTGCATCATCTAGTGCTAGAATCCAGTCCATCCTCAAGACTATGAGCGGAGCTGATGAAGGCTCCATCTGTCGTCCACTCAGCGACAATAAAAAGACACCGATGCATCTGTCTGGTGTCTACCGGCGTCAAAGTTGTCTGGTATCCACCACCGGTCATAAAAGCGACCGTTAAAATGACGAATCACACCTTTTCTTGCACTTAAGCTCTGTTTCTTTCCGATTGCGTTTTTGGACAACTCGCAGATCAACCCTTCCCCCACGTTACGGACTTTCACCCTCTTCCAACAATAAGCACCCTCACAACGGACATGCACAGAGTAAAAGTGTCCTCTTGCAGAGCGTCCTTTGACCCCAAGGGGTCATAAAGAGAGCCACGCGCTAAAGGGGGTCACGAAAGGCCACAGATACGACCCGAGTTTGGTTTTCGGATACTCCCTGGGGAAGAAGTGTCCTCTATCCAACTGTGAGGCTATCTCTTTGCCCGGCAGATGTTCTGCCCCCTGAGGATGAGCTCAGACAACAGAAGTGCTTCTCTCTTCATTGTGACCTGGGTATGCTGCTAACGTGACTTGGGTGGCCTTTATTGTCCTGACACAAGCTGTATTGATCCAACTAAAAAAAAGGGACACATTGATCATCCGAGTTCCGCAGCAAAGAATGAAGCCTTCACCCTGCCTGACATGTGTTTTGTACTTCATCAGTTCTAATTATTCAGTGCTATGCTTTGTATGAGTTGCGTATACCAATTTAGCTAGCTAGCTACAAAGCGATATTAATATATATAAGTGCTAGACATTTGCTATGACTACTTTTTTCTTGTTGTTAAGATGAAGAAGGGGCAGCTTCCAATCGACAAACGGAAATAAAAAGATTTATAAGAAAGATTTATAAGAATATAAGAATGATAGAATGGATACATTTGAAAGAAAGTCCACAATCCAGCGGCAGGTGAAGGAGGAGAGTCCCAGTTAAGTTTTTACATCAGAATCTCCGGGATGAGGGTGTTGAACGTCAACCTGAAGTCCATGAAGAGCATCCTTATATAGCTCCTCTCGTGCTGCAGGTGGCTCAGCTCCGTGTGAAATATTCATTATTTTAGACTGGACATCATTGAACAGTGCAATGAAATTTAGCAGTAAAATCTATCTTTCAGTTTGGTGTGCTTCTTTAGGGTGGCCTGGGAAAGAGATTGTCTCTGAGCGTGTTAGTCCTTGTTGTGAGTCCTGTAGTGTCTGCCAAGAGTCACGAGGTCAAAAAGTTTTTGGCCAGGGTAATAGGAGTCCTTGATAGCTGTGAAAGCGCGAGTCAGCAATGCCCTGCAGATCGGGTTGGGAGCAGCCAATAATTTTTTGGGCTGTGTTGATGAAAGTTCAATTGAAGTCTTGAGAATAAAATAGACTTAAGCACTAGATGGTGGAGTCATAGGACGCCTGAGACTAGACAAAGCCCAGGTTGAAGATGCTCTTTTTTAATTGATCAGATTTCTTGGGTCATCACACTGAAAGTGAATCGAAAGCCTGATGAAAGTCCAAAGAAAAATCCAGATTTAAGGGTACAGAGGTAACAGTTAACACCACAAAACCCTTAAAGACTCAAGATGTGTGGCCAGACTAACCAGCGAGACGACATGCCTGGCCTTAAGGTCCAAGAATGCACCGTGAAGAAAATGGAGGAAGTAAAAAGGTGCGAGTGGGTGGGAGCTGAAAGAATGAGCTTTGAGGAGAATTAACAAGCTTAGCATAGGAGCTGCTTTGTGAAAACAAGCAAGGGAACAAATCCCGGGAGAGAAAAAGCCAAAGATAGACACGCCCAGTGGGACTTAGCAGACAGATGGACTTCCAAAGCACCGAAAAACAGACTAATTGTCAAAGGCTACCTGCTGGTTGTGTATCAAGGATGTACGCATGGTTTGCTTTGCCTGGTTCTGTGCTTTCTGGGATCGTTTTACTAATCCTAAACAACTTTTTGCTTCTGGATCAACCTATATGATCTAGCCAAATGGTTTATGAACATGGTTATGAGATATCATTCTCGAAAAACATTTTGGCGCATTACCCAAACACTACTCACCTGAACCCGTCCGAAGGGGCCCAGAAAGCAACAGATTAGCATTGCTTAGCAGAGCAGGCCGCTGTAGCGTGTTGTAATGCAGACTGTCAGGGCCACGCAGTTGGGGGGCTGTACAAAGCCTCCTTGTTCAGACTTGCCCCCCACCCACACCTACCTCTGCACCCCCACCTCACCAGCTTTTCATCAAACTGCAAAACTACAATATTCCTTCAGTCGGGAATACTCTCGGGGTTGGGAAAAATAAAAGGAAGGACCTAAAGGTAAGACATGTAGAACATAAATCATGTCCCAGGAAACCACGGAAGACTGAACATGGGGGGGGGGGGGGCATCAAAGCACGTCATAATTTAACAGCACACTTAAGTGGGGGGTGATATGCTGCTGCACACATGACAACTCTCTCTAATTACGCTACATCAATTCCATTTGGAAACGTCTCAGAGTTCAGCGCAGAAGATTCTTTCGTAACACGCCACACGAGATTCTACCTTTGACTTGGCTCCGCGCAGTTCATCGTGCTAGGTCTTGTATGACACGACTTGCGTTAGCACAACCGACAAAAGAACAGAGGGTCATCAACAAAACCACCCAAAAAATCATCGGCTGCTCTCTGTCCAGTCTGGAGGATATGTCTTTCATGAAGTACCACGAATGGTTAACAATGTACACTAAGTAGTGATCAATGACAACCAAGACTGTGGTAATTGTTAACAGTTATCCTAGGTGCTAGCGGATGCTATCAAGTACTACTTTAAGGGTTAATACACCTTTTTCCTTGGCCAAATTCAAGCACTTTTAAGCACTTTAAACCCAATTCCCCAATGTATCCAGTACTTGGCATCTTGAAACTGTCCTCTTGGGTGCAACACGTAGGGGTCAATGACGTTTCATATGGAGACGCCGTACGTACTTATGTCAGCTGCCGTTAGTCACAAGGTTGGAATAAATAGTGCAGTAAAAGCAGAGAAGCAGTCATTTTTAGGCAGGTCTATCGAGTCTGACTGCCAGGAAATATGGCAACAAAATCCGAGAACTTTTCAAACCTTAATAACACAATCTTAGAATTTAAGCCTTTTCAAGCATTACAAGTACCTGTAATCATGTCAGCCAGGGTTTCACCAGTGTTAATTCATGAGTCAGTGCTGCATTTTACAATTTTAGACCCCAAGCCACATGTTCTAACATTAGTTGACCCTCATGCTAGGCCATAGCTTTAGACTTAGCGGTACTATTTGACTGCTGTACTTTTTTACTGTGTATGCCAAGAACTATAAAACTCTGAGTCAATGACAAACCAATGTTGATTCATGGGTCAGTCTGGCGTTTTATAATTTGAGACTAGAAGGCTACATGTGCTAACGTTAGCCTACCTTCTTGCTAGTGACTATTTCACTATCTCCAATTGGCCAATTTTGGTTACTGCAAGCAAAACCTGGCCCAAAAGTTTCAATAGTTTGGTGGAGAAAATTCTAGCAATTCACAACCGAAGCAGAGCACATTCTAACTATCTAAGGTTAACATTGATCCTATGCAACATTTTCCTTGTTCCAATTGTATTTAAGAAACAATTGTTTTCTTCTTATTTTTTATCATTATTTTGATTTGCGCCCATTAATGTGTCTCGTGCGCCCAGACTTGACTCAAGCATATTTTCACCTGAATCATGTCATCGCCTCACGCTTTGCCAGTACGCTCTGGAATGTCCGTGAAATTGTTCCTTAGTGTTCTTAAGGCAGACTAGACTTATGAAGCGCTAGAAGAAACCGCAAACTCAACCAATACAGTTTGATTGTTGTGCTTCGAGTAACCCCGCCTTTTCCTATTCAAAAGCACAGGTGCAACGTCTGCTTTTATGTATTTGTGTTTAGCGACCCTTTCAACACCATTATCGGTCGCCGATACACAAACACGAAGATTATTTGGTTGTCTCCAGTCTCGTCTGTGGCGCAACTCGACCCCAAGACTTCAAAGTAAGGATCATAAATCCTGCATAATAGCCGCGTATACCTCACCCACCCACGGGCAGTTTCGCATTCTTTTAATTGAGCTAACAAACTCGTAACAGATTCAAAGCCAGATTTGCTCACCTGGCCCACACACTTGCATGTTCAGGGGGAGTCCTGAGAGAAGACGCAGTCAGGATTAACCTTCAACTACTAACAAAATGTAAAGTCTTCCCTTGATTTTCGCAGTTAATCCGTTAACCAGCTATATTGAGTGACTATCTGTCAGGTGGGAACCATTTATGATACACAGATATTGTCAACATAAAATATAGGCTATTCATATGCTATAGAGTAGAAGTGTGTTTTAAGCTTAGATTTAAACATTTTCACTGAGGTTGCAGATTGAATATCAGGGGGACGAGCATTCCACAGCAACGCTCTCGAACCTGCGGATCTCTTCTTGGCTCTTGGGATCACTAGTAGACCAGCGTTTTCAGAATCAAGGCCCGGGACCGAAACATAGGGGAATATTAAATCTGAAAGATATGTGGGGAGCAAGTCCATGTATGATTTTTTTATACTACCAACAAAACCTTAAAATCACATCTTAAGCTAACAGGGAGCAAATGCAGGTTAGCTAAAATTGGGGTCATGTGATCAAACTTTCTTGTCTTAGTTAAAAGCCTCGCTGCAGCATTTTGTATCAGCTGAAGGCTCTTGATTTTGGACTTCGGGAGACCGGAGAGTAGTGCATTCCAGTAATCTAGACGGGAGGTAACAAACGCGTGAATTATAATCTCCGCATCCGACTGAGACGGCACAGAGCGAATTTTAGCAATGTTGCGAAGATGAAAAAAAGCTGTTCTAGTAGTATTCTTAACGTGTGTTTGAAAGGACAGATCGGGGCCAAATATGACACCTACATTTTTGACTGAGTCACTCTGGGTGATATGACATTTGTCAATGTTCACAGCAGTTTTTGAGAACAAGTCACGGCATTTAGATGGACCAATGACTAACATTTCGGTCTTTTTAGAGTTAAGGCGCAAGAAGTTGAGTGGCATCCATTCTTTTATCTCAGTGAGACAGGCCTCCAAATTTCCACAGTTTAGTGTGGCAGATTCCTCCATAGGTAGATATAGTTGAGTGTCATCTGCATAGCAATGAAAACTGATATTACACTTGCGAATAATATCACCTCATGGAAGCATGTAAAGAAGGGGGCCAAGTACTGAACCCTGCGGAACACCACAGGTAACACCACTAAAGAGCTCAGATGTCATTTCACCATATTTAACACAGTGCGTCCTATCTGAGAGGTAGGATCTGAACCATAAGAGGACGGTCCCTGAGAGACAAATCCATTTTTCAGACCGTTCTAGTAAGATATTATGGTCCACAGTGTCAAATGCAGCACTAATGTCCAGCAGCAGCAAGAGTGATGAAGCGCCGGAGTCCATTGCCATTAGAAATGCATTAGGGCTCTTCTCCTCTACCTGCTGCTTGATTCAGGGTTTTTCTTTCAAACCTGTCCATCATAATATTGTTTTTTTCCTATATGTGTCCAGGTGTACAGCAGAAAGTCACATAATTGTGCAGCAAGCTTGACAAAAACTGCAATTATTTTAGCCAGCGTCAGCAATTAGAATATTTACAAATTACGGACACGACTTTTAAATATGGCTTGCGTCCGCTTTAGCCGAAATAAAACCCAGAGTTACTATGCACTTGAGTGACCTCAGTTAACCCCGCCCATTTGCTGCATCTGCTCTACAGACAGATGTTGGACCCGCAAAGCCTCCTGCCGGTCTCCTCGGAGACGCTGGACAGTCAAGAATGCAAGCGCGAAAGGACGCCTTTGTCCCCCAGTTTATCCCCACCGAAGATGCGACCTGTACGTGTTTCAATGGGAAGTCAGGGGACACGATCTTGTTAAAAATAACCAAAATCTGTTTTCACAATTTGCCTTTAATTCGGATTTCGCCGCAATGCAGAAGTGCACCTTAACGCGGCACTTAGCGACCGTTACGGCCATTAGAGACCAATTAAGAGCCACACAAAGCCGTCTTGGCGTTTTACGACCCAGTAAACAAAACTTACAGTCCTGCCTGGGGCTCTGCAATTGCTGTTAATACCACACGCGGCCTCATTAGCTGAGTTGACCTTCTCCGTTGCCTTTCGGAGCAGGGTAGCTTGCGTCACGGGTATGAATATCTTTATAACGCCACATCAAGAATAATACACAGTATTGTTTTATTTAATGTCTGAGCTGTAAATCGAGGAAGATTGTCTAAATAATCGTTCCATTAAGTAACACTTTAACCAAATTCTGTTGTTATTTATTTACATAGAAGCACAAGAATGGAAAAATAAGCGACAAATAACAGTATCAGTGCGTTATATACGTGAGTGGCTGGAGAAGGAAACAGTGGGAAAAAGTCCATCGCAGAACTCGGCGACATTCGCTTGCATGAGCAGCTGTAGAAGGCGAGTGACACGGAAAGACAAAGCAGGAACAGCTAACAATCACTAAAGATTCTAGTGCATGCCACGATCTGGAGCTGAGTGGCTAACATGGGTGGCTAGAGAAGGAACAAGTGGAAAAAAGACACGGATGCCTGGATCAGAAAACTTGGCAACGTTCACTTGCATGAGGCGCTATGGAAGGCACGTGACACCAAAGAACAAAGCAGGAACAGCTAACAATTGCAATAGCTAGCGTCAAGCCATAACCTGCAGCCAAGTGTTTAGAATGAGAGGCTAGAAAAGGAACCAGTGAGAACAAAAGTGGAAGATTCCTGAATCCCGGAGCTCAGTGATAATCACTGGCATCAGATGCTACGGAAGGCAAGTGACACTGAAGGACGAAGCAAGAGCAGCATACAATAATATTTAAGGCTACCCACGAGCTACAGCCTCCAGCCGAGGGGCTAACATGAGAGGCTAGAGAAGGAAACAGTGACAGATAAGTAGAAGATGGTTGAATCACGGGACTCAGTGATTATCCCTTGGACGACTAGCTGTGGAAGGCGATTTACACTCAAGGAGGAGGCAAGATCAGCTAACAATAACAATAGCAACCATAGCCTGGAGCCGAGTTTCTAACATGGCTGAATGGAGAAGAAAACAGTGGGAAAAAATGGAAAATTGGGGAATCATAGGACTCTGCAACGATCTTATGCAAGCCTCGGCTCTGAAAGCTAACACTAACAGAGTGGCTCGAGAAGGAACCTGCAAAAAAAGTGCAAAATGCCTGAATCATATGACTCGGCAACCATCACCTGTGTGAAGTAAGTGGCAGTTAAGTGTAGCGAGCGATAACTTGCAGCCAAGTGAGTGACATGAGTGGCTAGAGAAGGAAACAGGGAAAAAAGATACATAAGTTATAAAGCTCATCTGTGAAAAGTAAGTGGTTGTTAAATGCTAAAAGCACCACCGGTACGAGCTACATTCGCAAAATACTCTTTCGATCTTAGTAAAATTGTGGCTGCACATATAATATTAAAACATCCTAAAATAAGATTTCTTTAAGAGGCCTTTGTCTGGACTTTGGCCTGGCCATTCTAACACCTTTATATGATTCGTTCTAAACCATTTTTGTAGAATTAGCTTCATGTTAAGGGTATTTGTGCCTGTTGGAAGTTGAACCAGCTCCCCATTCTCGGGTCTCTTGCAGATTCCAATCGATTTTCTGCCAAAACTGCCCTGCATTTGGCTCTATCCATTTTCCCATTAACTCAAACAGTCTTACCACTCCCATAGCAACTGGAGAGCATGATGCTGCTACCACCATGTTTGACAGTGGGAATGGTGTTTTCAGGACGATATGCAGTGTTACTCATGCGCCAAACGTTTTTTTGTGCCCTTTCATTATAGTTAATCCATTTGGCCACTCCAGCCAGTCGTGCTAGCAAATATTCACATTGTTTTATTTGTAATATACTGAAAATAGTAAATTTTGTGAGTGAGTGTAAATTGTCTTGTGTAGATTTCAGCCTATTATTTTTTTCTTAAAATTTTTTTCAAAGCCAATCAGCACCAACATCTCAGTCCAACAATGTCTCCATCCAAGTATGAATAACACCGTTTGGTCACCATGGCAACACAAGTCATCGTGTAAAATAGCACGATAGACGACTAAAACCTTTGCACACTTTAGAAGCCATTCGTCAATTTCCTAATTTTATTTTGAAAAACAACCGCATGCCAAAGTTTACTATTCTACCGAACCGTTATTGATTAACTTTAAAACAACCGGGCTGGTGTGCAAACAACAAACTTCAGGACATAAATAACAGGCACACCTGTGGTCCCTAACATGGGGCCCCTGAGCCCCCGGTAGCCCCTTAAGAACACCTGAGTAGCTTGTGGACCAGTGAAGGGGGATTGTGATTTTCTAGGACCTTTGATTTTGAACTGATATGATGTGTGGTTGACTGAGCTTTTATTAACTTTACTTATACAGTAATAAATACAACCTAGTAAAAAGATGGTAATAACCTAGTACCGTATTTTCTGGACTATAAGGCGCACCTGAAAATCCCAAATTGGCCAGAAATCTGAAAGTGTGCCTTATATATGGCAGATAAGATTGGAAAGCCATTCTGTATTTATATGTGTGTGTAACCACCCACGGTTTTATGGTATGCTGTCGTATTTGTGCAATGATTGATCGATTAAAAACAACACTGACCATAATCGCAGAGCATTGTACGCAACGGGAATCAAACGCAAAATGCAGCAGTGAGAGTACCACTTATCCACATGACCAACAGTTTTTTACATGACGCATGAAACAGCATTGGATTTTATCTCATTACCACGCTATTTTTACTCACAGAGACAGAGACGAATGTTGAAGGGTGGATTAAACAGAAATTTCGTCTTGAAAGATATAAATGAACACAAAGTCCATAGGCAAGCCTTTTTTTGACCCTGACTCCCACCTGTTTTTGCTCCCGTCTGTCCCCCGGCTTCGACCCTTTTTTTTTTATCCTGACCACGTCTACTCTCCCGTCCCAGCTTTTGACCTCTTTTGTCCCTCACCACGTCTACTCTCCTTTCCTGGTTCACGACTCGCTTCCGACACGACCACGTTTTTGCTCTCCTGTCCCGGCTACTGACCCTTTCTCTTTCTTCCAATAAAACTTGTGAGAAACGCAACGCAAGTGGTCCTGTCCCCGCTCTGGTCTTGACACTTATATAAACCTTAAACATAAAAAATATAGCACTGAAGCAACTTACAAACAAATTCAATGTACGAATGATAGTCCAGAACCTATGCAAAAAAAATGTAATTATACAATTTAATCTAATTTGAGAGTTCAAATGTATGTATTTATCTTACGAAGCACTATAAGCACTGTATATAGATCCCTTAACTACTAGGGTCGTAGGGGCACCATTTTCTGTGGTGTGTCTTGGGCAAGTACAGCCTGGTGGTGCCCATCCCTCTCTAGGCCAACAAATGTTATAGTGAAAGTTAAAAGGGGAAGACCGTATTGATCTTAAGTCAATAGTATAGATCCAATCCAGTACTCGCTCGGTATCGATAATATCGATATTTCTTTTGAACTTCCCACCCTTGGCTCTTACTGAAGTGTTAATTCCTTGCGCCGTATACAGTCCAGTGCGCCTTTTATATGACTAATACATGACACTATTTTGGGGGGTGCGCCTCATAATCCGGTGCGCTTTATAGTGTTGCTATTTTTAGGGAAAGAATGTCAAACTGGTAACTTTCGTGCTACCCGGGAACAAAAAAAAAGTAACCGAAAGCTAGTAACGACGTAACCAAGACTCCATTAAAACCCGATTTCTTATTTTTAAATCACGCGTGCGCAGTAAACAAAACTAACCTGATAAATCCGAGGAGCCTTCGCAAAGATCGCAAAGCAACAGGAGCACAAAAGTTGTGAGGGCTGCAAGAGTCCCATCGAGGTGGAACATCCTTGAAGCCTCAAAGGTGCGTATAAATTCCTTCTTGGCATGAGTAAATCCCCCAAAAAATCGGAGTAAAAGTTCCGAAGGTTCCGAGAGGCGCGCGTGAGGCGTTCAATGTCCCCTCAGCGCGCCCTGGGCTGGGATGGAGCCGCCTGCTCCGATGTGTGAGTCTCCGGGCTGCAGCTGCATGCTTCCTTCTTCTTCTTTGAACTACTCGGAATGGAGGAGGAGGAGGATGAGGAAGAAAATGGAGGAGGAAGGAGCCCACCTGGAGGAGTGTCGCCCCCTTTGCAAGCTTCCTGACACCTGCAGAAACAACTGGACCGAAATGGTGCTGTTGCGAGTATCGCGTGTCAGGAGAAAGGAGAGAAGAGGAGAATCCTGCTTTAAAGAATAAGATGTTTACAAAACAAAGTAAAATACACAATGCATGCCCCCCCTTGAATGAACTGAAACATGACAAAAAAAGGTTCCTTTCCCTTCGAAATATATAAAAAGAAATTCGTATATATGATAATTTACTTCAATCAACAAATAAAGACGAAATCATCAATTACAAGTTCAATCGAACTATTCCTTTAAAACAACGCCGCCACCCAGTGGTCATTTGTGGTCCTTGCGGTTCGTGTAGACCAGGAGTCTCCAAGGTGGTGCCCCCCTGAGGAGAGCTGAGGTGCCCACGGACCTGTTCTGAAAATAGCTCACCAGTCACTGTGAGGTTCTCGTAAAATTGTTTTTATTAGAGGTTGACTGAGTCTCTTGAACCCTACTTCAAATCTGGGAATAATATCATAACATAGTAACAACATAGTAATAACATAAGTTTAGAAATTTGTATCAGATGTCATGAACCGGAACAGGAGGAGGACCCAGGTGCGTGTCGTTTCTCACATAAGCTTTATTTTACGGAAAATGGTAAATGGTCTGCATTTATATAGCGCTTTTCAGGTCAATGACCTCCCAAAGCGCTTTACAATGTGCTTCACACTTACCTATTCACACACACACTCACACATCAATAGCCGCCATGCAGCCATGCAAGGCGCCGACCTGCTTATTGGGGGCATGAGGGATTCAGTGTCTTGCCCAAGGACACTTTGACATATAACACGGAGGAGCAGGGAATCGAACATGCGATCTCTTGATCCCAAGACGGGCGCTAAATGGGCAGTCATGCACGTTAACCCAAACGCCAGTGATTCGTCGATCGTTGGGCGCAAAATGTAAGGCAGCAGTCTGGCGTGGAATGAAGGGAAGCCAGAGGCCGACGAGATCGATACCAATTGCACGAGCAGATATTGAACAGATGGGGTCGATACTTGACAGGACGGGACAGACAGGATTGATATCAGGCACTGGAGACTGGAGTCCGATAACAAGCAGGACGAGATAGACGGAAACAAAACTGGAGATCGATATTAAACAGGACAAAATAGACGGGAACAAAACTGACGGGTCGTAACCGGAGACAAACGGGAGCAAAAACAGGACAGGCGGGAGGAAGGGTCGAAAAAAAGGCTTGGCGTCAAATGAGCGGGCACAGGTGATTCACACTGGTAATCATGACATAAAGTCAAATCATTTACTAGATGGACCACCTTTGTGGTTAGTATTGTCCATTGCAGTTTACATAGACCAGGGGTTCGCAACCGAAAATGATGAAATAGGCGTAAAAGACTAAAAAACGAAAAACTAAAATGTCTGGAGCTGCAGTCAATACATACCTTTTATTAGCCTTTTTTAAACATGTGTACGGAATGATTACAATTGATCCGCACGTTGTTTGCGAAAAATACAATTAAGATTTACAAAATGTACTGATGTGCATAGTAGGTAAATCTTTTTAGTTTTACGAATACCGAAAATAATGAATAATAATATTAAGACGGAGAACCAATACACATGGATTCATACATAAAAGTTACTCGTTTGATATTGTCATGATTACCAATTTGGATCACCTGTGCCCGCTCATTGGGCGCCAGCCGCTGCAGGCTACCTGATTGGTTCCCTGTCTCTTTTTAAGCCCAGTCCTTTCACTCTCCAGTTGTCAGTCCGTCAGCGAATCTCTGTTGTTACAAGGCAAGCATTTTTGACGCTGACTCCCGCCTGTCCCGTTTTTGCACACATTTTTCTCCCCGTTTGTCTCCGGCTCCAACCTGTTTTCAATCCCGACCACGTCTGCTCTCCCGTCCCGATTTACGACCCGTTTTTGATCCCGACTACATCTACTCTCCCGTCCTGGCTTACAACTCGTTTCCAACCCCTACCACGCTTTGCTCTCCCAGTCCCGGCTGCCGACCAGTTTTTCCATCCTTGACACCGCCCTCTCCCGCTACGGAAGATCCACTTCCGTATTCGGATCACAATCCGATTGCGAGAGCGACCTGCTTCCCGCATCCACAGAGCACCGGGCGCTGCCCTTCCTCTTTCTATTCAATAAACTTGTGGTCGTGACAAATATTTATTCCAAACATTTTTTCAGTTAGAAATGTTAAGAATGTTTGATTTTTGTCTGTTTTGCTAAAGCAATCAGATTTCAATAAATACAGTACATTTTACACTGTACTTTTTTCAGTTTTAAACAATTTTGAAAGAGCTCTAAGGAGCCTTTGAGGCGGCGTTAGAGCCACATAGGTTGCTTGACCAATAAATATAAATCCATTTTCTTAAAAATAAACGAAAATAAAATTAAAAATATTTACATAGCTTGTTTATTATAGTAAAATAGATATTAAGACTAAACGATATAAATTAAAAACCAAAAAACCAAAGAAACGGAAAATAAATTCTCTATTGTCATTTACAAGTCCTAGCGAATTATTTTCCATAACAATGCATATCAAATCGACTAATACATAACGCGTTTTTGTCGGAAATAAACTAAAATTGACCCCCCCAAAATGTCTTATTTCATCTCTAATTATAGTACAGTATTAAATAAATACGTAGTTATCCTAAAAATGGCCTACAACCCGAATAAGTAAAGTATAAATAAACTTTTAAAACTTCTACCGAACCATTCTGCAAAACATTGCTACTATTTTGTGGTCAGTTGTGTCCACTGCAGTTCATATAGACTCGGTGTCACGTTGACTAACACGTACAGCAATTATTTTCTGTCTGAAACAAACTAAAACAAAAAAATGTCTCCTTCCCTTTCTAATTTACTTAAATATAAGATTAATAAATAATATATATGATATAACCTAAATCAATAAACAATTTGTAAATCATAATTCAAAATTCCAACCGAAGTATTCCATCACTACAACACTGCCACCCTGTGGTCAATTTTGTCCAGTACAGTTCTCATAACCAATATGTATAGCTATTTTTTGTTATAACAATAAAATCGACTAAAATGTTTCATTCCTTTCTTTTATTTGAAAAAATAATAATGTGAATTAAAAGTAAATCTCTTTCTTTTGGATGCCGTCATTTTGTAGTGTGTTTTGTCCATTTCACATTTTTCCAGATTTTCGTCGAGGCTTCCGTAGAAGGCTCAGGAGGTGATAACAGCACGTCAAACATGGCGGCCGCCGCTAAATGTGTGAAGAGGTGTACTATTTCCTCAAGGTTATTAAAAAATACACAATTCTGGGATGAAAGTAAGTTGTATACAATTTAGATAATACAAACTGTTTACTTTTCTGTTCAAGATACCTTTAAAATAACGCTAGATGGTTATGTCGTAAAGTTATCTGTTCTAGATAGCTGTATGCTAACGCTACCTAGTGATATATTTCAGACAGTCACTATATTACGAATTATATTTGCATTTATCTCGTTTTAGGGTACTTTTCCATGACTCTTTCTCGTCTTCTCGCGGCCAGCTACAGCAGCCAACCCCCGAAGTTCACTCCACCGCCCAAGCCTGTCATTGTCGACAAAACGCAAAATGTTGCAGCCCTGCGCAAGTATGCATTCAAAAAAAAAAATATATATATTTTTTAATCTAAATAACGCAATGATGTCAGGTTCCTGAGTCCAGAATTCATCCCACCGCGCCAGAGGACGAACCCGCTCAAGTTCTACCTGGAGAGGAAAGACATGATCCGCAGGAGGGTCGTCCTCGACCTTCCTGAATTCTACGTGGGTGAGTTAACGGCCATACGTGAATTAACGCCATCATGTCGTGAATTAACTCCCGATCTTCTGATTCAACAGGCAGCATCCTCGCCGTAACCATGGCCGACCCCAACGCTAGCGGAAAATCCAACCGCTTCGTCGGCATTTGCATCCAGAGGGGTGGAAAGGGGCTTGGAGCTACTTTTGTCTTGAGGAACATCATCGACGGTCAAGGTGATATCGTCTTGTCTGTATCGGCATACATTAGACACCCAGGATATGATATTAAGTAGAGAAATTTCCATATACAATACATAAACAAGGGCAGCACGGCGGCGCAGTGATTCTGAGGTCGTGGGAACCTCCTGAGTGGGTTCAAATCCAGCTCCCGGCCTTACTGTGCAGAGTTTGTATGCTCTCCCCGTGCTTGCGTGGGTTTCCTCCCACATTCCAAAAACATGCATTTCAGGTGAATTGGCCGGTCCAAATTGTCCCTAGGTGTGACTGAGCGAGTGACTTGTCTGTCCCCGTGTGCCCTGCGATTGGCTGGCAACCAGTCCAGGGTGTCCCCTGCCCACTGCCCGATGATTGCTGGGATGGGCTCCAGCATCCCCGCGACCCTACTGAGGATAAGCGGTGCAGCTGATTAGATGAGATGAGATGAGAATACATAAACAAAATAACACATAGTAGGTACTACTCAGTGACATATATGTGCAAACGATTGAATAACATTAGAAACTATTTTGTATTTTCCGTTGGTATAATGTATCTTGAGCTGGTCAAGTGGATTAGTGGATGGATGCAGAAGGAAGGGGAGACAGCATATTTAGATTAAAACGAATTCTTCAATCAGTATTGTCATATCCTTAGAAGATTTCCTTGCTTCAATCATCTCCTTATTTTCAACAATACTTAAGTGTTGTTTAAAGCCATGCTACATAGCAAGGGTAGACATTCATGTGCACCTTTGTATTTCTTGATATTTGTGTTATGTTTCCATGGTTATCATGTTTTTGCTTTTCCATTTAGCATCACTCTTACAGCCATATTCCTTTGCAAGTGAAGCCATCCATGGGCCTTGTATGTCTTGATAATCATGAGTGTCGTTTCCATGGTTATTTGTTTATACTTCTCCCTTTAACATCACTGCAAGCCCTGGGACCCATAGCGAATACATACAGTACAAAAATACAGTGTTTTATTGCCCACTCACCAAGTTTTTACAACGCTCTTGAGAGCTTTAACAACATAAAGAGTTATGCATTGTGGGAGGGAGTTCACCCTATCGCATATCTACTTTTTCATGATCCTTTGATGCAAACCGATAGCGCACCAGCCTCTTAGATGACTTGCCCAAAAGTCGATGGGCAGTTAGTTAAGAGACATAACTTGTCATACGCACAAAGTTTGAATTCAATGCGATTTTTGGCAGGCAAAATCATTTGTTGTTGATGTCGTATCGTTGGGAAATGCCGTAAAGAGGGGTCAAAAAGGTTTTGTTCCACACCACAAAGTGAACACGACATAAGGTGGGGCGGTGGACAAAAGATCAAGGAAGACGGACTGCAAGTAGCAGGCAAGTGGCAAAGATCGACAGCCTTTTGCTGTCTAGTTAATATGTCAATCTATGGCGCTGGAATAATTAGGCTTTGATGTGGGGACTGATTTAGCCCAGGTGGCTGCTCTCCAGCCACTCTCCCCTGTTTGGTGCTATCTAGGGAGGAAATGGTTGTGCAAGACAGGCTTCCTGCAGATCCTTGAAAAGTCTTAAAAGGCATGTAAATTGTTTTTCTATGAATAATTGTCATTAAAATGTCTTAATTTCACTCTGCGACTGTCTGGCAACCAGTTCAGGGTGTCCCCTGCCCACTGCCCGAAGAAAGCTGGGATGGGCTCCAGCACCCCCGTGACCCTACTGAGTATAAGCAGTGCAGATAATGGATGGGTGGATGACTAAATGTCGGCTGTCCCGGCATCAGTAATACAACAACAGCAATTAGTAATTGACTGCCCCCCCCACCCCCCCTCGAAACGAGGACTTAGAACACAGCCTTGGGAAACTCCGGAGTTGATGACCAGGGTGAACGATACTGACTGTTGGACATAATTTGACTTGAAAATTGGCAGATTTTATTATGCTGATATTGAGTTTTTATGGTTTGCACCCCACTGAGGATAAGTGGTGCAGATAATGAATTAATAAATGTCTTAATTTCAATTTTTTAAATCGGGAAAAAAAAAAGATTTATATTAGTTTGAACTAAAAAGAGTAAGAAATATTTCTCAATTGTCCATTTTAATAATTCACCAATTTATTTTCATGGAAGCAGCGTGTGACTGCAGTCATGAAACTATCAAAGGAGTGATGTGGATTCGTTCAAGCTTTCCAGAGCAAACGCATGTCTTAGGTCTACCCACAATCCTCTAGCAACTTCAAACAGGTACGCTTAATTTGGACTAATGAATGGAAAGTCGATTTAATGAGAAGTGGCCGTTTTTCGGCTATGGCTAAAAGCTGTGTCAGTAATGTACACGAGGCACGATGTATTGTGTGCAAGAAATATTGTATATATAGTATTTTTGTGTGTGCTTGGTTGCAATTGTAGTTTTTTTGTCGACTTGGCCCTAAATTTGATTCCAAAAGGTATTCAAAAGTTTTGAATCAAACCTGCCCTAAGCTGCAGGAAGCCTGCATGATCAAATACTACGTGTCGTATAGTGGGGGAAAATGCGGAACACATCGACTGACAATGTCGTAAGGCGGGGTCGCCGTATCTCCTTCCGTTCCCCACGTTCACGGAGCTCCCCCCGCAGGCGTGGAGATGTGCTACGAGCTGTACAACCCTCGCATCCAGGAGGTCCGGGTACTGAAGCTGGAGAAGCGGCTGGATGACAACCTGATGTACCTGAGGGATGCTTTGCCCGAGTACAGCACCGTCGACCCCGAGATGAAGCCCGTGCCCATCTCGCCCGTCGGAGAGGTGCCCGTTAACCCGGTGAGGTTTTTTTTTCTTTCGAAGACGGGTGAGAAAATCTTTGGACTTTTGGAGAAATTCCTTAGTTTGTAAGTCAAGAAAGGTGATCTATGTGACTTGTTGAGTTCCATAGAGAAATTATTTTGGGGTTGGGGGTTCATTGTGAGCTTTTGCAGAGGTTGAACAGAATGTTTGATGAATAAAAGCACATTTTTGCATTTCTAGCCTATCGGGGTGGAGAATGGTCAACTTGGGCCTATACATCATGATACGTAGAAAAGAAGAATGAATGAATGAATGAAAACTTTATTCGAACATCAAAATAAAAACGGAACAAAAACAATATCTCAACAACAAAATAACGTTACATAATTTGTTCGAAAAGGGGTAATAAGAAGCAAAATGCTTATATTACCTACCCCTTCATCTTCCCCACCAAATATATACCAATGATTTAACAACAATTGTAATGATATGAATAATAACAATTATAAGAATAGCAACAATAACACAAAGTTAACTAGACTCTCCTGCACCAATCATACCCCACCCTCCTCATTTCTGTATTCCGCCAGGAATGTTTCTTTGTATCTAAACCAGAACAAGTGAATAGTTGGACACCGTTTGATCTCGTTTTGCAATCCGTTCCAAAGCTCGACTCCACACACACACACACACACACACACACATACTTTTCCTGGTGGTTCTCACCTTTAGGATTATGAATTCACTACCCCCCCTTAAGTTATTATTTCCCTCTTTCCGAATGAATAATTCATGGATGTTTTGTGGAACTATGTTTTTGTTGACCTTAAATAGCAGTTGTGCAGTGAAAAAATTTACTCATCTAATTTTGATTATTTGGACTGCAGGAATAAAATATTAGTATGGTCTCGATATCCTACCCTGTGTATGGTTCTAATTGCATGTTTTTGGAGGATAAAAAGGGGCTGTTGTGAACTTTTGTAATCATTGCCCCAGGCTTCTGCACAGTATTTCAAGTATGCCAAAACTAGAGACCAATATAATAAATACAATGCATTATAGTTTAAAATGAATTTGGTTTTATTAATTATAGGAATGCTTTTAGATACTTTAGTTTGTATGTGTCTGATGTGTGTTTTCCAGCTCAATTTATTGTCTATTATGACCCCTAAAAACGTAATTTCTGATACAGCGTCTATTGCAGCACCATCCATTTTTACTTCTAAATCTTGATTTGCCTTGCGATTACCAAATAATATTACTTTGGTTTTATTTAAATTTAAAGATAATGTATTTATATCCATCCATACTTTTAGGTTAATTAATTCACAATTAATACAGATAATGATAATAAGATGGTCAAAAGAAAAAAAATAGAAAGATGCTAATTGCTAAGAGAGATCATTGCTGTTCACGGAACGGAAAATGAATAAATCCAGGCTAACTGATTTAGCATAGCATGAACTACTCTGGCCAGCACATTTTGGCTTAATCGGTTGCCAATTGTAAGCTAAATTTAACCCGCTTTCATGCAAGCGACTTGAAGCTAAATTTCAATCAAGATAATAAACATAGTTATAATTCTTTGGGTTGCATCGTCTAACGGAACATATGGTCTCCACATTCTTCTCAACTTTTGGACCATGGACCCATTTTCACGCCCGCTAAGATCAATGCAGAACCATCCTCGTGTTTTCTACATTGCAGTTGTTAAATAGTCACTAAATAATTGACCTCGCCGACTTCCCGTCCCCCTCCCCAGCTGAAAGTTCGTATGAGGCCTCGGCCGTGGTCCAAGCGCTGGGAGCGACCCAAGTTTGCTATCCAGGGGGCCCGCTTCGACCTGAGCGTTTCGCCGGCGCACCTGGAGAGAGTTCAGAAGTGGGCCCAGCCCTGGAAGGAGTACGACATGCTAAAAGAGTACGACACCACAGAACTCGAGGAACAGATCCATGGTGAAGTCCAGCAGGGGATGAGCCGACTGAAGGGTTCTTCGGGAGGCCGATGACTGGATTGAGATTTGTATTTTTTTCGGGGTGTATTATATAGGAACTCCGAGTTGTGTCAGAAGACTTATATTTCGTTCAAATGAAATACTTTTGATCTGATTAATAAACGAAAAACACATGTGCTAGTGCTTGTTTCTACTGTTTCCTTCTCTAGCCACTCCTTTTTTACGATTTATACAGTCGTATGCAAAATTTTGGGTACCCCTGATCATTTTCAAGATTTTCCTTTATAGATCATTTCTTTTTCGGATCAGCAATTTCAGTTAAATATATCAAATAGCAGACAAACACAGTTATATCTGAGAAGTGAAATGAAGTTCAGAGGAAAGTGTGCAATAATTGCTTAAACAAAAGTAGGCAGGTGCGTAAATTAGGGCGCCCTTGTTGTCTTATTGATTTGAATAACGTTAGCACTAATTAATGGAACACAAAATTTGTTTGGTAAGCTCATTGACCCTTGACCTACATACACAGCCAGTCATGAGAAAGAGTATTTAAGGCGGCCAGTTGCAAGTTGCTCTCGTTGCATCTTCTCTGAAGAATGTCAACATGGGATCTTCAGAACAACAGTCAAATGACCTTAAAACCAAGATTGTTCAACATCATGGTTTAGGGGAAGGATTCAAAAAGCTAGCTCAGGGATTTCAGCTGTCAGTTTCCAATATGAGTAACTTAGTGAGTAAATGGAAGAACACAGGCACAGTTCTAGTTAAGGCCCGAAGTGGCAGGCCAAGAAAAATCTCAGATAAGCAGAAGTGAAGGATGGTGAGAAAAGTCAAACTCAACCCACAGACCAGCTCCAAAGACCTACAACATGATCTTGCTGCAGATGGGGTCACTGCGCATCATTCAACTATTCAGCGCACTTTGCACCAGGAGATGCTGTATGGGACAGCAATCCGGAAGAAGCCTTTTCTGCGCACATGGCACAGAGTCGCTTGAGGTATGCTACAGCACATTTGGAAAAGCCAGCTTCATTTTGGAATTAGGTGCTGTGGACTGATGAAACTTAAATTCAGTTATTTGGCCCTAACAAGGGGCGGTATGCATGGCGTACGAAGAACACAGCATTCCAAGACAAACACTTGCTACCCACAGTGAAATTTGATGGTGGTTCCATCAGGCTCTAGGGTTGTGTGGCGAGTGCTGGTACTGACAATCTTTTTAAAGTTGAAGGTCGCATGGATTCCTTTCAGTATCAGCAGATTCTTGCGAACAATGTTCTAGAATCAGTGACAAAGCTGAAGTTGCGCCGGGGCTGGATACTTCAACAAGACAACGACCCCAAGCACTGCTCAAATTTTCCACGGGTCTAAGCGTTCACACAAAGTCGGTGAGCAACGCTTGAAACAACAGTGGGCAACCGCAACCCCAAGTGGGGCAATAAATCATTATCAAACATGTCCAAAATTTGACATCAAGTTACATTTTGCTGAGTTTCCAGCAATGCAAAATTATTTTTCACTTTTGAATGAATTGACAAATGTACTATTGCAAAAGTTGTACGGCCTACAAACGTCATTTGTTTTTACAACAATTCTTTCACAAAATGTCCATTTTTTTTTTTTCCTGGTATCTTTTGTGGCATCATACTAACATTTTGGGGGCTTGTTTAGTTCGTTGCGCGATACACAACTGTATTTAATCACATTTTTTGTGGAATTACAATGTTGGCAACAAGATTGACTTGATATAATTCGAAATTATTTGAATGCAACACAAGCCTTTAATTCTTTTTCCCTGTTTTTTCTCCTTTTTTAAAATTCCATTTAAAAAAAATCTCATTGTGTTTATTTTTCCTAGCTGTTACTTTTTTCTTGCTTTTTTGTTCTCTACTACCTTTTTTCCCTTATTTTTTTCTTTTCTTCTGACTTTTTTTTAGAATTTTTCCTGCTCTTTTTCTCATTTTCTCTCCTTTTGTTTCTTTTTTTCTCAGCTTTTCACTACTTTTTCATTTCGGTACTTTTCATTTCCTTTAAGTCATTTTGTGCATAATCTTTCATAATATTTGGTCACGTACGGATTAAAGAAGCAAAAACAACCCGAAGAGCCGTTTGGGAACGAAAGTGCCGGCTCATTTTAGTAAGTCGAGCCGAAGAAGCCGGTTCTCGAAAAACTTTACTCACTACTTAACTTAGTTCTACTTCAACAATAACTTAAAAATACTGCATTTAGAATACAGCATCAGGGGAACCTGTGTATTTTTACCTTCATGCACCGTAACTTGACTTAATTCGCTTCTTAATTAGCAATTTTGAGGCCTGATTTTTGTGAGCTGGCTAGATTTTCTTGTGCGCGGAAAAGCTCTAGGCGGTGCGCAATTGCGCGCACACGTAGCTTAGAGGGAACATTGGTCCCCAGACCTGAATATTATTAAAAATCTGTGGTGTGATTTAAAGCGGGCTGTCCATGGTCGGAAACTATCAAACCTGACTGAAGTGGAGATGGTTTGTCAAGAAAAATGGTCAAAAATACCTTCAACCAGAATCCGGACCCTCATTGGAAGCTATAGGAGCTTCCAAATAATACAAATAAGTATGACTTGACATAGCTGCAGGCTTGGCTTGCCACAAGCTGTCATTGTTGGTCCTGCATGTGATGGTCACAGAGTCCCGTTATTAAGGTACCTTCCACTTTTTATCCCACTGTTTCCTTCTCCGATCACTCATGTTGGTCAATTGGCTATAGGCTGTGTATTGTTACTGTTAGCTTCAGCAGCTAAGCCCTACATGAGATAGTTGAAGAGTCCTGTGATTTAGGTGTTTTCCACAATTTTCCCCCTCTCTTTCCTTCTCTAGCCACTTCTGTTCACCACTTGGCTGCAGGCAATTGCTCGCCAGTAGCCACCATGATATTGTTGTCTTCCACCGCTGATTCTTGCATCTGAAGTCCCGTTATTCTCACATCTCCCACTTTTTTCCACCGTTTCCCTCTCTAGCCACTGTTAGGAATTTAAATAATAAAATGTACCGTTTACCAAATTGTTCGAATTAGTTATCTGACTCCATTAACCAAACATAACCTGCATTCTCCTAACAATGCGCACTCGTTTTTATTGATGGGAAAATATGGACCGGATGTTCGAAAAAGGGTAATAAGAAGCAGTCTCCTGAGACCGGCATTTCCACACGGGGGCAGATTTAATTTCTTAAAGTATTTAACTAAGTGAACCCCATTGAATTAGCCGAAATAGTGTCGCTCGAGTCTCCGTCAATTCTCCTCTCTCGATTTTCCCTCTCGATCTTCTGAAGATCTTCTCGAGACACACGTCTCTCCGCCCATGGGCGTGCCAGGAAAGCCCCCTCGCCTCGATGTCTGGACCCCGAGCATCTCTGCGTCACCTCGTCCCTTCTTGCGTCGGGGAGTGCCGATTATCATATCAGCCCTTGTCCCAGTTCCCGTTGTTTCTGTAAACATCATTCATCACAAGGTTGCATTGACCTCGCCCCAAAGCCCAGCCAGTGACTATCTTTTGCATTTAAATGTAATTTGTATTTGATCGTGCAAAATCCTTTACAGTCAAATGTATAAAATCCTTCACCACTTATGTTAGACACTCAGCTGCTGTCAATGGCTTGCCGCTAGTCGCTACAGTTACAATTATTTTTCATTAAAGCTTGCTTTGTCGTTCACTTTCCGCAGCTGGTTATTTTCAAACCTTTTTTGCTACTGCTTTCTTCTCTAGCCAGTCATATAAGCCGCTGCAGGCTATGGCTCACAGCTAGTCACTTTTATTTGACTGATCCATGTAAATAAAGCTTGCTCTTGCAAACTTTACTTTTTAGTAGCTTCTCTCACTAGTTTCTAAAGCTATCTAGTCGAGACCAACTCCTGATAATGACTCTTTTCAGCCGCTCTGGGAGCTTCCAACTTTTGTTTTTCTGTCGCTGTCGGAGTAACAACAGTTTTTATGTCTTGTCGCTTGCTGAAAGTCTGCAAATATGGACTTATGCTTCCTTAGTGTGTCTTTTTCGAAATGCCATCACTTCTGCTCCTTTATTACACACTGACACTTCAAAGAATCCCTCTCAACATCGCACCAAGCAAAACCGTTGTCCTTTTACACATCTCGCCGCTAGAGTTCACTGTTTACCTTCACACTCTGAAAAGCCAGCCTGTCTACTGTTGCATAACTGCACCTCTGTATTTGCAGGGAGCCCGGTGCCAAATGTTCTCAGTTGAATCAACAAAAGTGAGCTTAGTGCTTTCATGGCGCCAAACCCTCAAAAGAACCTTTGAGTGCAACTTTCACATTTCAAGTATTTTTTTTCCCTCTGCGCAAACGGACCAAGGACACTTTTTATTTTTTTTCTCTGTTGTGAATGGAAAGTTGCGGTGTGCTTAAGGTATGTCAACGCCGGGCATAAGAAAACAGCCAAGACTCCTCTTGTTATGTCTGAGGAGCACGTATAAACACTCAACCCTCTCATTTCTCTGCATAAACACTCAATGCCCTCATTTCTCCTATTACAGGACAACCCAGGTGAGGCAGATGTTTACTAGCCTCATTAACGACCACACTGATACTAGATGAAGTGGAGGATGTCGGTCTGTTGTTGCGCTTAAAATCCCCCCAAATCGTTCCGGGGTCACTACACTTATGCTGACTTGTTTTGGCGCCAAACTGCACGTGTGTAAACATCCAATACACTTATTTCTCGTGTTACAGGATGACCCAGGTGAGGCAGATGTTTAATAGCCTCACAATGGTCCACAGAGCTGAAGGACAAATGTCTGTTGTGCCGGTTAACATCCGAAATCCTTTCCGGCGTCACTATACACACGCTGGATTGTTTTGCCGGCAAACTGTGGAGGTATGTTAACACACGACCATCTGATTGCTCAGACAATCCAGGTGAGGCAGATGTTTACTGGCCTCACTCCACTGATGTGTGGAGGACAATGGTCTGTTGTTGCGGTTAAAATCCCAAAACCTTTCCGGCGTCACTTTACATAAGCCGACTTGTTTCGCCGCCAAACTGCACGCTTATAAACATCCGAAGCTTTCTCCTGTTACACGACGACCCAAGTGAGGCAAATGTTTACTAGCCTCACTATGATCCACAGAGGTGAAGGACAATTGTTGCGCTGGACAACATTTGATAACCTTTTAGTCATCACTAGACACATGCCTTGGTTTGCCGCCAAACCTCGCAGGTGTATAAACACCGAACCCTGATTTCTCCGTTACAGACAATCGAGGTGAGGCAGAGGTTTACTAGCCTCACTACAAAACACAGACATGGAGGACAATTGTCTCTTGTGCCAGTTAACATCTGAAAAGGTTTTTGGCGTCACTGTACACACACCAGGTTGCTTTGCCGCCAAACCGTGTAGGCATATATGCACCCTCTCATTTCTTCGTATTACACCTTGACCCAGGTGAGGCAACTGTTTACTAGCCTCACTACAGAGCACAGAAGCAGATGACTTTGGTCTGTCACGACAATTATCATCCCAAAAACCTTTCAGCGTCACCGTACACACCCTGGCTTGTTTTCGTTGCCAAACTGTGCAGATATACTAACATCGAACCCTCTGATTTCTCTGTAATATAAACAAACCAGGTGCGGCAGATGTTTACTTGCCTCATTACGGACCACAAAGGTGGAGGATGTTAGTTTGTTGTGACTGATAGCATCAGACACTTTTCAAGTTACACTATTCGCAGGCCCGCTTTTTTGGGCCGTGCTTAAACGAACACCCAATAAGTTCTCCTTGCTCTGCGTTACAGGACGACCCAGGTGAGGCAGATGTTTACTCGCCTCATTACGGACCACACTGACACCAAAGGAGGTGGACGGCCTTCATCTGCTGTGATGGTTTACATCCACAAACCTTTCCGGCGTCACTCTGTGCAAGCTGACTTCATTTGGGACAGAATCATGCAGGTAAATAAACAGCCAACCCTCTGATTTCCAGGTGAGGCAGATGTGTACTTGCCTCACTGCAGCCCACACAGGGGGAGGACACTGATATGTTGCCACCAGGGTTGGGTAGGGTTACTTTAACTTGATTACTTTCAATCACTTTTGGATCACTCCAATACCAAATATGGTAATAAAAGACAAAAGAAACTAAATATGAATACATTGACTAAATTTTGTGCAGGCTTGGGGAGTAACGGAATACTGGGAACGGCAAAAATGATGTTGGCAAGCTGTTTGGATTTATTTTCATTTCGATTCTGTCGCATTTTATGTTCGTTTTGCCGAAGATCAAAGAGATCAAAGCCAGGAGAGAAAGCTTACCACGGGTTGTGAGTCATCATTTTATTCATATTTAGTTTCTTTTGTCTTTTATTAACATATTTGGTATTGGAGTAATCCAAAAGTAATTGAAAGTAATCAAGTTAAAGTAACCCTACCCAACCCTGGTTGCGACAGTTCAGATTTCAAAGCCATTAGAATGATATTATATCCACGTGAGAGTAGAACATATATAATGCATCATACCTTTCATGTTTTGTGAATTTAGAATTCGTATTCCATCATATTCCACATCATCATCCATTCATGTTCTGTTTAGTTAAAGCCAATTCCTGTTCCAACATTGTGGTTTATGGTTTATTTATCCCGGTACTCTCATACTGTTCTATTGATGTGCGAGAGCATGCCCAGGGTCGTCCTCCTTTCATGTTTAGTGCAGTTAGAAACTGTTCGTGTTCCCAAGATCGTGGTCTTACTTTCATATTCTGTTTAGTTAGTGTTTCAACATTATGCATTATTGTCTCATCACCCTGGCACTCTCGCATATGCCGCGTCTTCTTCCGTTGAGTATAAACCACTTGGCAACCCATTTCGCCTTTTCATGTTTTGTTCAGCGCAAGCTACTTCATGTTCCATGGATTACGTTTCATGTTTTTTTCCTTATCTGTTGCAACAGTTCAGAAATTAAAGCCATTAGAATGATATTCAATCCACGTGAGAGTAGAACATATATAATACATCGTATTTTTCATGTTCTGTAAATTTAGAATTCGTATTCCATCATATTCCACATCATCATCCATTCATGTTCTGTTTAGTTAAAGCCAATTCGTGGTTTATGGTCTCGGGATCCCGGTACTCTCGTACTGTTCTATTGATGTGCGAGAGCATGTCCCGGGTTGTCTAGTGCAGTTTAGAAACTGTTCGTGTTCCCAGGATCGTGGTCTTACTTTCATATTCTGTTCAGTTAGTGTTTCAACATTATGCATTATGGTCTCATCACCCTGGCACTCTCGCATGTGCTGCCTCTTCTTAATTTCATGTTTTCTTCCGTTCAGTATGAACCACTTGGCAACAGATTTCGCCTTTTCATGTTTTGTCCAGCGCGAGCTACTTCATGTTCCAGGGATTACGTTTCATGTTTTTTTCCTTATCTTTTGTGACGGTTAACGCCAGAAAAGTTTTCCGGCGTCACCGTACACACGCCGGCTTGTTTGCCGTCAAACGGCAAAAGCTGCCAAGGCCTGATGACTGCACACAGAAAGAGGACTCGCCACCCGCAGCCGCTTTTGTGTAAAGTCAATCAGCCGGCATGTTGTCATTCCGCCACCTTCCGATTCTGGAAGGAGCAAAAACCGGTTTTAGGGCGCAGGGAAACCGGTCCCCCGTGGCCCCGGGTTGACACCCACGCACCTGGAGAGGAGGGAAGACTTTTTTTTTCCGTACTTTCATGTTTTGTGTTGAAACATGAAAGCATGTCTTTTGAGATATGATGCCACAAAGAGTATATGTACTTTCCATGTTTTGTTAGGTTAGATTTAGTGTTCCAACCTGCCCTGCAGTGTCTTTGTTTTCGGTTGGATTCATTTTGCTTTCATGTCTTGTTCAGGTAGAGCTAGTTAGTGTCCCAACGTATCCTCCGTTGTTTTTTTTCTTGTGTCATTTAGGTAAACTTTGCTTTTGTTCCAAAACTTTTGCATTGTCTGCTTTTATGTTTTGTTCAGGTGGAGCTATTTTCCGTTACAAAGTATCATAAGTTATTTGATTTCATATTTTGTTCAGTTAGAGCTAGTTTGAGTTCCAACAAATCCTGAGTTGTCCCCTTTCATTTTTTTCTGTTAAATTCATTCACATTTTTTACCGTTGATGTTTTATTAAAGTAAAGCAAGTTTTTGGTCTAAACCTCTCCTGTTGTCTTTCTTATATGTTTTTTTCAGTTAGGTTTCCAACGTAGCCATGTGGTCTTTCATTTATCTTTTGTTCAGGTAGAGCTAGTTTGTGTTCTAACCTATCATTTAGATAGATAGATAGATAGATAGATACTTTATTCATCCCCGAAGGGAAATTCACATTTCCAGCAGCATCCCTTCGCTGAGAACAATGCAATAATAAAACAAAAAGAATACAATATACAAATACCCAGTGTGACGTGCAAATGCCCACTGTAACGTGTTATATAGAATATCTAAATAGTGCTACACAGAATACATATTGCAATGAAATTAGGTAATATGCAATATAGGTGGGGTGATTTAATGTGGGCTTTTACTCTGCCGGGTAGAGTTAAAGAGCCTCATGGCATGAGGAAGAAAAGATCTCTTCAGTCTGTCGGTAGTACAAGACAGTGACAGCAGTCTGTCGCTGAAACTGCTCTTCTGTCTGGAGATAATGCTGTGTAGTGGATGCGATGGATTGTCCATGATTGACCGCAGCTTTTTCAGTGCCCGTCTCTCAGCTACTGTTGTTAGGCTGTCCAGCTCTTTGCCCACAACAGAGCTCGCTTTCCTCGCCAGTTTATTGAGACGAGAGGCATCCTTCTTCTTGACGCTGCCTCCCCAACACGCTGTCGCATAGAAGAGGGCGCTTGCCACTACTGTCTCATAGAATATTTTCAGGAGCTTTTTGCAGATTTTGAAGGAGGCCAGCCTTCTGAGGAAGTAAAGTCGGCTTTGCCCTTTCCTACATAGAGCTTCTGTGTTGGTTTTCTTAATGTTCTTGTTTGGTTAGAGCTAGTTAGCGTTCCAACGTATCCTGTGTTTTCTTCTATGTTTTGTTCAGTGTTTAGTTAGGGGTCCAACATACAGCTTACTCTTTTATATTCTGTTCGGTTGGATTTACTTAGGGTTGCCACATATTCTCTTCTGTTCTCTTTTAAGCTGCTGTGGCTTTTATGTTTTTTTTCAATTATTTAGTGTTCAAACTTATTCCAAATAATCTTCCTTTTGTGGTTTTCTTCCAGTTGGTGTTAGAGTCCCAGCATCCTTTCATGTTTTGTTCAGGTACAGCTAGTTTGCGTTTCAACATACCCTGCATTGTCATTCTTCTATGCTTTGTTCAGCGTTCCAACATGTCCTTGTCTTACTTTCATGTTTTTTCCATGGTGAGCTGGTTAGTGTTCCAAGATATGGTGCATTGTCTTCTTTCATGTTTTTTTTCAGGTACAGCTAGTTTGTGTTCCAACATATCCTGCGTTGTCGTCGTTTCACGTTTTGGTTCTGGTAGATCTAGTTAGTATTCCTGTATATATTTCATGGTACTAGCGTATTCTGACCTCCCATGGGAATGTTTCCCGTGTCGTCTACCTTTCAAGTTGTGTTCTGCTAGATCTGGTTGGTGTTGGAACATCATGTGGTTGTTCTATCCACGTGCTGGTATGTTTTCTGCAAAGTCTATCATTCGTGTTTGGCTCAGTTTGTTAGTTTGTGTTCCGACATATCCTATGGTGTCTTTCTTCCATGTTTCGTTCAGGCGTAGCTACTTTTTTGTTTGCCCCAGGCTGCGAAAGAAGAGCACACATTCATGACTGAAACCTCAAAAAGAATGAACAACGGTAGAGATCCGCGACAGGCCCGGCTTGTTGAGAAACCGGTGTATGCAAATTTGAATGATGGGCACAAAATCATTGTTTCTTTCGTTCTTTATTTTTCTAAAATAGAATTAAAGTCAGTGCAGAAAAAGTCATGTACCTTGCCCAAGGCCCCATCACTCTCCCTTTTTTCCGGCAGCTGTCGGCGTCTGTAGCCAGGCCGGCAGCTGATGCCCTCAGGCCCAACAGGCGCCCGGGAAAAAAAGACGCTTTTATTAAAGGGGTCCTGTGTGGCGGGGAACTGCTAGGAGGGTCCAGGGGTCGCCTGCAGTCTTTTATGCATCGAGTGCAGATGTCAGTCAAGCTACAGACCTTTTACTTTCTTGTTTTGTTCAGTTAGAGAACGTTTATGTTTCGACATGTTTCATGGTCTTGTCGTCTTGGCACTTTCGTCATCGTTCTCTCCACATGAGAGTACATGTCTTGAACCCTCCCTTAAAATTTTGTGTCGTTAGAATTAGTACTCCAAATGTTCCCATATTGTCAACTTTTCATGTTATGTTCAGTTAGACTTTCGAGATCATGTTTCAGGGTTTTGTTGTCTTGGCACTTTCATTATTGTCCTATCCGCATGTGAGTATATGTTCTGCGTCATCTTTCGTGTTTTGTTTAGTTACAGCCAGTTAATATTCCACAATTTTTCGATGGCCAATCATTTTGATATTCTAGTTATATCCTTTGTCATTTTTGCCCTAATTTTTCGTTTAGTCCAGTTAGAACAGTGGTTCTCAAATTTTGGGGTGGGTGAGACGCTGTCAAAGTTTTGTCTATTTTTCAACTGTCCTAAGATATGATAATCTTTTATTTGTCCCACAACAGAAATTTATTTTGTTACAGCAGTAGGACAATGAATAATGAATATGAACAGTATAAACAAGTATATAGAAATATAAAAAATAGAAAATAACAGATAATAATTGAGAAGCACTGAGTTAGAACAACATTCCAGCATATCCCAGATAGTCTTACTTTCATGTTTTTTTCAGTGCATGTTAGTCTGCACATTATGCTTCATGGTCTCGTCCTCTTGACACAATCGTTATTGTTCTATGCACTTGTGCCTGAGTGTTCTCTCATGTTTGTTCAGTTACAGCTTACTGTCTTGGCAGTTGTTTTATATCCTGCATCATCTTTGTTTCATGTTTTGTTCAGTGCAAGTTAGTTAGTGTTCCAACATAATGTTTCATGGCCTTGTTGTCTTCGCACATTCATTATTGTCCTATCCGCATGTGATTTCATGTTATGCGTCATCTTTCTTTAAAGTTTCTTTAGTTACAGCCAGTTTGTGTTCCACCATTTTCTCGTGACCCCATCATTTTGATATTCTTGCAATTGCACCTCCACTACACTAGGGGGCAATGGCACTTCAAATTGGTCGAGGTGCAAGAGGTTATCTTCTTCCTAGGGGGTTGGGGTGGGGGTTATGATAGATAATAATTGAGAAGCACTGAGATGGAACAACACTCCAGCATATCCCACACAGTCTTTCTTTCATGTTTTGTTCAGTGCGTGTTCGTCTGTGTTCGTACATTATGCTTCATGGTCTCGTCGTCTTGACACACTCGTTATTGTATGTCTGCGTCTCTTACCCTCATGTTTTATTCAGTTACAGCTCATCGTCTTGGCTCTTGTTTTATATCCTGTGTCATCTTTGTTCCATGTTTTGTTCAGTTCAGTTAGAACCACCATCCTTTATATCCTGCGTCGTATTAATTTCATGTTTTGTTCAATGCAAGCATAATGTTTCATGGTTTTGTCATCTTGGCACTCACATTATTGTTCTTTTGGCGTGATGACACAAATCCTGTGACATCTTGTTCTCATGTTTTGTTCAGTTAGAGTGAGTTAGTGTTGCAACATATCCCTGTTCTGGCTTCCTTTCACATTTTGTTCAGTACAAGCTAGCTTATGTTCTTCCTAATCATACAATAGAGTATAAAAACAAATGACTACAATCTGACATTCAATGTCTTTTGTTCTCGTTCAACAAATGATAGATTGAAAAAACGTGTCTTTATCCTTCTCGAAATTCCGAACGCGCCGTTCCTCGAATCCTTTTTTGGGAACACCAACCAAATAGCGCAAGTGGTACAAGCCCTGGGGCTTCCCATAGACTCAAACGTTATTGTCGAGGTCTTAAATGGCCGCCTCACAAATACTGTCGTGAAAAAAATTACGGATTTCGGTCACAGTGTTCCTCGGATCATGTGATCTCATGCGACCCAAAGTCACATGATCGAGGGAACGCCGAGAGCGAACCCGAGGCCGAAGCGTTCTTTAAGTCTTTGTCTGGAGCCGTCTTATTTATACATTCGATGTCTTCGGCCAAACAAAGGTCGCACTATACAGAGGCCGGAATCGGGAAATAAGCCGGAACATTTCTTTTTCACGCTTGACTTTTTTCATGAAGCAATGATTGTCATGTTACGTACTATCTGTGCTTTCATGTTCTGTGTTTTCCGTCTCTTTCGGTGGAATTGTCCTTTTGGATGTCTCAAAGAGATGATATCGCAAAGAGCACATGTCCGGCGTGGTTTTACTTTCATCTTGAACACATTCCGCGTCATCTTCCTTTCACGTTTTGTTCAGTTAGAGCTACGAAGTGACACGACATATTCTGCGTTGTTTATTTTCAGGTCTTGTTCATTTAGAGATAGTTAGTGTTGCAAAATAAGCCGCGATGTCTTACTATCATGTTTTGTTTAATTGTATGGTAAATGGTCTGCATTTATATAGCGCTTTTAAGGTCGATGAAGACCTCCCAAAGCGCTTTACAATATGCTTCACACTTACCCGATCACACACACTCACACACCAATAGCGGCCGTGCAGCCATGCAAGGCGCCGACCTGCTCTGTTAGTGTTCAAACGTATCCTGTGTTGTTTTCTTTCGTGTTTTGTTCAGTTATTGACATTTAGTGTTGCAACATATCGTGGTGTGTTGCACACTTGCGTTTTGTTCGACTTGTTTGTGTTTCAACCTTTCATTTTTTGTTCAGTTAGTGCTACTCAGTGTTCCAAAATATCCCATGGTGACTTAAATTCATATTTTTGTTCATTTACAGCCTGTGTGCCTGCATAATTTCTAGTGGTACTTGCGTTCTTGTTCTGACCACATATCGGAATTTTTCTTGTATCACTTTCCTTTCATGTTTTGTACAGTCAATGATACTTGGTGTTGCAACATATTGTGCATCTTGTTTATTTCATGTTTAATTCATTTCGATATAGTAAGTGTTTCAACATGTAACGGGGATGATTAGACAAACAATTGACCAATCTATTTAAAGAAAGACTTATATTTCATGTGTTGTTCTGTTAGAATCAATTCGTAGTCTAAAATAGCCCAAATTGTTCTCTCTGTCATGTTTTGTTCAGTTAGATCTTGTTGGTGTTGTGTAGTGGAGCCTGTGTTGGAGTACCTTTGAGTTCTTTAATATCTTGTAAATTTCCTTGTTCTGTTCATGTACAATTTCCCATACCTTTCTTGGAAACGAATGCTCTCCTAAAATATTTTTTTTTGTCTCCTTTTATAGAATTCGCTTCTCCTTCGCAAGCGGCAGCTGTCCGAAAGCGTCCTCGAAGCGTTCCGGTGCGATCATCATCCACGAGATAACGTCAAGGTCATCCAAGGCGTTCTTCGCAAGGTCAGCATGACCTTGTCGGGAGCTCCGAAGGTGATATACGGACGCAGTGGCGCCTGCTTTCCTCTGAGGGGCGCCCTTATATTAGGCACCGCTCCATGTGGCCCCTGCACAGCTGGTTGTTCTCTCTGGAGCCGTAATTGGAAATGGAAGGAGGAAATCCCACCGCTTTTTAGGCCCTGAACTGATGACAATAATAAAAAGAGAGAGAGAAAGGTGAGGAAAAAATCAAGCGGCCGAGATGAAAGACGGGAGGTGGACGCGAAGGCGAAGGCGAAAGCGGGAGGGAGGTACCAGGGAGGTCGTAAACGCGCCGCTTTATTAACCTGGTTTATCTGAGCGCCTGGCTCAAACTGTGAACATGAGGCTGGCGCTCGCTAATGACACACAGGGCTAATTTCCTGCGCGGCTACCTCGACCTCAACCAAACTCGAATGCTAATGATTAGCACCATTTAGGTTTTTCTTATCATTTCCTGTACAAAAACAGCTGTGTATTTCAAACACACTTAATGTATTTTGCCCTTGCTAGCTTGACGCTAACATAATTAGAAAACGACAATCACAGTTGGTAGGATTCAAAGCAACTGGATTAGTTGCTAAGCTAACATCATTGTAGTTTGTTTTCAAACTTTAATGCTGTATTCAAAGTCGAATTAGCTTAGCGTTAGCTAACCTAGGAGTTTTAAAAGAGCACTATATCGTGGAGGTACAAATAAGTCATTTTGTACATCAATTTTAACAGCATAGTACAGTATTACTTCTCCATACAAATACTTTTATATACAAGAGTTTCAGGTTGCCTCTAGTTACAAAGGCATTTCAGGATGCAAAGGCAAAAATACAGTACAGTATGTACTGCCATTCGCCGCTCCCAGAGTCCAACCTGGCAATCGGTGTATATGTAGGAATCCTGGCATGCTCTTCATGTCACCTTCCCACTCTGTAAACTTTATGATACTGCTACAAAGAGCTATCATTCACGATGGACAAAAGACATGCAGAAAAGTGGAAAGGGAGAAAAGAAGAGGAAGAGACTTTTTCTGGCCATCGAAACATAACAAAAGATAATAGAAAGGTATGAAAACACACACCGCCATGCAGGAGGAGTTTAGAGCCGACAAGGGAGAGGATGCGGCCATCATTCTATCAGCCCAAATTTAAGACATTTTGGAAAGTGGAATCACCCAGAAAAAGGGTTGAAGAACTTCAGTTAGATCTTGGTAGTATTTTACCATTATATAGTAGGGAGGTGACGTTGAGCCTACTACATAAAAAACATACCTTCAATATAAAAGTTTTCCATTTATCAAAATTAAAAAACAGAATCATTAAAAAGTCCCTAAAAAGATAGACATTAGTCAACGGCGTGAAGTTCTAGAAGTTTTCTTGAGTGTCAAGTTTCTTGTTTTGTAAGGCTCGTTATGATGACGTCTGCCTCGCATATTTCCCCAAAATAGTCAAAATCTGGCAAGAGCAGACGTCATTGGATCAGTTTTTCAAGAAGAGTGACGCAAAAAACACTGCTGAGTACCAGTAAACAAAGAAGCCAGTTAAAAAGTAAAGGATTATTTTTATTATTTTCTTTATTCTCCCTTTTTTATATTATGTGCCTCTCGTTTTATGTTTATTGTGCGTAAATCTAATTTGAATATGTATTTGTTTCATGTTCTGATGCTTCCTTATGAATTATTAAAAAAAAAAACTTTTGCGGGGCTCAGAACGTATTAGCACATTTACATTCAAAAGGCGTCTCAACTTACGAAGATTTCAGGTTATGAAGCTACTCCCAAAACAAATTCTATTTGTAAAAAGAGGTACCACTGTACTCACAGCTGCATATCGTCTTTATCATCTGCAAAAAGTTATTTTGCAACTTGTCCTCTTCTTTGTTTGTCCATAAAACTATAACTATGTACTCCCCCTAGTGGCCAAAGCAGGGCTAATCATATAATAGAGAACAAATGCTCCTTATGAACAAAAAGGTATTTTAAACCTCTATTTAAATAAAAATGCTAACGTCCTCAGTTATTGTGACCTACCCAAGAATCGCACTCACGATACCACAGTGGGAGCAGTTGCTAAGCTAACATCAAGCTAGCATAGCTTGAAATAGTTTTAAAACTCTAACACCGTACAACAGATTCATGGCACTTAAGGAAAAACACGACAGCTAACGATAAAAATAGCAGCTAGCGGCGAGCCATAGCCTGCAGCCCAGTGGCAAACATGCGTGGCTAGAAAGGAAACCGTCAAAAAAAAGGAAAGATGCATCACTCGAAAGTGCAAAAGCTGGTGTTATCCCCGCCAGTAACAGCAAAAGACATAGCGAGCTTGATACACGCTAAGCTGCTGAAAAGAGCCAATTTCTGGAGTTGGTCAGTGTCTGGTTTAAGTGGCTAACTTTAGCGGCTAGCAGGAGAAGCTACTGAAAAGGTGGTGACAATACAGGACGAAGTAAGCCTTGTTACACAGAACAGCTAATATAACTGGTTAGAGTCCAGCTATAGCCTGCAGCCAAGTGGGTAACACGAGTGGCTAGCGAAATCAACAGTCCAAATATGCTTCAATAATGGGACTTTGAAAGCTGGTGTAGCGGCAACTAAAGACCGAGCGAGTTGGATACACCCTGAGTGGCTGAAAAGAGCCAATAGCTGGAGTTGGTCTGAGCCGGTGTCAGTGGCTGACTTTAGAGGCTAGCGTGAGAAGCTATTAAAAGGGTGGTGACACTTAAAGACGATGGGCAGCTAAAAATAGCGGTTAGCAGTGAGTCATTGCCTGCAGCCAAGTGTACAACATACTTCGCTAGAGAAGGAAACAATGGAAAAATGTGAATGATGTTTCATTCACGCCACCCAGCGAAGTTGGAAAGCTGGTGCAGGGATACCTAAATACCAGGCCAGCTAGATACTCTCGGAGCGGCTGTAAAGGGCCAATAGCCGGAGTTGGTCAGAGTGGGTGCCAGTGGCTAGCTGCTAAATAGGATGGAGAGTGACACTTAAGAAAGATGCAAGCTTTGTTTACATGAAGGAGCAAAGGATAACAATGACGGCTAACGGAAAGTCATATCCTGCAGTCGAGTTGTGAACATGAGTGGCTAGAGAAGGAAACCAGGGAAAGAAAGTGAAAGATGCCTCAATCATGCAGCTCAGAGAAGATGGAAAGCTGGTTCCGAAATACCTAAAGACCAGGCAGGATGGATACTCTCGGAGCGGCTGAAAAGGGCCAATAGCCAGAGTTGGTCAGGATTGGTGCCAGTGGCTAGCTGCTAAAAAAGAAGGAGAGTGACACTTAAGAAAGATGCAAGCTTTATTTTCATGGAGGGAATTCAACGATAACAATAATGGCTCGGGGAAAGTCATAGCCTGCAATCGAGTGGTGAACATGAGTGGCTAGAGAAGGAAACCATGGAAAAAAAAGTGAAAGATGCCTCCTTCATGCCGCTCGGAGAAGTTGGAAAGCTGGCTCCGTGATACCTAAAGACCAGGCGAGTTGGATACTCTCGGAGCGGCTGAAAAGGGCTGAAAGCTAGAGTAGGTCAGAGTTGTTGCCAGTGGTTAGCTGCTAAAAAGTAAGGAGAGTGACACTCAAGGAAGACGGAAGCTTTATTTACAGGGAGGAGCAAACGATAACGGCTAGCGGAAAGTCATAGTCTGCAGTCAAGTGGTGAACATGAGTGGCTAGAGAAGGAAACCATGGAAAAAAAGGGAAAGATGTCTCAATCATGCCGATTGGAGAGGTTGGAAACCTGGTTCCGGAAGTCCAGGCAAGCTGGATACTCTCGGAGCAGCTGAAAAGGGCCAATAGCCAGAGTTGGTCAGAGTTGGTGCCAGTGCCTAGCTGCTAAAAAGAAGGGAGAGTGACACTTAAGAAAGACGCAAGCTAAGCAGCAGACAACAACAATTATGGCTTGCGGAAAGTCATAGCCTGCATTCAAGTGGTGAACGTGAGTGGCTAGAGAAGGAAACCATGGAAAAAACAATATTTGGGTTTTTTAAATGCTTAAAGAGTGCTTTATTCAAGTCCTTTTCCGCAAAAAAATGTATCTTTGATGAAAGAAATCCTGTATTTATATAGCAAAGCCACCTCTCGTCACGTCATCCATTACCCGGCCGGGCCGCAAATGACCCGAGCGGACACGAAGAATGCACTCGCGCAAGACGGATGAGCGACGTTGCACTCTGAACTATTGACAAATGGCGTGAAAGACACACCGGACGCACACTTAGATGGATGAGGAGAAGCCGGGCCGGACTCCAGGTGAAACCGTCCGATTGTCTCGCCGGGTCCATTTGACCCGGCGAGACAGCTGACCGGGGTTGGGGGGGTTCGTTTTTTTTTTCACCCAAAAAAAAAAAGGTCAAGTGAGTCATTCTTCACTGTCGACGATTGAGTTTTGATCCGTTCGCCGATTGTTGACGTGTCAATACGCAAGCCGCGGTGTTATCTCCAAACAATGCGTTGCACCCCCGGCGAACTTTTGAACCGGTTGGGTGTCAGTCCTTAGAGAACAACATTTTTGTCCCGAAACCAGGGGCTAGGATGGATAACCTTTCATGTTTTGTTCAGTTACAGCTAGTCAGCGGGCCTGCATTTTATTTCACGGTCTCGCCGTCGCGGTAACTCTCGTCGGTGCTCTGCCCAAGGGTCCGAATGTTTTGCATGTTGTGTGCTGTTACAGCCTGTCGGTGTCCCTACATATCCTGCATTTTCTCATGTTCAGTTTGAGCTAGTTAACTTGAATATTTTATGATCTCATCATCATGGCAGCCTTGTGGTTGTTTTATCCAATTGAAGCAATGTTTCTTGTTTTGTTTTCTTTCATCATGTGGTTTCACAGAGCTTGTTGGTATTGCAAAATGATGTAATTCAATCCATGTGTAATGTTATTCCTGGTAGTCTCTTCCTTTTGTGTTTTGTGCAGTTAGTACCAATTGTTGGGGATTGTTCTTGTGTCATCCTCCTTTCATAGTGTGTTCTGTTGGAGCTGGTTGGTGTTGGAACATTATGTAGTTGTTCTAGGCACATGGATGTTCCCTGCATAGTCTTGATTCCAGGTTTTGTTAAGTCGGTTGGTATTCCAACACATCCCTTTTATGTTTTGTTCAGTGCAAGCTAAATTGTGTTCTAACAGATTCTGTGTTTTCTTTCTTTCTTTTATATCGTGTTCATTTAGATCTAGTTAGTGTTTCAACATTTCTCGCGTTGTCCTCTATGTTTTGTTCAGTTAGTGTTCCGACATATCAATAACTTCTTTTCATGTTGTGTTCATTTAGACCTAGTTAGTGTTTGTACATATCCTGCATTGTCATCATTCCATCTTTTGTTCTGTTAGTTAGTCTGTGTTCCAATATATCCTGTGTCTTTTTCCTTTCAAGTTGTGTTTATTTAAATCTAGTTAATGTTTCAAGATATCCTTGTTTTGCTTTCATCTATTTATTATTTATTTGTTTGTGTTCCAACATATCCTTTGTCTTCTTCGTTTCACGTTGTCTACATTTAGATTTAGTTAGCGCAAGATATGTTGAAACACTGTCTCTCTTTTATGTTTTGTTCAGTTAGTGTTCCAACATATCCGCATCTTCTTTTTATGTTGTGGTCATTTAGATATAATTAGTATTTCTACTTATCCTGTGTTGTTATGGTTCTATGTTTTGTTCTGTTAGAGTCCGTTTGTTTTCCAATGTTTTTTTGTCTCTTTCAAGTTGTGTTTATTTAGATGGAGTTAATGTTTCAAAATATCTGCATTTTGCTTCCATCAATTCATTCTTTAATTTGTTTGTGTTCCAAAATATTCTTTGTCTTTTTCCTTTCATGTTGTCTGCATTTAGATTTAGTGTTGCAACATATCTTGAGTTGACTTTTATGTTTTGTTTAGTTAGTGTTCCAACACATCTGCATCTTCTTTTTATATTGTGGTCATTTAGATATAATTAGTATTTCTACATATCTTGTGTTGTCATCGTTCTATGTTTTGTTCTTTTAGAGTCCGTTTGTGTCCCAATATTTCCTGTGTCTCTTTCAAGTTGTGTTTATTTAGATGTAGTTAATGTTTCAAAATATCCGGGTTTTGCTTTCATCTATTCATTCTTTAATTTGTTTGTGTTCCAAAATATCCTTTGTCTTTTTCCTTTTATGTTGTCTGCATTTAGATTTAGTGTTGCAACATATCTTGAGTTGTCTTTTATGTTTTGTTTAGTTAGTGTTCCAATACATCTTTTCATGTTGTGGTGTGTTCATTTAGATATAATTAGTATTTCTAAATATTCTGTGTTGTCATCGTTCTATGTTTTGTTCTTTTAGAGTCCGTTTGTGTCCCAATATTTCCCGTGTCCCTTTCAAGTTGTGTTTATTTAGATCTAGTTAATGTTTCAAGATATTCTGCTTTGGATTTCATCTGTTTTCTTCTGTTCGTTTTTGCTCCAATCTATCCTTTGTCTTCTTCCTTGCATGTCCTCTTGTGTTTTGTTCAGTTAGTTTCTGTTCCGACACGTCCTGCGTTGTCTCTCATGTATTTTTCAGTTAGATCGAGTTAACCAATTCCTTATCATAGAATCACGAACAAAGAGTCATGATCCTCCTAAACGATGAATTATTAATCATCACGACCAGACTACGGTTTTCAGTATTTTTTATCGTAATGGACTCGACTTCAGACCACGGGACATCGCATACGTCTTGAAAGAATCTCCACCGTCAGATTGATATCAAACGACGTCGGCACCGGCGGCTCAGGATAAGCTGATTTCCGTGGTATTACCGCAGCTTAGCCAGCTGATATCGACGACATATCTATTACCCCCTTCTACCACCCAGACACCATTACCCAAAGGTCACAACCTCCCAGCCATCGGCAGCCTTCTCTGGCCAACGGCTGGTCGCCACCACTCGATACTCGAGGTCTGGTTTCCCAATAAGTTAGTCCAGTTCCCGCTGGAGTGGCCGGCTTGGAAGCAGAGACTGGAATGATAAACGGGGGGAAGAGGAGTTGCACATTCTGGCGGGTAACCATCTGCAGATGTTGCTCCCAAAAAAACCCGGCCCTCATTAACTTCAATGGACTTCCTAATACGACAGCTACCATATTTCATTGAGCCGGCACCCCGGAGGACCCGACGGATGCTCTGCGAACGGACCGCGCCGTTGACAGCGAGGTGCGAAAATCAAAACAGGCGGGGGGGCTGCGAGTCGGAAAGAAGACACGCGCCCTCTCACCGAGAGGAAATCAATATTTCCGAGCTTTTTACGACCCGGCGATGATAGCTTGTGAGAAGTCGTAGCAGACAATAACAGACTTCTGGGAAAATGTCCAGTACTTCAAGAACTGAAACCAAAGGACTACCAACAGTCCTTAAATAACTCAGGCCTTTCGATTTCTGAGTGTCCTTTGGGGTCTGAGAAGTAAGCCGAAGTACCGGACTTTCAGAGGTGTCAGGATGGCCCAACAGATTTCCTCCCGCCTGGCTTTGGTCCAATATCAGTTGAGATCCATTACAGCGGACCCAGCCTGCTTGGACAAGATCTGCTACGATTTATAGCTTTTGGACAGATGGGCCTCCAATTGTAGTACAGTAATCTCAACTTCCAATGGAGGGGTTGTGTTGCAGACCACCCCTGATGATACCCTATTTAAGTACGATTTTGGGATGTTAAAGTTTTTTCAGGTTGAACATACTTAAAACCAGTAGAATTTATTTAAAAGGAAAGGTTTAACCTTACAGAGAGATATCAACACAGCCTCGAAAATCCCTTTGCCCTGTCTGGAGTTCAAAACCCTAGCCACATTTTAAAAGCCTAATATCAGGCCAAAACTCTAGATGGAAACCTTGGCCAAAAACCTTGGAAAATCTCTCAAACTCTAGTTTAAAACCCTAGAAGCGCTTTTAAACGTTAGTGTCAGACCCAAACTCTAGCCGGAAACCCTAGAAGCGCTCTAAAAATCCCGATTGTTTTTTTACCCAAACCCTGTCTGTAAACCCTAAAAATGCGTTATATGCCTGGTGTAGGAGCCCAAACCTTAGTTGGAAACCATTGACGAAAACCCTAGAATTTGCTTTAATTGGTTGGTTTAGGACCAAGACCTTAGTTGGAAACCTTAGGTGTAAACCCTAGAATCTCTTTAAATGCCAGATTTAGGACCAAGACCTTAGTTGGAATCCCTAAATGAAAACCCTAGGATTTCTTTTAACTGCCCAGACCTTAGTTGGAACCCTAGGTGGAACCACTAGAAACATTGTTTGGTTTAGGACCCGGAGTTTAGTCGGAAACCCTAGGTGGGGCCTGTAGCATCACTTTAAATGCTTGGTTTAGGACCCATTCCTTAGATGGGAACCCTAAAAAGACTTTAAATGCCTAGTTTCGGGCCAAAAACCTCGTTGGAAAGCCTACGTGGAAGCCCGACGAAAGCTCTAAAACTTTAGTTTCAAATTCGAGTGACAAGTTCGCAGGGGTCAAAACCTTCTGGGTCTCAGCAAAGGACTGGAAGTGAGACCCGATTGTGACCAGACCCTTTCCTTTTTTAAGGGCTTCCCTCAGGACCGGAGACGCCGGAAAAATTCCCGGTGCTTTCCCGGTGCCTACAAGAGGAAGGGGGCCCCCTCTGGATTTGTCAGCCGGTGCGACAGCTGTCTCCGGCAGAAAAAAATGGACCACAGCGGACTTGACACTTGATCCCTCTTCTGCCGCCGTTCTTTCATCTCGACTCTGCGTTTTTCTTGCCTCATCATTCCTGGGGACTGTCTCACACTTAATCGGAAAATCTGAGCGGAAAATCGGGCGTTTTTCCACGCTAAATATCGCTTCTCACAATCGTCTTCTGAATTTATGACGTAAGAACTTGCAAAGAATTTCGGAAGTTTCGCCATTGGTATCCTAGCTGCTATGTCTAATATCCACTTCCTGGGTCTTTCGAAGAACAAGTCATAAAAAAATTGCTGTCCAAGAACAGGAGTTTAGTTTTTTTCTGTTTTCAAAATGTAGTTAGCTCGCGTTGGGTGTTTTTCATTACATGGTTTCTCTGTGCTTCGCCCCAAAATAGTTGACATTTTTAATCTGCAGAAAATCAATCTAGTTTGTGAGAAGGTACCAAATATGGCAATAGTAGAAGTGAACAGTTTGTATATCTACCATGAAAGTAAAGAAAAATGCTAGCTAAATAATTTTGTGCTATGTTCTTTAAAGCATCCTTTAGCATCATCGCCTGGGATCTACCAAAATACTACGGTGGTCTACGATATTTCAGTTGTCAGCTTAGATGAGTTATCAAATCTGGTGATGGACTTTACTCGCGGTACAACTTTGAACAAAGCTATCGATAGCTCGGGTTTTAGCGCAACTGCTAGCCATTTGATTAGCTGTTAATATTTTGTTTTTTTTCTATTCTGGTGTAATTGAAGTACTTCTGCTTTCAGTTAGAATTTTGGACATTTCCTGTCCGATATCCAGCTCATTGTACTAGCTTTGTAGCTTAGGAGCTAGATAGCGCATAGCTTAATTGTTAGCTTGTGTAAAATAAAATACTATTGTGTGCTAACGAACTTCAGTTCCCAGCTTGAAGATGTTACTAAATCAGGTATTGGTATTTACTCGCTGTTCATCTTTACATAAAGCTAGCGATAGCCTTTAGCATTGGCTCGGTTAAGGTCCTCGACCCGGTACCTGGTTTGTTTTTTGAGGGGAGTTTTCTAGCTTTCTCAGGAATGAGAGCTGCGACCAATCGATGTGCCCCCCCGCTGCGCTTCCTCCCTTCTCATCTTCCGAGCAAGGCGCTAACAAACTGCAAAAGGTTAGCGAAGGGTCGGTGTCACGCTGTGGGGAAAGCCGCTCTGCTTAATAGACGAATCCGTGCTAGGGCTACCTTTTTTTTTTCCCTCCGTGTAATTGGTCTGTTTGGTGGACGGCCATACACATCTGGCTCCCAGAACCGTCCGGTCCAACCCGATGGTCTCTATAAAGCAAAAGTCCGTCCATAAAATCTCCATTAGCGCGGGGGCTAAGACTGGGTCACGGCGAGGGGGGGGACGGTTTCACTGTAACGCCTTCACACTGGGGTCGGAGTTCAACGCTGTTGACATTCCACCGGCACTGGTCTGATATCGGTGATTGATCTACGGCCGGGAGGTACGCTTCTGGCGACGACTAAAACGTTTACATTCGGGCTAGCGCTGTTTGAAATCGGCGGCAGGTTTAGGATTAGCACCTCGGCGTAAACCGACATTAGAACCCGGCGAATTATAACCTCGCCGAGATCCGCACGAGTCGCGGGAGGCATGCATCTAGCAAGGACTTGAACATTTTTGTTTGGGTTAGCACTATTTTAAATCGTTAGCGCCATGACATGAGAGGGTAGTTTGCGGGATCTACATGTCTACCGCTGACCTAAACATTAAGTTAGCCATTTCAAATCGGTAGCGGGTTTTTGGGTTAGCACCTCGACCTGGAGCGACAGTAGAAGCCAGTGAGGTATACTTGTAGCACCGACTCAAACCCTTACAGTTGGTGTCAAGCTGTTAGCATCGCGCCGGTTTAAGTTGCCTCAATCTGAAGCGTCGGTAGAACCCAACGAGTTATACTTTTCACGCCGAAGTTTAAGTTTTGGCTAGAACCGTTTCAAATCGGTAGTGGTTTAGGTTAGTGCCTCAAAGTTAATTTACAGTAGAAGCCAGCGGTTTATAACCTTGATAAATTCTGCATTGTGAAGGAGAATTCAAATTACGTTTAATGCAAAAGATATTCACTGGCTGGGCTGTGGTGCGATGTCAGGGCACCCTGGTGGAAAAGGTTGTTTACAGGTGTGGCGGGAACAGAACGTAAGGCTGATAAGATAATCAGCACATCCAGACGCAGAATCGCCCAGATGAATTAGAAACGCTTGGTGTTGTTTTGAGTATTCCAGACATCGCGACGCTCTTCGACAAGATGGTGAAGCCCAGGGGTGGCTTCCTTGGCACGCCCATGGGAGGAGTCGGCACGCAATTATGCGGGGAAAAGATGGCCAACAGGAGAAAGCTAAAGGACTTGAGAAAAAGCCTTCACACAGACTCAAACGTCAATAATTCGGCCGTTTTCGATGGAGTACACGTAGTTAAATTGTTAATGAAATTAAATCTGCCCCCGTTTATCTTTTCCCTCACTAAACGAGCGCGCATAAATTGTTGAGTGAATGTAGGTTGTGTTTGGTTAAAGGAGTCAGATAACTAATTCGAACAATTTGGTAAACGATACGTTTTGATATTATTCCCAACAATTCGTCACGGAAGAAATGCTACGACTGCCGACTGGAATGTTTGAATTTGGGCTTGAGTCAATACCCTCACTCAGGTGTTTGTTTAGCGCCTCTACGTAGTAGCCGACTGGTTATAACCATGGTTGTGTAGGGTTACTTTAACTTGATTACTTTCAATTACAGACTCACTTTTTTTTCTGCGGCGCAGTGGTTAGCGCTTGTGCGGCACAGTTCATGTCATGGGAACCTGTCGTGGGTTCAAATCCACCTCCAGACTTTCTGTGCGGAGTTTGTATGTTCTCCCCGTGCTTGCGTGGGTTTCCTCCGGGCACTCCGGTTTCCTCCCACATTCCAAAAACATGCATTTCAGGTGAATTGGCCGGTCCAAATTGTCCCTAGGTGTGATTGAGCGAGTGAGTCGTCTGTCCCCGTGTGCCCTGCGATTGGCTGGCAACCAGTTCAGGGTGTCCCCTGCCCACTGCCCGAAGATGGCTGAGATGGGCTCCAGCCCCCCCGCGACCCTAATGAGGATAAGCGGTACGGCTAATGAGATGAGAATGAGATGAGACTTTCAATTACTTTTGGATTACTCTAATACCAAATATGCTAATAAAAAACAAAAGAAACTAAATATGAATAAAATGAGTAAATTTTGTGCAGGCTTGGGGAGTAACGGAATACATGGAACGGCAAAAATGATGTTGGCAAGCTGTTTGGATTTATTTTCATTTTGTTTCTGTCGCATTTTATGTTAGTTTTGCCGGAGTTCAAAGAGATCAAAGCCAGGAGAGAAAGCTTACCACGTGTTGTGAGTCATCATTTTATTCATATTTAGTTTCTTTTGTCTTTGATTAGCATATTTGGTATTGGAGTAATCCAAAAGTAATTGAAAGTAATCAAGTTAAAGTAACCCTACCCAACCCTGGTTATAACCTCGAAAAATTCATCACAAGTCACGGGTGATACGCCTCTAGCGCCGACTTAAACATTTATGTTTGGGCTAATGCTGTTTCAAATTGGTAGCGAGTTTTGAGTTAGCGGCATGAGAAGTGACAGCAGTAGCCGGAAAGTTATAACTTGGACCGAACAGTTGCGGGAAATATGTTTGTATGTCTAGGCACGAGCCTTTGGCCTCACGCAGGTTTTGGGGTTAGCGCCTTGACGTGAAGCTGCGGTAGAACCCCGCGAGTTATACCCTGGACAAATCACACACTGTTCACGGGAGGTACGCTCCTATTGCTGGTTTTAACATTCATATTTCAGCTTGAGCCATTAGCAGTTGGGTTAGCGACGGTAGAAGCCAATCATAAAGTTAGAAACGCGATAAAATATGCACGGGAGGTAGACTTTTAGCAATGACTTAAACCTTTACATTCCAGCTTGGACTGTTAGCAGCTAGGGTTAGCAACGATAGAGGCTGAGGAGTTATAAACCTTGTCAAATGACACACTGGTTGCAAGAAGTCTGCTTCTACCGTCGACTTGAACATTTATGTTTTGGCTTCAGCCGTTAGCGGTTAAGGTTAGCTAAGGTCAGGGTTGGGTAGGGTTACTTTAACTGGATTACTTTCAATTACTTTTGGATTACTCCAATACCAAATATGCTAATAAAAGACAAAAGAAACTAAATATGAATAAAATGACTCAATTTGGTGCAGGCTTAGGTAGTGACGGATTACATGGAACGGCAAAAATGATGTTTGGATTTATTTTCATTTTGTTTCTGTCGCATTTTATGTTAGTTTTGCCGGAGCTCAAAGCCAGGAGAGAAAGCTTACGACGTGTTGTGAGTCATCATTTTATATATTTTTAGTTTCTTTTGTTTTTTATATATATAGCATATTTGGTATTGGAGTAATCCAAAAGTAATTGAAAGTAATCAAGTTAAAGTAACCCTACCCAACCCTGGCTAAGGTTTATAACCTATACAATTTTTCAAGGGTCGCAGGAGGTACGTACGTTCTATGTGTTTGATTTTAGGCTCTAACCATTAGCAGTTTGGGTTAGCCGGCGAGTTATAGATAGATAGATACTTTATTCATCCCCGCAGGGAAATTCACATTTCCAGCAGCATCCCTTCGCTGAGAACAATACAATAATAAAACAAAAAGAATACAATATACAAATACCCAATGTGACGTGCTAATACCCACTGTAGCGTGTTGTCTAGGGTATTTAAATAGTGCAACATAAAATACACACTGCAATAAAAGTACGGTAATATGCAATGTAGGGGGTGTGGTTTAATGTGAGCCTTTACTCCGCCGGGTGGAGTTAAAGAGCCTCATGGCATGAGGAAGAAAAGATCTCTTCTGTCTGTCCGTGGTACAAGACAGTGACGGCAGTCTGTCGCTGAAGCTGCTCTTCTGTCTGGATATAATGCTGTGTAGTGGATGCGATGGATTGTCCATGATTGACCGCAGCTTTTTCAGTGCCCGTCTCTCGGCTACTGTTGTCAGGCTGTCGAGCTCTGTGCCCACAACAGAGCTCGCTTTCCTCGCCAGTTTATTGAGACGAGAGGCATCCTACTTCACAGGACACAGTAGATGCGCTTCTACTACTAACTGAACATTTATGTTTTGGCTTCAGCCGTTAGCGATTAAGGTTAGCTAAGGTTTATAATCCAAACAATTTTTCAAGGGTCGCAGGAGTTACGTACGCTTCTATGTGTTTGATTTTAGGCTCTAACCATTAGCGGTTTGGGTTAGCCGGCGAGTTATAAACTTGATCAATTCTGCAGTAGATACGCTTCTACTACTGACTGAAACATTAACGTTTTAGCTCAAGCCCTTAGCGTCACGCGGGTTCCGGGTTAGCGCCTCCAAGCGAAGCGACGGGAAAAGAGTTAGAACCCTGACAAATTCGGCACTGGTTCTAGCATTGACTTAGACCTTAATGTTGGCAGTTAGGGTTAGCGTTGGTAGAAAGCGGTTATAAACTTCGCAAATTCCGCACGCTTCAACTGTCGACTTAAACACGTACTTTTCAGCTAGAGCCGTTAGCGTCATTCAGGTTTCGGGATTACCGCCACGACGCGAATATACCGGTGAGTTATAAACAGGGTTGGGTAGGGTTACTTTAACTGGATTACTTTCAATTACTTTTGGATTACTCCAATACCCAATGTGCTAATAAAAGACAAAAGAAACTAAATCTGAATAAAATGACTACATTTTGTGCAGGCTTGGGGAGTAACGGAATACATGGAACGACAAAAATGATGTCGGCGAGCTGTTTGGATTTATTTTCATTTTGTTTTCTGTCACATTTTATTTAAGTTTTGCCGGAGATCAAAGCCAGGAGAGAAAGCTTACCACGTGTTGTGAGTCATCATTTTATTCAGATTTAGTTTCTTTTGTCTTTTATTAGTATATTTGGTATTGAGTAATCCAAAAGTACCGTATTTTCTGCACTATAAGGCGCACCTAAAAGCCTTTATTTTTTTTCAAAAGCTGACCATGCGTCTTATCATACAGTGCGCCTTATATATGGATCAATATTAAGTCGCAAAGTCTTGCAACTAAGGCAAGTAGCTGCCGACTAGATTTTCCCCCGAAGGCGAAGTCGTCCGCGGTGTATGCTGGGATTTATATACTGGCGTTTCATTTCCTAACCAATGTGTCAATCGTCATTTGAATCGGTCACTATTGGCTAAAGTTATTCGGAGGTAAAGGGGGCGGATCCTTTTTGTCATTTACAGGCTCGCATAGGCTAAAGGGGCGAAACAAAGCCTGCAATTGGCCGAAAAAGATGAATGTGAATCGCAAGTTGGGTTGCACTACGGCATAGAGAAAACATGTTTTACTATTCTGTATTTGTAAATATTTGACTCTCCTGGATTTACTCCACTCACGGTTGTAAGAAGACCATGGTTACGTATCATTATTGAACGTGATGGCTGCAAGAGAACTTAGGTGAGCTATGCGGCTTTATATTTTCCCGGTATCTTGTTTTAGAACGATCCTGATCTTTCTGTGATGAGTCTATTTTTAAACTAAATTCAATTCCAAGTGTTTATTGTCATATGCACAGTAAAGAACCCCGTTTCCCTGCACAATAAAATTCTTACTTTGCTGTCCACACAGTTGCCAGCAAAAAATAAAATGGAAACTAAAAAATGTTTGTTTGGTGACATGGTACGGACACTGCATCCGCACGTGTCTACGACACGTATTTGCTTCTTTGCAAGCTTTGTGAATGTTAAGGGGGTAATAAGTTGGACTGAACTATCTGACTGTTTTGTCGACGTTCCCATTGTAGCGCCTTATAATCCGGTGCGCCTTATGTATGGAAAATATGGGACCAAAAACAATTTTTTAGGGGTGCGCCCTATAACCCGGTGCGCCTTATAGTGCGGAAAATACGGTAATTGAAAGTAATCCAGTTAAAGTAACCCTACCCAACCCTGGTTATGAACTCAACAAATTCCACGCGGTGTTGCGCTTAGAAGTCAGGCAACGCTGGCTACCTGCACACGTTAATGAGCGCTAAACGCACCTTTTTTTTAGCGCTAGCTTTTTAGAAGCTCTGCCAACACCTAGTGGGGAAATACAAAGAACGTACCAGAGGCCCTTTTGAACTCGGCCACTGCCGCACGCCGGAGGCTCAATGTTTTTGTTTATACAGTAGTCGTGCGGTTAGACCACAAAACTATTACTCTTCCTGTACCTGCATTACTCACCTGAGGTTAACGGGTTGTTATCGTCGGATATTTTGGGTGATTTGAGGTACTCAGAAATTTAAAAACTCAAAGATGTGGACTGGGGCCAGGCTTGGATAATGTGGGCTTGTATTTCCTTACTGAAAAAACATTCTTATATATTATCATGTCCTGTCCTGTACTCTATGATACTATACTATATACTATACTTATATATATGTATATATATATATATATATATATATATATATATATATATATATATATATATACACTATACTAACAATGGAAAAAAAAGTATATTTTTATTTTTTTTCCAGGTAAAATTTGAAAGAAATATACTATACGAACAATGAAGAAAAACATACCTATAGTTCTATTTTTTTCAATTAAAATTAAAAAAAACATCTATATCATGCTAATTAACAATGACATTAACATTCCTATTTTGGTAACATTTGAAATAAAACTATACTATACTATACTAATACTATACTATACTAAATTAACAAATAAAAACATACTGATATTTCTATTTTTTTTTTCAACATTTAAAATAATCTATACCATACTATACTATACTAAAAATAACCACAACATACCTATATTTCTATTTTTTTCAGGTAAAATTAAAAAAAATCTATACTATACTAACAACGAATAAAAATACCTACCTTTAATGTTTTTTTTTCTGGTAAAATTTAAAATAAATCTATACTACACTAACAATGACAAAAAACATACCTATATTTCTATTTTTTAAAGTAAAATTTTAAAAAAAGAAATCACTATACTAATTAACAATGACATAAACATACCTATTTTGGTAACATTTGAAAGAAAACTATACTATACTAATACTATAACTCCACCCGGCAGAGTAAAGGCCCACATTAAACCACACCACCTACATTGGATATTACCGAATCTTACTGCAATATGTATTCTGTGTAGCACTATTTAGTTACTCTATATAACACGCTACAGTGGGCATTTGCACGTCACACTGGGTATTTGTATATTGTATTCTTTTGGCTTTATTATTGTACTGTTCTCAGCTCAGGAATGCTGCTGGAAATGTGAATTTCCCAAAGCGGATGAATAAAGTATCTATCTATCTATCTATCTATCTATCTATCTACAATAAATAAATACATACGTATATTTCTATTTTGTTCAGGTAACATTTGAAAGAAATGTATACTATACTTTACTATACTAACAATGACCAAAACATACCCATATTTCATTTTATTTCAAGTAAAATTTAAATGAAATCTATACTTTACTAATTAACAATAAAATAAACATACCTATTTTGGTAACATTTGAAATAAATCTATACTATGCTATACTCATACTATACTGTACTACACCAACGACAATAAAAAAACATATTTCTATTTTTTCAAGTAAAATGAAAAAAAATATATAATATACTTTACCAAACGGGCAGCACGGCGGCGCAGTGGTTAGCGCGTTTGCGGCACAGTTCTAAGGTCTTGGGAACCTCCTGTGTGGGTTCAAATCCAGCTACCGGCCTTACTGTGCGGAGTTTGTATGTTCTCCCCGTGCTTGCGTGGGTTTCCTCCGGGCACTCCTGTTTCCTCCCATGTTCCAAAGACATGCATTTCAGGGGGATTGGCCGGTCCGAATTGTCCCTAGGTGTGAATGAGCGAGCAAGTTGTCTGTCCCTGTGTGCCCTGCGATTGGCTGGCAACCCGTTCAGGGTGTCCCCTGCCCACTGCCCGATGATTGCTGGGATGGGCTCCAGCACCTCCGCGACCCTACTGAGGATAAGCAGTGCAGCTAATGAGATGAGATGAGACTTTACCAAACATTAACTACTAAATCTACTTTGACTTTATCCAAATAACAAAAAAAATACAGTGAAATAATATGAAAAAACAAAGGGTACTTGAATTTTCAATATACAATATACAATGGGTGCCCTGCGATTGACTGGCAACCAGTTCAGGGTGTCCCCTGCCCACTGCCCGGAGATGGCTGGGATGGGCTCCAGCCCCCCCGCGACCCTAATGAAGATAAGCGGTACGGCTAATGAGAGATGAGAATATACAATGGAAAAAAACCCCAAAACGATGATATTTATATTTTGGGCTAAAATAAGAAAGAATATTAATGATACTTAAGATGTAATTAAAAAGCAAGTAATACAGGCAGAGGTCAAGTCATATTTGTATTTTTTTCCAAATATACTACACAAGTATATTCTATTTCTGGTTAAAAAAAAAAAACATAGTAATATAAATCAAATTGAAAATAGTAATTTTTTTTTAACTTTTTTCAAATAATATAACAAAAGAGTGAATTATTTTTCACTCGTATTAGGGGCTAAATAAGAAAAATACTACGCATTTTAAATTTGTTTTGGGAAAATTCGAAATAATATTACTTATGTACAATAAGTAAAAATAATAACACAAATTTTCAACTATTCTCACTTTGTCAGATAAAATAAGACAAACAAAGTCAAAAAATACATAAAAGTATTTTATTGTGCTTATTTTTTTTTCAGGCAAAATAGGAAAAAATCATCCATTCTCTGCACGGCTTATCCTCAGTAGGGTCGCGGGAGTGCTGGAGCCCATCCCAGCTATCTTCGGGCAGTGGTTGCCAGCCAATCTAGGGAAAAATACTGTTAATGTTTCTATTTTTTTCTTGCAAATAAGAATAATAATTATTGTATATTATTATTATACAATGAAAAAACAAGAACTAATAAGTACATAGAAATAAATACACCCAATTGTTTTTCAGGTAAAAAAAAAATCTAGAAGTACAATTAAAAATACCCTCGAAACACTACCATATTTTGACGTTTTTTGTTGTTGTAAAAATCAATTAAAAAATACACAAAATACTATTCTAACTGGGAAAAAATACTAAAATACAACATTAAACATATAAAACAACTAGGACGATTATTCAATGAAAAAGCAACGTCTAAGAGATAAATATAAGTGAATATATACACATTGTTTCAGGTAAAATACGCAAAAAAATGAATACAAATAATCAAAATACAGTTAAAAATACTGTTTTAGAATATTTTTTTCTTGTACGAATAAAAAGTAAAAACACAAAAAACTTACTTTTCACTCTATGGCAAAATTAGAAACATATTACAACACGATACGAAAATATAAGAAAATTATAATGCTTTTCCCTCAGTTTTTTATATATATATAATAAAGCAAATATTTATTTAGAAAAAAATGTAAAAAATGTAATAAATTCCTAATTTTTCTTATTTATTATTTTTTGTAAACTTTAGAATTATATATTTTACTATGCAGCCTTTTAAAGAAAACGCAATACTTTATTATCATTATGTATTTCTTTTAAATGAATAAACATTGATTAAAAAATAATGATATCTTTCATGTGATCTACTACCAAATCAATTTGTGGGTACTCTTCAGAATGCAATACAAGTCCATCAAAAGTACTTTTTAGGAAGATATATTGGTTCAAACCTGGTGGGTTTTTTTTCCTGGTATGCAAATGAAAATAGAATAGAATAGATAGAATAGAATATACCTTTATTGTCATTGTTACAAAATGGGTTAACATATTGTGACAACGAAATTGGGCATGACACTCCAGTTTTACACATTCACAGTGAGGTATGAGCCAAGAAGATAAAGGAACAGAGAAGATAAGGTTATAAAACAAGGGGGATAAGGCTATAGTTATAATTTACATGGTATTTACACAAGAAATGTCGGCATGTGGGATGTTACATACAGTGTTGTCGTGATACCGTTGGTATCGTAAGGGTTGTGCAATATTGCATTTGGTGCAAAGTCATAGTGCAAAAAATAGTCAGCATATGCATTGGTGCAAACATAGACAACATAGTGCAGAAAAAAAGGAAATGGTCAGACATTGTGCAAGGTGAGCAGTAAACGTAGTGCAGTCGACATGTGCAAGAACATAGACATTAGTACCATTATATTCGTATGAGGTGGTGTTGGCACAAGTTTTCAGGTTTTTTGTGCTGTGTCTGTTTTGAGCAGTGAACAAACATAGTGCAGACAGCATGTACGTGAGTACCATTTTACATTCGTGTGAGGTAGTTTTTTGCAACAGTTTTCAGTTTTTTTGTGCGGTGTCTGTTTAGGGTGGTAATGGCTGTGGGGAAGAAGCTGTCTCTGAGTCTGTTTGTTTTTGCTTTGTGTGACCTGTAGCGCTTGCCGGAAGGCAGCAGGTCGAAGAGGTGGTGGCCGGGGTGAGAAAAGTCCATGATGACCGGGGTGAGAAAAGTCCATGATGACTTTTCTCACCCCGGCCACCACCTCTTCGACCTGCTGCCTTCCGGCAAGCGCTACAGGTCACACAAAGCAAAAACAAACAGACTCAGAGACAGCTTCTTCCCCACAGCCATTACCACCCTAAACAGACACCGCACCAAAAAAAAAAAAAAAAAAAAAATATTTGTCTTGTCACGCTCCGGCTTGCAGTTGTTGCGTAAACTAACGGCTAACGACAAAAAAAAAAAAAAAAAAAATCAGTTAGAAATTGCTGTTATGTAAACAAGCAACTCACCTACAGCATACGAGCACGACGTAACAAGCCACAGTTACGAGGGTTAACAATAAGTCACAACTTGTATTATATATACATACATATATATTATATATATATATATGTATGTATATATAATATAAGTTGAGCACTGAATTTAATATTCAGTTGTGTAGTATTACTGCAGGTGTATTTCTGTCATAGATTTTTGTAGTATTTTGACAGTAACCTATTAAATGTCTTTTTTTCAACATTTTTGACATACTAACCCTTTATATCTATTTTAGATATTTTCGACATACTAACCCCTTAGGTAATTTTTTTGGACATATTTTCAAAATACTTACCCCTTACGTCTTTTTTTTGACTTTTTCAACATACCACCAGCTTTCTTCTTTTTTTTTTTAATTTCCACATACTAACTCATTACGTCATTTTTCGATATTTTCGACATTCTAATCCCTTTCGTCTTTTTTTTACATATTTTCAAAATACTAACTCATTGCGTCTTTTTTCTACTTTTCGATATTCTAACCCCTTTTTCTTTTTTCGACTTTCTCAACACACTAACCCCTTAGTTTTTTTTTTTCAACATTTACCCCCCTTACGTATTTTTTGGACATTTTCGAGATACTAACCCCTTACGGGGTTTTTTTTTCAACATTTTCGACATACTACCCCCTTGCGTATTTTTTTCAAATTTTCGACATACTAACCCCTTACGTTTTTTTTTTTCTCAACATTTTCAACATACTAACCCCCCTTACGTAATTTTTCGACATTTTCGACATACTAACCCCTTACGGTTTTTTTTCGATATTTTCGACATACTAACTCATTACGTAATTCTTACGATATTTTCAACATACTACCCACCCATTTTCGACATACTACCCCCCTTACGTATTTTTTTGACATTTTCGAGATACTAACCCATTACGGGGATTTTTTTTTCAACATTTTCGACATATTAACCCCTTACATTTTTTTTCGATATTTTCGAAATACTTACCCATTACGTAATTCTTACGATATTTTCAACATACTACCCTCCCATTTTCAACATACTACCACCCTTACGTAATTTTTTGACATTTTCGACATGCTAACCCCTTAAGTTTTTTTTTCGATATTTTCGACATACTTACCCATTACGTAATTCTTACGATATTTTCAACATACTACCCTCCCTTACGTAGTTTTTTACATTTTCCCCACTTATGGTTTTTTCAAAATTTCGACATACTAACCCATTACGTCATTTTTTTCGATATTTTCAACATACTAACCCCTTTCGTCTTTTTTTCGACATATTTTTAAAATACTTACCCCTTACGTCTTTTTTCTACTTTTTCGACATACTAATCCCTTTGTCTTTTTTCGACTTTTTCAACATACTAACCCCTTATGTCTTTTTTTTCAAATTTTCGACATACTAACTAACACCTTAGGTTTTTTTTAAACATTTTCAACATACCAACCCATTATTTAATTTTTTCGATATTTTCGACATACTAACCCCTCACTATTTTTTTTTGACATATTTTCAAAATACTTACCCCTTTCGTCTTTTTTTTCAAAATTTCGACATACCAACCCCTTACGTAATTTTTTCGATATTGTCGACAAACCAACCCCTTACACGATTTTTTTGACATTTTCAACAAACAAACCCCTTACGTCTTTTTTTTTTTTTTCAAAATTTCGACATACTAACCCCTACGTGTTGTTTTTGACATTTTTAAAATACTAACCCCTTTTGTCTTTTTTTTGACATATTTTCAAAATACCCCTTTCGTCTTTTTTCGACTTTTTCAACATACTACCATCTTTCGTCTTTTTTTTCAAAATTTTGACATACTAACCCATTACGTCATTTTTTTCGATATTTTCAACATACTAACTAACCCCTTACGCCTTTTTTTGAACTTTTTCGACATACTTACCCCTTTCAAATTTTAGGTCCTTGTTTTTAAACAATTAATTTCATATCTAGTTTTGTAGCAAATTTGTAGTATTTTTGTCGTAGTTTGCACCAAAAAAACATTGTTTTGTATTAGTAGTACTTTATTTGCTTTCATATATATTGTCATTGTGTAGTGACCATTTTTATTTAGCGGGCTGCATATGGCCCCCGGGCTGTAGTTTGCCCACCCCTGCCCTACTAGCACCTCCAACTCGTAATCGCATTTTCCAATCGCGATTACGAGCAGCCATTTTCAGTTTTACCCGTAGGCCATCCCCGTCATTAGGCGGTGCTCAACTACCTGCTATTAAAGCGTGATAGAGTAAATTACATGCAATTGAACAGTTTCTTTCTTGGGAAATAAACAAACAAACAAAAACGTCGAGAGGGCTGATTAGGGGTTGGTCGCCGAGGCAACAGGACCCCCAGACTTGCTTGTTTTCCCTTTGGGGGGCTAAATCTGGGGAGTATTTAAGGCTTAATGTTGAGTACTTGTTGTTTATTACTTTAATTTGTCTGAGTGGTTGGGGAAAAAAACTTGGAAGAGAAGCAGGATTAAGCATGCTGGGTCCATTTATTAACCCCGCCTACCCCCTTTCAGTAGACTTTTGATATAACGGTCTAGGTTACCCTAGATGTAAAAAAATACCCCATAAAATCTGACTCTGCACTTCTGGTTTGGTTGACTCAGCATTTTTGTATGCGTATCTGTCCACCCAAGAAAAGGGGGAAGAAGTTTAAATACGACCACCATCTTAATAGGCAGTCAGGTAGGTTACCTTAGATGTGAAACGTCTCCCAAAAAGCTGATTCAGCATTTTTTTTTTTTATTTTGCTGACAGTGCAGCTTTCTCAGAAAGACATTTTACTCTCTTCAGCCAGACCAAATTGTTTATACATTGTTTACATGTTAGAACAATTAGGCAACTAAAGCAAAACATTGCAAACAGTATAAATCGGACAGTGGACTATTAGCAAACTGAAAAAAATCCAGGCCCATCCCAGCCATCTCCGGGCAGTGGGCAGGGGACACCCTGAACTGGTTGCCAGCCAATCACAGGGCACACAGGGACAGACAACTCATTCGCTCATTCACACCTAGGGACAATTTGGACTGGCCAATTCACCTGAAATGCATGTTTTTGGAACGTGGGAGGAAACCGGAGTGCCCGGAGGAAACCCACGCAAGCTTATTTTACTATATTTTTTATCAAACTAATAGAAAAAGGGTGAGAATATTTAAAATCCTTTATTCTGGTAGCAGATTGACACATGTACATGGTATTGGCTGAAGGATTTTATACATTTGACGATAAAGGATTTTATACGATTGAATACAAATTACATTTAATGCAAAAGAATTTCACTGACTGGGCTGTGGTGCGAGGTCAGGGCACCCTGGTGGAAAATGTTGTTTACAGGAACGGCGGGAACGGGACGTGAGGCTGATAAGAAAATCAGCACATCCAGACGCTGTTAACGCAGAAAGGCCCTGATGACGTAGAAACGCTCTGTGTTGTTTTGAGTACCCCATCCAGACATCGGGACGCTCTTCTACGAGATGGTGAAGCCCAGGGGGCTTCCTTGGCGCACCCATGGGAGGAGTCGGTACGCCATTATGCGGGGAGAAGATGGCCAATAGGAGAAAGCTAAAGGACTTGGGAAAAAGGCTTCACACAGACTCCAACGTCACTAATTAGGCCGTTTTCGATAGAGTACACTTAGTTACATTTTTAGGGAAAATAAATCTGCCCCCGTGTGAAAATGTCGGCTTCCTGTTCATCTTTTCCCTCAAGAAACGAGCGCGCATAAATTGTTGGGTGAATGTAGGTTGTGTTTGGTTAATGGAGTCAGATAATTAATTCAAACAATTTGGTAAACGGTAAATTTAGATTTTTAATTCCAACATGGCACACGTTCTTTCCATATAATTTTCCATTTGAATTTTTAGTTCCTAGTTGCAAAAAAAACAATGTTAATTCGCAAAATCTAAATACGGATACCTGGTGTCAAAACAATTTCCTAAATCTGGTAAAATATCAATACAGATAGATGGTATCGACACACTCCCGTGAAATGTTTCCATTTGAAGTTATATTACCAACTTGCAAAGTACCGTATTTTCCGCACTATAAGGCGCACCTAAAAGCCTTTATTTTTTTCAAAAGCTGACCATGCGCCTTGTAATACAGTGCGCCTTATATGTGGATCAATATTAAGTCTTGCAACTAAGGCAAGCAGCCGCCGACTAGTTTTTCCCCCGAAGGCGAAGTAGTCCGGAGGTAAAGGGGGCGGATCCTTTATCATTTACAGGCTCGCATAGGCTAAAGGGGCGAAGCAAAGCCTGCAATTGGCCGAAAAAGATGAATGTGAATCGCACGTTGGGTTGCACTACGGCATAGAGAAAACATTTTTTACTTTTCTGTATTTGTAAATATTTGACTCTCCTGGATTTACTACACTCACGGTTGTAAGAAGACCACGGTTACGTATCATTATTGAACGTGATGGCTGCAAGAGAACTTAGGTGAGCTATGCGGCTTTATATTTTCCCGGTATCTTGTTTTAGAACGATCCTGATCTTTCTGTGATGAGTCTATTTTTAAACTAAATTCAATTCCAAGTGTTTATTGTCATATGCACAGTAAAGAACCCCGTTTCCCTGCACAATAAAATTCTTACTTTGCTGTCCACGCAGTTGCCAGCAAAAAATAAAATGGAATCATCGTACGGACACTGTTTCCGTACATGTCTGAGACACGTATTTGCTTCTTTGCAAGCTTTGGGAATGTTAAGGGGGTAATAAGTTGGACTGAACTATCTGACTGTTTTGTCGACGTTCCCATTGTAGCGCCTTATAATCCGGTGCGCCTTATGTATGGAAAATATAGGACCAAAAACTGTTTTTTGGGGGTGCGCCCTATAACCCGGTGCGCCTTATAGTGCGGAAAATACGGTAACCAAAGTCCGTATGCGACATCGTGACTGACCGATATCAATTCTTGGTAACGATAATGAAGACTGCCACAGATTGCCAGATGCTGCAACGGAAGCGAGGCGGTAAATCACGCATTTGAAAGAGAAGGGGCAGGTATTTTTTAGTGGAGGGGGGCTTAGCATACCCTGAGAATGCTAACCGCTAATCCTGCAGGAATGCTCCAGGAATGCGAAAGTTGAGTCAGGGATCGAACCAGAGAGAGGATGGATTGAAAGCGAAAGGGGTTGAGGGGTGTTGGAGGAGGGGAGCAACTCCTTTCTTTCAATACATTGAAAAGAAGAAGAGATTGTCCCAAAGGGAAAGCTCTTCCAGGTACTTGATTTACTCGTTCCTCCCCCACCCTGAACATAAAGGGAGCGAGAAAAGCCGTTAGCGCCTCGTTAGCCTCTCGGGATGAGCTCGGACTTGTCTGGGAATCCTTTTTTCCGGATCTTGGGTTCTTTTCTCGATTTGATCGTGCCTGGGTATCGTCGTTCTTTCCCCGTACTGTCTCTAAAAAAACTTTCAAAATAAAAAATAAAAATGTCAATGATTTATGTAGGAACATGTGGTTCACCTGCAGGTCAGGTGTTGGGTCTTGCGTAAGAGGTTGCTAACGGTTGCTAACGGTTAGAACGCAACGTGCTGACACAACACAGCTGCTCCGGGGTCAGGGGGCGGGGCTATGTTTATGCAAATAATAGCGCGCCGTTGAGAAATTTTTGTTTTTAAAACTTCTTTAAATTTCAGAAATGTCTGTGCCAGAGTTTCTGCGCATTTGTATTTATTCGAGATAGCATTGTTATCATCTCATCTGAAAATTAGCTTGTTGTTCCAAGCCGAAAACTATCATTGTTATCTTCAACGGTGAAAGCTAGCATTAATTCTATTACTTTCAACAATTAGCTGTTTCTTCTGAGTTGAAAGCTAGCATTGTCTTTTTCAGCTCTGACAGCTAGCATCTTCGTCAACTGGAAAAAAAGAGCTGCTACTTTTAGGTTGAAACCTAGCGTTGTGAAGGATTTTATACCTTTGACTATAAAGGATTTTATACGATTGACTACAAATTACATTTAATGAAAAAGATGTTCACTGACTGGGCTGTCGTTCAATGTCAGGGCACCCTGGTGGAAAATGTTGTTTACAGGAACGGCGGGAACGGGACGTGAGGCTGATAATATAATCAGCACATCCAGACAAAGAAAGGCCCTGATGACTTAGAAACGCTCAGTGTTGTTTTAAGTATTCCAGACATCGCGAGGGAGCTTCCTTGGCACGCCTATGCGAGGAGTCGGCACGCCATTATGCGGGGAGAAGATGGTGAATAGGAGAGAGCTAAAGGACTTCAGAAAAAGGCTTCACACAAACTAAAACGACACTCATTTGCCCGTTTTCGATGGAGTACACTTAGTTAAATGTCGGCTTTCTTTTTCATCTTTTCCCTCAAGAAATGAGCGCGCATAAATTGTTGGGTGAATGTAGGTTGTGTTTGGTTAATGGAGTCAGATAACTCATTTGAACAATTTGGTAAACGGTAAATTTTGATATTTAATTCCCAACAATTGTCTTCTTCAATGCCGGAAGCTAGTATCACCAATAACTAGTCTGAAAACTAGCTTTTCCTCTTCAACGCTGAAAGCTAGCATCATCTTCTCTAATAAATTAGCTGTTTATTCTATATTAAAAACCAACACTGTCTTCTTCAACACCTATAGCTAGCCTCTTTCACTCCAAAACTCCAAACTAGCTCCAACTAAAATCATAACTGAAGTAACAGCCAAACCGCAGTCAAGACAGTGGAAATACTTGGGTTAGGGTTTTGGATGAAACCAGGGTTAAGGTTTTAGCCCAAACTGTGCTTTTGGTTGGGTCTATTGTTTGGGTTAAACCTCTGCTTTTAAACAAGAAATGTGTTTGTAGTGCAACTGGTAAGATGCCTTTTCTATACCAATTGGTTCCTGGGTTCAATCCCCAGTAAGGCGAGTATGAATTTTGCAATCAGCGTTTTATTTGGAACTAGGTTTATGTTTTTGGTTGGAGCAATGGATCAGGTTTTAATTGGAGTTGGTGTCAATCAGGGTTTTTGCTGTAACTCGGGTTGGAGCCGTTGTTAGTCGGTTAGTGTTGGCACTATGGTTAGAGTTTTGGTTGGAGCAAGGGTTAGGATTTTGGACATGGTGAGGACTTCGGTTTTGGTTGGAGCAATGGTTAAAGTCACAATTTTGGCCAATTTTCTTAACAGCACTGATAGCTCACATAATAAGAGGCCGGTATTACACTCACTAGATTGTGGTACGATCCCCAGTCAAGCCAGTACAATTTTTTGGATTAGGATTTTTGTCAGGCCAACCAAAACCCTAACAAATGCACACCCAAAACCCAGAGTTTGTACTGCCATGACCGGGAACTGATCCCAAAACCCCGAGTGTGAAATACAGGCATCTTACCATTTGAGCCACCAGTGCTGATAATAAATCTGATTAATATTTTGCATTAACTAGGGTTGATTATGCCTGCAGGTTGGGTTATGGGTGGAGTTCTGGCAAAAATGTTCAATATTACTGGTAGCTCAGATGGTAAAATGCTTGCATTACCTTGAAGGGGTAGTGTGTTCAACACCAAACCAAGGCATTACAAATTCCAGGATTCGGGTTTTGGTCGGAACTAGGGTCAGGATTTTGGTGGCCGCCCAAAAAACCCTAAATTTATACTGTCTTAGCTGGGGATTGAATCAATAACCCTATGAGTGTATTCCAAGCATCTTATCCACTCATCTATCAGAACTGTTAAGTAATCATGTCAAACCTCTAATCATAACCCAAGTTAGGGCCAAAATCCTAACCCTATGTCCGGCCAAAACCCTAGCTCCAACAATAACCAACTGACCATGGCTTCAACCTGAGTTACAACAAAAAAATTCTAACCCGAACTCCAAGGAAAAAAACAGATCCCTCGCTCCAACCATAAACTTAAACTTAGCTCCAACCAAAACTCTCATCCAAAATCTAAACAGGCTTAAATAGGAATTGATCACTCAACCTTGAGAATGTAAGACAGAACTCTTACAAGTTGAGCTACCAAGAGATCTTCAGTGATGATCAAAAACTCTAACCATAACCATAACTCCAACCACATCCGGAGTTAAAAGCCAAAAACCCTACCCTAGCTCCAATTAAAACCCGATCCTTTACTCCAATAAAAAACCCAAACCTTATACAAGCATGGCTAGGAGTTGATACCACACACATAGTGATTACAATACGGACATTGTAACAGTTAAGCTACCAGTACTTCTCTAAAACCAGACAAAACTCTAACCCTAACCTCCATTCAACAGAAGTTGAAATGACAATATGGCAGACATGTAAAGTTTTAATTCAGGATAATTAAAGTAAAGCAACGTATCAAGAAAAACCTTTAATTGCTGTAAAATACATTATTTTTTTCACTTGATAGACTGTAGAGGTGCCAGCTACATCCCTGGGGATAATCTTATTCTGGCATTTAGCCTGGTCAGGAGACCTAGACAAACCTTTGTGGACATGCTAACCACTACTTCAGCTTATGGTGACCTACACAAACTCCTATGGCGATATTAACCACTAGTTTAGATTATGGAGACTTAGACAAACCTCTGTGGACATGCTAACCACTAGCTTAGTTGAGGAAGGCTTAGACAAACCTCTGTAGACACGCTAAACGCTAATCTAGCTCATGGAGACCAAGACTAACCTCTGTGGACATGCTAATCACTACTTTAGCTTATGGTGACTTACACAAACTTCCATGCCTATATTAACCACTAGTTTAGATTATGGAGACTTAGACAAACCTCTGTGGACATGCTAACCACTAGCTTAGTTTAGGGAGACTTAGACAAACCTCTGTAGACACGCTAACCACTAATCTAGTTTATGGAGAGCAAGACGAACCTCTGTGGACATGCTAACCACAACTTTAGCTTATGGTGACTTACACAAACTTCCATGGCTATATTAACCACTAGTTTAGATTATGGAGACTTAGACAAACCTCTGTGGACATGCTTACCACTAGCTTAATTTAGGGAGACTTAGACAAACCTCTGTAGAAACGCTAACCAGTAATCTAGCTTATTGAGATCAAGACAAACCTCTGTGGACATGTTAACCACTAACTTAGTTTAGGGAGGATTAGACAAACCTCTGTAGACAAGCTAACCACTACTTTAGCTAATGGAGACTAGGACAAACCTTTGTGGACGTGCTAACTCCTAGTATGGCTCATGGAGACTTACATGAGCCCCTGTCGAGACGCCAACTAGTAAAGTAACTTACTAAGACTTGGACAAGCCCCGGTGGACATGCTAACCACTACTTTAGCTAGTAGTTTCAGCTTATGTAGACTTGGACAAACTTTAGTGGACATGCTAACAGCTTGTTTAGCCAATGCAGACGTAACTGTCGTGTCCTCTGGAGGTGTCAGACATTTTTTTCGGGTTTAATTGGTGTCAAAGTGAGACAGGAAAGCTTTTATTAGGGCACTTCCTGGAAGACTCTCAACCCGTCTCCGTCTGTCCCATTGTCTACGACCTCCACAAATGTCTCATTTTCCATTCATCCATTTCCCCTTTCGCCGTTTTGAGAAGCTAGCGATCGCTCATTGTCGTGTTTTCGTTTGTTTCCACGTCCGACGTGTGTCCTTGAGCTAGCTAAATTTGTCCCCGGGGAGGACGTAACAACTGAGGGACGACTAGCATGGGTTAATTGGCTTGGAATGGGATTGTCAATTGGAATGAGATGAGTCAATTTATAAATAGTTTATAATTCCCAATCAGCATCAAAACCATACAAAATGAGGATTTCATAACAATATAAGGATTAATGCTAGCATAAGTGCTAAATCTGTTTGGATGTTAAAGAAACAAAACAAATTTGCAAAAGATGCTAGTTTTTGTGCATGAAAAGAGAATGCTAGTTTTCTGCACGTAAGAAAATGTCGCTTATTTCCGATAGCTACATTTACCTATAGCGTAGCGCAATCTATAAAACTTAAAAAAAGTCGGCTAGTTCGGTTCAGAATTCAAATAAAAAATGGTGAATTAGCATTTAGCTGTTATGCTGCGAGGAAATCTCGCAAAAATTAAGTTAATCCTAAATTTTAATTCATTTAAAGCTAATATTCTATGCTAGCATTAACAATGACTATAATTAAGTATAACATCGGTCTAGGCATGCTAATGCATATCTATAAAACTTTAAAAAGTCAGCTAGTTCAGTTCAGAATTCAAATAAAAAACAGTGAATTAGCATTTAGCTGTTATGCTATGAAGACATCTCGCAAAAATTAAGGTAATCCTAAATTTTTAAAATTATTTTGAAACTAATATTTGATGCTAGCAATAACAATGACTACGATTAAGTATAACGTCAGTCTAGGCATGCTAACGCATAACTATAAAACTTAAAAAAGTTAGCTAGTTCAGAATTCAAATAAAAAATGGTGAATTAGCATTTAGCTGTTATGCTACGAGGAAATCTCGCAAAAATTAAGTTAATCCTAAATTTAAAAAATTCTTTTGAAACTAATATTTGATGCTAGCAATAACAATGACTATAACTAGGTATAACCTCAGTCTAGGCATGCTAACGCATATCTATAAAACTTAAAAAAGTTGGCTAGTTCAGTTCAGAATTCAAATAAAAAACTGAGAATTAGCATTTAGCTGTTATGCTACGAGGACATCTCGCTAAAATTAAGTTAATCCTAAATTTTGATTCATTTAAAACTATTCTATGCCAACAATGACTCTATTTAACTATAACATCGTTCCAGGCATGCTAACACGTATCTATGAAACTGAAATGAGTTGGCTAGTACAGTTCAGAATTTAAACAAAAAATGGTGAATTAGCATTTAGCTGTTATGCTGCGAGGAAATCTCGCAAAAATTAAGTTAATCCTAAATTTTAAAAATTATTTTGAAACTAATATTTGATGCTAGCAATAACAATGACTATAACTAAGTATAACCTCAGTCTAGGCATGCTAACGCATATCTATGAAACTTAAAAAAGTTGGCTAGTTCAGTTCAGAATTCAAATAAAAAACTGAGAATTAGCATTTAGCTGTTATGCTACGAGGTAATCTCGCAAAAATTAAGTTAATCCTAAATTTTGATTCATTTAAAACTAATATTCGATGCCAACAATGACTCTATTTAACTATAACGTCGTTCCAGGCATGCTAACACGTATCTATGAAACTGAAACGAGTTGGCTAGTACAGTCCAGAATTTAAACAAAAAATGGTGAATTAGCATTTAACTCTTATGCTATGTGGAAATCTCTCAAAAGTGTAAATAGTCCTAAATATAAATTGCTTTCAAACAGTTTTTTGATTGACAGTCTGCCCAATGATCAATGCTAATTGATGTTAGCTTATCTTTAATGTTAACATTTGGTGTTTTTATGAAATTCTAATTACGTTGTTAATAATTTTTGGTATTTCTTGTATTGTGACACACATTTGTGTATACTAAGCTAGATTGTTTGTAATTTTTACCAATTTATAAAAAAACATTGTAATCTTTTCAAAATCAAACAAAAATTGCTAAACTTGATCAACTATATATTCCCAAAGGGTTAGCATTAGCATTAGCCAGGAATGCTAAACAGATTTCCATTTAAGGGAAAATCTTGATTGGCTTTAAAAAAAACATTATAAAAACATTAAACAACAATTCTTCTTCTTAAAAAGGTCATATTTCTCAGAGGTTAGCATTAGCATTAGTTAGGAATGCTAAATATATTTTCACATCTGGGAAAACCTTGATTATCTTAAAAACAACATCACAGAATGTTAGCAAAATCAAACAAAAACTGCTCTTCTTAATCACCTCATATATTCCAAGAGGTTAGCATTAGCATTACCTAGCAATGCTAATTAGATTTTTTTCTTCTGCGAAAATCATGTTTGGCTTTTTATAAGAAACATCAGAGAGTAATCTCAACAAGATCACGTAACAAATTGCTAATCTTAATTACATCATTCTCAGATGTTAGCATTGGCTAAGAATGTTAAATAGATTTTTCCTTTGATTTTGGTTGGCTTTAGAAAAAGAAAATAAAAGAAAGATCAAACGACAATTTACTAATGCTAGTTACGTCATATATTTCCAAACGTTAGCATTAGCTAGGAATGCTAAATATATTTTCACTTCTGGGAAAATCTTGATTGGCTTTTGAAAAAAAAAACATCCGAAAATAACTAGATCACACAACAATTTTCTAATCTCAATTACGTCACATATCTCCCGAGGTTAGCATTAGCATTATTTAGGACAGCTAACTAGCGAAGACAATTTTGATTGGATTATTAAATCAACCGTTACTCGACAGGCGGAAAAAAAAACATCGTAGAGTAATCTTAACAAAATATAATACCAATTCCCAAGTGTTAGCATTTGCGAGGAATGCTAATTGGCTTATCACTTTGGGAACATCTCGATCGGCTTTATGATTGAACGGATTATTAGATTAACCGTTATTGGACTGGGAACTGAAAAAAATTAACAAGATGAAGTAGCATTTCCCAAGGGTTAGCATTAGCATTAGCGAAGAATGCTAAATTGCTTTCCACCTTTGGGGAATCCATCCAAAATGGAAATCTCAACCGGCTCCGTATTATATCCGACATTTTTAATGAATTTCATGACGCGAACGCTAATTTCTGAAACATTATCGCGCAAGCGTACGAGCTAATCACTAGCTTAATGTCCGAAACGTGATTCAAGGTCTTAAAACGTCACGGCCGAATTGATTTATGATATAATTTGCACATCCTGGCATCCAGACAGGGGATTCCTCTTTAACTATCTCCATGACAATTGAGCCCCGCCCCCTTCCCCAAAGGGACATTTTATGACCTCGTTTTTACTAACAGGACGTTAGGTTTCCATCCGCGCGCCACTTTGTTTTATTTTGAAATCCTTTTTTGCCATAAAACCAATCTTGGTGAGATTACTCAGGGACTACCAAAAATTGGCAGAATATAATTTTCTTTTAAAAGAATATTATTATTATTTTCAAATATATTTCTAATCTTGTTACTCGAAATCCAAACTGATAATTTCTGAATTCTTCAAATGTTTTATTACTATAAAAAATGATTTTGCAGATTTCAAAAATCATTGTCCACTAAGATTAAAATGAATCAAATGGGCAAGGTTTTGAATATTTCACATATTATTCCCTTATTTTGTCGTGATTTGTCAATTGCCCTCACCTGCGCTCCCCTTTTAGCCCCAGCTGCCACTCGTTCTCTAATTTGTCCTCCTCCTATTTAAGCAGGTCATTCTCACATTTCATTCCTGGTCAGTCCGTCTGTGAACCTCAGCACCTGCAAGGCAAGCACTTTTGACTCTGACTCCCGTTTTGATCCCGACCTGTTCCCTGTATCGATTCCCAATCCAAGCTCCGTTCTCCTGTCCCGGCTGCCCGATTCTGTTTCCTGTATCGATCCCCAATCCAAGCTCCGCTCTCCTGTCCCGGCTACCCATATCCTGGCCAATTCTGTTTCTTATATCGACCCCCGATCCAAGCTCCGTTCTCCTGTCCCGGCTACCCGATTCTGTTTCCTGCATCGATCCCCGATCCAAGCTCCGTTCTCCTGTCCCGGCTACCCGTATCCTGCCCGATTCCGTTTCCCGTATCGATTCCTGATGTAAGCTCCGTTCTGCCCCAACTACCCGTATCCTGCCCGATTCTGTGTCCTGTATTGATCCCCATTCTAAGCTCCGCTCTCCTGTCCCGGCTACCCGTATCCTGCCCGATTCTGTTTCTTATATCGATCCCCAATCCAAGCTCCGTTCTCCTGTCCCGGCTACCCGTATCCTGCCCGATTCGGTTTCCCGTATTGATTCCTGATGTAAGCTCCGTTCTGCCCCAACTACCCGTATCCTGCCCGATTCTGTGTCCTGTATCGATCCCCAATCCAAGCTCTGCTCTCCTGTCCCGGCTGCCCTATTCTGTTTCCTGTATCGATCCCCAATCCAAGCTCCGCTCTCCTGTCCCGGCTAGTCATATCCTGCCCAATTCTGTTTCTTATATCGATCCCCGATCCAAGCTCCGTTCTCCTGTCCCGGCTACCCGATTTTGTTTCCTGCATCGATCCCCGATCCAAGCTCCGTTCTCCTGTCCCGGCTACCCGTATCCTGCCCGATTCAGTTTCCCGTATCGATTCCTGATGTAAGCTCCGTTCTGCCCCAACTACCCGTATCCTGCCCGATTCTGTGTCCTGTATCGATCCCCGATCCAAGCACCGTTCTCCTGTCCCGGCTACCCGATTCTGTTTCCTGCATCGATCCCCGTTCTAAGCTCCGTTCTCCTGTCCCGGCTACCCGTATCCTGCCCAATTCGGTTTCCCGTATCGATTCCTGATGTAAGCTCCGTTCTGCCCCAACTACCCGTATCCTGCCCGATTCTGTGTCCTGTTTCGATCCCCAATCCAAGCTCTGCTCTCCTGTCCCAGCTGCCCGATTCCGTTTCCTGTATCAATCCCCAATCCAAACTCCGCTCTCCTGTCCCGGCTACCCGCATCCTTCCCGATTCTGTTTCTTATATCGATCCCCGATCCAAGCTCTGTTCTCCCGTCCCGGCTACCTGATTCTGTTTCCTGCATCGATCCCCGATCCAAACTCCGTTCTCCTGTCCCGGCTACCCGTATCCTGCCCGATTCTGTTTCCTGTATCGATCTCTAATGTAAGCTATGTTCTCTTGTCCCAACTACCCATATCCTGCCCGATTCCAATTTCTGTATCGATCCCTGGCTTCACGCTCGTCCCAGCTGCCCAACTTGTTCCGATCTCCGACCACGCTTCGTTCGCGAGGGCTTCCCGCTCTGTCTGCCCAGCGAGCACCAGATCCCTGTCTTTTTCCTCTTGCCCTGACTTCCCGATCCCTTAATAAAGCATTGTGTGAAACGTCACGCATTTGGGTCCCCCGCTTGTACCGGCCGTGACATATTTCACTAGAAAAAAAACATTTCATAGAGTAAAATAAGACAATGTCATCAAGTACTACCTATAATAGTATTCAAAAATAGGTTTATTTTGCAACCAGGAAGTACAAACTCAAATGGAAACTTTCATATAAAGGCGATACCATGCTGTATCCGTATCGATCCAGATTTTAAGAATTGTCTTAATTCAAAGTATCAATCAATGCAAAAGACACTGATACCAGTATCGGATGAATCTTGTTTTTACATTAGAAGATATAAATAAGAATAGAAAATGTCATGGAAGGGTGTGTGCCGATACCAAGTACCTGTATCAATCTTTTACCTGTTCGAAGAATCATCTTAATTCAAGGTATCAATTATGGCAAAACACACTGACAACAGTATCTGATATTAGCAATTACAAAGGAAAATTCCATGGAAGGGTGTGTGCCGGTACAGAGTACCTGTATCAATCTTATACAGTATTCAACGAATCGGCTGAATTTAAGGTATCAATCTTCGCAACAGAAACTGACATCGGTATCCGATACTAGAAATAACAAAGGAAAATTTCATAAAGAGGTATTTGCTGATAGTGTATCGATCCGATACCAGTTTAGAGGATTTGTCTTAATTTAAGGTATCAATCCTCGCATCAACAAATGATGTCAGTTTGTTAATAAGAAACCATAAATTAGAAAGGAACATTTCATGGAGGGGTGTGTGCCGATACCACGTACCTGTATCAGTGTCATACCGTGTTCAAAGAATTGGCTTAATTTTAGGTATCGATTATCGCAACAGAAACTTAAAACGGTATCTGATACTAGAAATTCCAAAAGAAAATTTCATAAAAAGGTGTGTGCTGATACCGTACCTCTGTATCGATCTGATACCAGATTTGAGGAACTGTCTTAATTTAAGCTATCAATCCTGGCATCAGCAACCCATCCCAGTATCAATGGCATTTTGTTTTTAAATAAGAAACTAGAAATTAAAAAGTAAAAATTTCATGGAAGCGTGTGTGCCGATACCAAGTACCTGTATCAGTCTTATACCACGTCCAAAGAATCGGCTCAATTAAAGAAATCCATCCTCTCAACAGAAACTGATACCAGAATCGTATGTATCTTGTCTTTACATAAAAAACTACAAATTAGAAAAGAACATATCATGGAAGGGTGTGTGCCGATACTGAGTACCTGTATCAATCTTATACCGTATTCAGGGAATCGGCTTAATTTAAGGTATCAATCCTGGCAACAGCAATTGATACAAGTATATGATGTATCTTGTGTTTACATAAGAAAATAGAAAATTAGAATAGAAAAATTAATGAAAGGTTGTGTACCGATACCACATATCTGTATCAATCTTATTTGAGATTTAAGAAAGCTGCTTGATTTAAGGTATCAATGCTCACAACCACAAGCGATACCAATATCAGAGGTATCTTGTTTTTAAATAAGAAACTAGAAATCAGAATGAAAAATGTTTTGGAATGGCGTGTGCTGATACCATGTATCTATCAATCTGATACCATATTTAAGAAATAGGCATAATTTAAGGTATGAATCATCGTAACTGATACCAATATCAGTGGTATCTTGTATCAGGGGTACCTCTATCAATCGTATACCAGATTTAAAGAATCTGCTCAATTAAATGTATCAATCGTCACACACGATACCAGTATCGGAAGTATCTTCTCTATACATACGAAGCCATTAATTTGAATGGAAAATTTGTATCGAAAATTTTCCATTCCTAAACGATCGATATTATGATTTCCTATACTTTTTTAAATGTTTTATTTTTTAAAACTACTACTGGTATCAGTTTCATTGACAAGTCGAGAGTATTTGAGCGGGTATCGGTCTAAAAAACTAGTATCCAAATCTCAAATTATCGATCATTTAATGTAAAATATTGCTTGCCAATAGCTAATAATAGCTTGGAAATATGACGTGAGTGTGAATGTGAGCTGTGGTCCACAGCAGATTCCGGGCATTGATATTACAGTCCATTTAAATACCCCCCTTAATATACTGTTTTCGTTTTTAACTTTGGTTATTAGCCTAATCCAATCAAACGTGTCATTTCCCTTTGGTCATTTCAGAATACCGTAACTAATAATGCTAAAAAGCGTTGCTTCGGTGAAAGATGCCGTGTAATAAATCGTTAAAAACGTCGCGCGTTAACATCTGGCTTTTGTCCGCTACGGGAATCCCGTAGTTTCGGATTCCGGTATCGGATGACGGCTAGTCGTCACGGCTGCGTTTCGGACTCGATCGGCGCTAACGCTAACATGACACCCGCGCGTACAAGCTAATTGTGATCCCGCCACGCTTTTTCCGGCGTCATAAAAGCTCAACTTACACTAGAGGAAAATTTATGGCCTCCGGTTCGAAGGATACACGACAGCTATGCTAGCACGTGGATTACATACAAGTTTTTTTGCTTTCAGCAGAACAAAATTTGCTGTCGGAAGCTAATTAATTAACACTACGCTAAAAACGTAGTAGCTAGGCTTCTAGCTTAATAGCAAATCTTAGTTAGCTTACTAGTTAGCTCCATGGCTAGCTTAAAAACGGTATTAAAACAATACATTTTCTCAATACCATGAAAGTATCATCTTTTTTTTTACTACTAAGCTAACAAACGAAGTAATGGGACATTTTGTGAAATAGCAAATGTTTGTTTGCATGTTAGCTAGCTCCATGGATAGCTTGAAGACTATATTGAAATCATCTATTTTTGGATTACCTTCAATTTATCAGTGTGTTAGTTGCTACTAAGCTAACAAACTAAGTTATTGGACAGCTAGTAAAAGAGAAAATCTTTGTTAGCACTTTAGCTAGCTCATTAGTTAGCTTAAAAGCAGTAATAAGAATATGGATTTGTTATTTACTACTAAGACAAGAAACTAAGTAGTTAGACTTCCAGCTCAATAGCAAAAAAAATGTAGATTTGTTAGCTAGCATCTTGGCTAGCTTGAAACTGTATCAAAATGGTGTTTTTTCTGAAGTATCAGCTTTTTAATTACTACTAAGTTAACAAAGTTGTTGGACACATAGCGAAATAGCAAATTTGAGTTTGTTAGCTAGCTCCGTAGCTAGGTTTAAAACTTTATTAAATTAACATATTTTCCGGTTACCATTATTGTTAGCATTTTAGCCAGCTCCAAGGATAGCTTGAATGCTACATCAAATAAATCACATTTTCATCTTATTAATTACTAATAAGCTTACAAAGTTAGCTTAGACTTTTAGAAAATAGCATTTTAGCTAGCTCCATGACTAGCTTGTAAACTGTATCATATTTTACACCGAGTGGACAAAGAACTGTTTTGTTTTAAAGATACGCAACTTAATATTTACTCAGACTTCAAAAATCTTTTTTTTTTCCCTGATGCTAACTTTAGCATCCTGCTAACTTCCTGTTAGCTTTCGGTCTTATAGTCGGTGTTACGAGCCAAGCTAGTAGCGGAGGCTGGCCTCATGCTGAAACATTCTCAGGTCGGGGGCAAAAAAACCCGAAAAACAGACAGGGTAGGGGTGGGGGCTTCTGACAGGGTGGGGGATCACCTTACCCGCCAAAATAAAAGTCGAAGCGGAGCCTAGGGCGCACCTCCAAAAAAACCTGTCAGCTGTTTCCCCTTTTGGCTCTTGCTAGCATGACTCATACCTTATAGCACCTTCGCTTTACAATTTTTTTTCCTGTAGAAAAAAAAAAACTTCCCATCATGCTTTAGCTAGTTTGGTTGGAATACGAGTCAGGAAACATTAAATCAGAGTTAATCAGATTAATCTAGTAATTGCAAAGCCCGAGTATTCAAGCTGATAAACGATTCATGAACCCTAAAACTTTACATTTCCAGATTTCCAGATTTTCAAAATGCAGATTCTTAAAATAAGGAATTAATTGGATTAATCGATTAATCGCACAGCCCTCATTTTCAAGTTACTCTAAGATATAAAATGGAATCTCTTCCAGATTTTCTATCCTCAATGTTTTGCTTTTCCCGACAAATATTTGAACTGTCGGTTCTTACGGTGAAAAGTTAATCAGATTAATTGATTAATTGCAAAGCACTAGTCCTTAAAATGATAAACAACTCTATCTCTAAAATAATTTCTTCTCTAAAATCCCTAACTGCGATTTCCCTACTTAACAAATTTTCCAAAATTTAAAAAAGTTGATTAAAATGACAGGTTAATCAAATTAACTCGATTAATTACACGTCCCTTGTCCTTAAGATAATAAATGATACATCTGTAAATCTCTAAAAGATGAAAAGAAATACTAAAACTCCTACCGTTTGATTTCCCAACTAAACACATTTTTTTTAAACACATTGATTCTTAAAATAAGTTAATCAAATTAATTTCATTAATCGCACAGCCCTTGTCCTCGAGCTACTAAACAAAACAAATATAAAATCATGAAATTAACAAAAATTTCTAAAAATCCTACAACTAGATTTCACGATTAAGCAGATTTTCAAATGTCCCTTTTTAAAAATAACGAGTTAATCAAATTAAATTGATTAATCCTTGAGCTGATAAACAATACCATTTGAAAACTCTCAGATAAAGTCACCTCTAACATTTTTATTCTTCATTTCTCCACTTACCAACTTTTCAAATCGATTAATTTCAAAATGACAAATTAATCAAATTAATCAATTAATCATACAGCCTTCATCTTCCAGGTACTAAATGATACAACTTTTAAAAGAAAATCGCTCCTAAAATTCCTACCCCTGATTTCATTTCTTGGAATATTTTCAAAAAACTTCAAATGGTCGATTTTTAAAATGACGAGTTAATCAGATTAATTAGATTAATTGCCCAGCCGTAGTCCTCAAGCTTATAAGAGATACAACCATAACCTTTTGAAAATGAAAAAAAAAAACTAAAATTCTCACACTTGATTTCCTGTCTTCACAATGATTCTTAGGATGACAAATTAATCAGATTAATCGATCAAGTCCTCGCCCTCAAACGACTAAACAACACACCTATAAAAATGTGAAATCGAATGTCTTCAAAAATTCTTACTCTTGATTTCCTGACTTGGACCTTATTAAATTTAAATGTTGATTCTTAAAATGATGAGTTAATAAATTAATTTGATTAATCGTCGTCCCCAAGTCAATAAACAATACAGCCATAGAATTCTAGAATTAAAAACAACTATTCAAACTCATTCCCTCAATATTCTAAATAGGCAGATTTCCAAATTGTCGGTTCTTAAAACGACGAGTTAATGAAATTAATTCGATTAATCCCACAGCCCTCGCCCTCAGGCTAATAAACGACACAGCCCAAAAAGTTAAACAAAATATACTACGACTTAACTTGATTTCCTGACTCGGCACATGGTCAAAACATCAATTCTTAAAACGATGAGTTAATCGAATGAACTCGATTAATTACACATTACTTGTCGTTAAATGAATAAACGATACAACTGTAAAATTAAAAAAAAAGTCCAGTCCAGGAAAAAAGCACTTTCTCAAAGAGCCCACTCTCAAAATGATAAGTTAATCAAATTAACTCAATTAATTGCACAGCCCCTCACCTCATTTTTTACAGTATGTCTGGCAGAGTTACCCAATCCAACCCCCTCCCCCAGATGTCCCCGCCTCCCCCTTTTCCCCCCCGACACGCATTCTACACGTATGACGGCGAGTGCTTCTCATGATGCCGCCGGAGCCACACGTTTAGTTCCGCTCCGGTTCTCTACACGCTTGGTTCGTGGGGTCAGTAAAGGGGGTGGGGGGTCTGCTAGGGACCCCCTGACCCCCTCCCGGGTCCCGGTCTCACGTGGTCCTCAAATAAACTGGACCCCGGACCGGCTACAAAGAAGAGTCTGTCCGCTTTACTCGGAAAAGCAGCAGAAAGAACTTTGTGCCCCCCTCCCATACCCAAAAAAAGACCACAGACCCCCCCAGGGCACAAAGTCCAATGAAAAAAAACTTGTTCTTTATTCCAGGTTGTGACGTTTCAGGATAAGGCGGGAATGCGGCCTTGCTTGTTTACGTGTTACTGATAAGCTTGAGCGCCTTTGATGTGAAAAAAAGGAAATATTACATACTAGATCAAAATGTTGTTTATTTTAATGAAGAGGGATGTTACTGTTTCCTTCTCTAGCCACCCACAATAGCCACCTGTCTGCAAGCTACGTATCATCGCTATTGCTGTTGTTATTGGTAGCTTTCACAGCTGAGCCCGGCATGTGATAGTCATAGAGTCCCGTCATTCTGGGATTTCCATTGTTTCTTTCTCTAGCCACTCATTTTGGCCACTTGGCTGCAGGCTATGGCTTACCGCTAGCCACTATTGATATTGTTAGCTTCAACAGCTTAGCCCTCCATGTGATGTTCACCGAGTCCCAACATTCAGGCACTTTTATTTTTTCTCTCCACTGTTTCCTTCTCTAGCCGCTCATGTGAGCCACTTGGCTGCAGGCTATGGCTTGCCGCTCTCCACTATTGTTGTTAGCTGTTCTGTGTAAACAAAACTTGTTTGTCAGATGAGTTCTGCATGTGATGGTTGCAGAGTCCCGTGATTCGGGCGAGTTCCCTTTTGTTCACTGTTACTTTCTCTAGTCACTCATGTTAGCCACGCAGTTTATGCCCCACCACTAGCCGCTATTATTTATGTTTGCTGCTTCATGTAAATCAATATCGCTTTGTCCTTCAGTGTCTCTCTTCTTCCACAGTTCGTTATATTACACTTTTCTCCACTGTTTCCTTATCTAGTAACTTATCTTAGCAACTTAGATGCAGATTTTGGCTCACAACTAGCCGCCATTTATACTGTTTGTTGCTTTGTGTATATGAATATTGCTTTTATCCTTCAGTGTCTCTCGTCTTCCACAGCTGGTTATCTGAAATTTTTTTCCACTGTTTCCTTCTCTAGACACTTATGTTAACCACTTTCTATAGGTTATGGCTCCCCAGAAGCTGCTATTGTTATTGTTAGCTGTTCTGTGTAAATAAAGCTTGCTTTGTCAGCTGAGCTCTGCATGTGATGGTTGCAGAGTCCAGTGATTCAGGCATGTTCCCCTTTTTCCACTGCTTCCTTCTCTAGTCACTGATGTTAGCCCCTTGGACGCGGGTAATGGCAAACCGCTAGCCGCTATTTCTTATGTTTTCTGCTTCATGTAAATAAATACTGCTTTGTCCTTCAGAGTCTCTCCTCTTCCACAGCTGGTTATCTGAATTTTTTTCCACTGTTTCCTTCTCTAGACACTCATGTTAACCACTTCCTAAAGGCTATGGCTAACCACTAGCTGCTATTGTTATTGTTAGCTGCTCTGCATAAGCTTGCTATGTCAGCTGAGCACTGCACGTGACAGTTGCAGAGTGCTGTGATTCAGGCATGTTCCCTTCTATTCACTGTTTCTTTCTCTAGCCACTTAAATTAGCCACTTGCTGCATGTTATGGCTCGTTGCCAGCAGCTATATTTATTGTTTACTCCGACAGCTGAGCACTGCATACGATGGCTGCCGAGTCCCATCATTCAGCCATCGAGCGTCCTATTTCCTTCTCTAGCCACTCATGTTAGCCACTTGGCTTTTGTTATTGTTTTTTGTAAACAGAGCTTGTTTTCCCTTTTAAAAAGGAACGTCACACACATATTTTGTTTAATCCTTTCGAGGGATTTCTTTCTCGAACGGGAGCCAAAAGAAAAGTCACAAGTTTGTCCCTAATTGCAGACTGGGGGCCAAACGCAAGGGCCGACCAGTTTTGCCATTCCCTGAGAAAATCAGACGAGGGCGGCCATTAAAAGCCGGCGAGTTGCTTAAAGTGAGCTTGAGGTTTGGCAGGCCGCTACTGTACGCTTGGTTTTTATGATGTTCTCACATCTATAAACACACTTATTATACGCTCATATTGCCAGGGCTGTTAAATCAAAACTTGTTTTTCGCTTGAATTTTTCGCTAGGAGGATAAAAAAAAAGATGTTTTTTTTTTTCAAAAGGGTGTAAATTGCGTTGTTATTATTTTGTTTGTGAATGTCGAGCCAAATTAAAAGGAAATAAAAAAAGAATTCAATATTTACTATATTAAGCAGTGACAGGGGACATTACTCATATGCTAACAAGTTAAATAATAACGGAATTTTCCAGAAAAAATAAGAATAATAAAACACTCGTAAAAACAAATTCCTATGTTTTTCAAGCTAATGAGCACAATTATTTAAAAAAACATAGCTCAGGAGGTAAAGCGCTCGTCTTGGGATCAAGTGATCCCAGTTCGAATCCCGGCTCGTCCGTGTTACATGTCGAAGTGTCCTTGGGTAAGACACTGAACCCCTAATACCCCCAATAAGCGGTTTAGCGCCTTATATGGCTGCAAGGCCGCTATTGGGAAATGTGGAGCACATTGTAAAGCGCTTTTGGAAGTCATTGACTTGAAAAGCGCTATAGAAATGCAGATCCTTTCAGATCATTTCATTATAAATAAATAGTTCATATATTGTAAAAATAGTAAGTATATTGTCCTTGGGGCTTACATTGTGCCAAATACGAAGAAATGTGTTGCAGGCTTTCTTTAAGGCTAAAAAAAACTTAAAATTTTGCCTACATATTAAACCCTGTTCACAACAAATAAAAACAAAACAAAAAATATCTAGAATATAGTAAAAAAAAAAACCAACAAAACAAAATAAAAAACATAAAATTCAATAAAAAAACATAAGAATAAACACACACAAAAACAGAAGAAGTAAGAATAACCACATAAAAACACACAAAAAAAAGCAAAAACCAAAATAAAACAGACAAAAAAAAACCAACCAGGATCAATAGATAAAAAAAACCCCAATAATTTCTTATTTCTCTTCTTCTTTTCTACCGTTTCTTTCTAAAGTACTTGAAAAAGTTGTGGCACAGCAGCTGAATGATTTTAAATCTTTTTGAATCAATGCAATCAGGATTCCGGGCTAACCACTCTACTGAGACAGCCCTGATTAAGGTAACCAATGATCTTCTACTGGTGCTTCATCACTCTTGCTGCTGCTGGACCTTAGTGCTGCCTTCGACACCGTGGACCATAATATTTTACTAGAACTGTTGGAAAAAGGGATTGGTCTCTCAGGAACCATCCTCTTATGGTTCAGATCCTGTCTCTCAGATAGGACGCACTGTGTTAAATATGGTGAAATGACATCTGAGCCCTTCAGTGTTACCTGTGGTGTTCCGCAGGGTTCAGTACTTGGCCCCCTTCTTTTCACCATTTACATGCTTCCATTAGGTGATATTATTTGCAAGCATACTATCAGTTTACATTGCTACACAGATGACACTCAACTATATCTTCCGTTTGAGGAATCTGCCACACTAAAATGTGGAAATTTGGAGGCCTGCCTGACTGAGATAAAAGAATGGATGTCACTCAACTTCTTGCGATTACTGTAATGCACTACTCTACGGTCTCTTGAAGTCCAAAATCAAGAGCCTTCAGCTGGTACAAAATGCTGCAGCGAGGCTTTTAACTAAGACAAGAAAGTTTGATCAATTTACCCCGATTTTAGTAACCTGCATTGGCTCCCTGTTAGCTTAAGATGTGATTTTAAGGTTATGTTGATCGTATACAAAATCATGCATGGACTTGCTCCCTTATATCTTTCAGATATAATTTCCCCCTATGTTCCTTCGCTCTGAAAACGCTGGTCTACTAGTGATCCCAAGAGCCAAGAAGAGATCCGCAGGTTCGAGAGGGTTCTGTGGAATGCTCTTCCCCCTGAGATTCGATCCGCAACCTCAGTGGAAATGTTTAAATCTAAGCTTAAAACACATTTCTATTCTATAGCATATGAATAACCTATATTTTATGTTGACAATATCTGTGTATTATTTTCCCTCAAGTAGGTTTTGGATCAGGGGATGGTGTCATAATAGTCTGTGGTTTGCAATAATCTTCGGTCTGTGCAGTCCATTGAGACTCTGTGATAAGAGGCTATACAATTAAACATGACTTGACTTGAAGTAATAATGTGCACTTGAGTCCCTTCGAGTCTGCGTATTTTCTTTTCATCTGTTGCGCTTTTTGCACTCGTTCCCGGTGGCACGACAGAATACCGCGACATTTAGTCGGAAAGTAATAGACACTGTCCCTTTCACTTTCGCATAAAGGCGTGGGCTTTAAACTATCATCCTCGAGTTTGAGACCCCTGGTTTAATGTAGGGTCTATAGAGTCAGATTGCTGAAAAACATGGCAACAATTTCAAGCGTTTACAATTGCTTCACCTGATATTGGAGCACTTTTCACTCCTTGAAAAGACAACATTAAAGTTCAAGCGTTTCTAAGGATTTCAAGCTTTCGTACGAACCTACGTCGATCCCATTACAATACAAACACACCAAATGAACCAATCCCGCGAAAAGCTTGTTATTAGTCACTTGCTGTGTCCTGTTCTTGCCTTAGAGATTCATGGCAATTGGTAAGCATTTTTATAGCGATTTTTAAGCCACTAAAGACCTCCTCAAAGCGCTTTACAACATACTTTACACTTACCCATTCACACACACACCGATAGCCAGAGGCAGCCGTGCAACGCACCTAACTGCCACTGGGGGCATTAGGGGTCAGAACCGCGGACACTTCAACATTAAACTCGTAGAACCCGGGAATCGAACCTGCGACCTCTCGATGTTCTGCAGAAACATCCTAATTTGTAGGGACGTCCTACATAATTCCTAAAGGGCATGCGCACAAGGGTGATGATGATTTACTTGGATTTTGTCTTATTTGACTCTTTCACTGCTTCGAAATATTGTTTTATGACGTAGCTTCGAAGCCCGGCGTGTTTTTCCATGGTAACTATCGAGCACGGTGTTTGTTGACCACGGTAATCATGGGCAGTATGTATGCCTGTCATGAGTAAAAGTTTGCGATAATTCTGAGTTTAAGTGTTACTTGATTTACTTGAGGGCAGCACGGCGGCGCGGTGGTTAGCACAAGTGCGGCACAGTTCTGAGGTCATGGGTTCAAATGCAGCTACAAACTTTTCCTGTGCAGAGTTTACATGTTCTCCCCATGATGGGCGTGGGTTTCCTCCGGGCACTCGGGTTTCCTCCCACATTCCAAAAACATGCATGTCAGGTTAATTGGCCGGTCCAAATTGTCCATAGGTGTGAATGAGTGAGCGAATTGTCTGTCCCTGTGTGCCCTGCGACTGGCTGGCAACCAGTTTAGGGTGTCCCCTGCCCACTGCCCGAGGATGGCTGGGATGTGCTCCAGCACCCCCCGCGACCCTACTGAGGATAAGCGGTACAGATAATGGATGGATGGATGGATGGATGATTTACTTGATAAGACAGAAAACTAAATTCTCTACCAAATTAACCTATGGTAGGACGTTTCGGTAGAACACCTGTACCAAACATCTATGGACCATTACCGGTCTGCGACCCGGGGGTTGCACACCACTGATCCAGAACCAGGGTTACCACACCTTTTTCCGGACCAAATTTAAGCACTTTTTGAGCACTTTCAAGTCTTAAATGTTCCAGTACCTTTAAAAGAGGAGAGTCAGTGTGAGTCATGTGTTTGGCAGATCTACGAAGAAATCTGCGATTTACATATACGATTTTTAATCTTGGGTGTGTTTTTATAAAGACATGTGATTTATAGATCTTTCGTAAATCGGGAATCTATTTGTGGATGTTATAATATGTGTGTAAATCTCTCCCTATATCGGTGTCGGGGAAAATAATAGTAATGTGTAGCTTACATTTTCAGTGGCAGGAAGTTCTTCCCATTACAATTCTCCACTGGGAAACGCCATCTTAATTTTGTGCATGGCCCTTAATGAATGTCCATAATTGATACATAATCCTTGTACTAATCTTATTCTCATAGTGTCCTGTTTAGCTATAGCATGTAGGTAACTGTTAGCAAAAAAATAAATCATAGTTAAGATAGTCATCGCCATGCGCTGCCTCTCTCATTGTGAAGAGGCAGCGCACTCTTTGATGCACCTGCCCTAATGCACCTGTAGGGGGCGATGACACTTCACAGCAGCCGCGTCGTGCCGATTTTATTGTTTTTAATGCGCGGTCTGTCGAGTCAGACTGCCGAGATACGTGGCAAGAATTTCAAGTAATTTCAAGCATTTTCCTGACCTTGAAAACACCCTATTAAAATTCAAGCATTTTCAAGGATTTCAAGCCCCCGTCCGAACATCGTAGGCGGGGTTGAGTTCCGTCCTTCCGAATTTGTCGGAGTTTGTCTGCCAAGTCATTAGGCCGGCGGATGTCCGGGCGGCACGTGGGAAAGGGGGGACACCCCTGGAACAATCGGAGGGGGCGCCGCTGAGTTTCCTGTTTGACTTTTTATTGGCCGGCCGACGGACGAACGGGCCGGGAGATTAAAAGCGCCTATTTCAGGCTTTCAAAACACACGAGTGCTGCGGATACTTTGGAAATGTTTTCTACTATGCATTTGACTTCCTCTTTGGAGTTCCAAGTATCACAGAGTGGAAATGAAGAGGAGAGGGGGTTTCACCCGTAATGTAGGATACAGTTTGTTCTTAATCTGGATTCGATTCCATTCATTTTTGAATAATCCGGATTCACAGCAAAGGAAAACAATGAAGAACATTAAAAATAGTCCCCTAATAACTATATATTCCCTCTAAATATATATTCCATCTAAATATATATAATATAGATAATATATATATGTCACGGTAGCCATGGCGCCCAACTGGCCCCGCCCGTGTGGCCCCAGCTCCGGCTCATTGACAGATTGGCTTTCTGTCTATTTAAGCTCTGTGCTCTCATTTTTCCTTTGTCAGTCCGTCAACGAACTTCTGCCCCACAAGACGTAGGTTTTGACTCTGTCCAGTTTCCTGTGTTTTCTGTCCAGTATCGTTCCCGTCTATTTTGTCTTGTTTAATTTCGGTTTCCAGTTTTGTTTCCGTCTATTTTTGTCCTGTTTATTATTTTATCCAGTTTTCGTTCCCATCTAGTGTGTCCTGTTTATTTTCGATATCCTGTTTCATTATCTTCCTGTCTGTCCCGTCCTGTCCAGTATTGACCTCATCTGTCCGATATCAACTCGGGCAACTGGTATCGATCTCGTCGGCCTCTGGCTTCCAATAATTTCATGCCAGACCGTTGCCTATCGTGCATGACTCCCCATTTCCCATAAAATAAAAGGTCTTGTGTGAGTAACGTCACGCATTTGGGTCCTGATCCTGTTCTGGTGCATGACAATATATTCTATATATATATATATATATATATATATATAATAAGGATAAGTGGTACAGCATATATAGACGGGAGCGTAACGTGGCAGCTTCCTTAAGTTTTGTAACATATTTACAAATTCCCAAACCTTTAAATAGAAAAGGATACTTTAACATGAGCGGCTAGAGAGGGAAACAGTAGTAAAAGAGAACCAGTGTGTTTTTTCTTATCATTTGAATCCATCATATTTTATTAAAAACAAATTAAGTATTTTTCCACCACTATGGGTCGCTATATAACGCTCACTGAGGCTTTACCACCCTGACAGAATTCAACTTTTTATCTCCATCCTGGTTGCAAATGACAACCCTACCCCCCTGTCCCCTATTCACAGCTCATTAAAAGCGCCCCGGTTATCTCGGACAAACCGTAAACATTTCCTCTTCCGATTCTCGATTATCGTTCCTATTAAGACGCGAAGCCCACCGGGGACGATCTATAATAAGACGCTTATTACACTTCAGTCTCTTAGAGTTGGTCTCTTTGAATAATTTCACTACCCGACCTTCTTCCAAGGCCTCATTAGCTCTTCTCGTTATCTCATTAGCCGAGGACCTCGATAAAAAAAATCTACCAGGGTGTCCTTTTTTTTTTTTTTTTTTTTTTTTGGGTAGGACGGTTTTATCACATGGCATCATCTTACCGGGCAGCTGTGAGTTCGGGCGGCGAGCTGAGTCATTTGCTGCAGCTGTTCCAGGGGAGGTCGCTCGCTAGCAGTCCGCACACACACCAAAAGATATTTAGAATTCCAGGAAGAGAGTTTTCCTTTTCCCGGAAGACAAAAAAGGAAAACGACACAACAGTTCTGTGTTTCCTGTGAGCCGCCCGGGGCAACACCATCGGAAGGGGGCGAGCAAGAGGAGGGAGCCCCTTTTAGGTTTTTAATCTGCTACGATTTAGCCCGGAGGGACATGCCATTTTTTAAAATCGGGGGACAAGAGAGGAAGCGCTGGTAGCACTTAAGTCCGGCCAAATAAACAATTTGGTTTCAAATGAGTCACAGGTGGGAACGGGCAGTGACTCGGGAGGGGCCCCTGGGGGCCGCCGATGACACCCCTGAGTCGTGTCGCCACAGACCGTGCCGCCGCCGCGACGGTTATGTAATGGTTTCAGCTGTCGGTAGGGCTCAAAACAAACCGCTGGGTAGTGACTTTACGGTCCAGGTTTATGTTGATGGAGGGCCGGGAGCCGTAATTGCATAGCCCGAAAATGTACGGTTAAAAAAAAAAAAAAAAAAAAACAGAACATGGCAAAAACACCAGAGAAAAATCGAAGTAAATAGTCCTTATATTGAGAAATGCGTCACTTGTTGTTCTAAGAAGTACCCAGTGGTAGTTTTTTCCTGGAGCCTACGATAATAGAAAAACAAAAAGAATTAACTAAGCAAAGTCAAGAATATTCAAAGGAAATAGGGAAAAAATAAGACTGAAATTTAATTCGTAATTTTTTTCAATTTGGAACCGGTCGAGCTTATTGTGGACGAGAGACCACCAAAGATCCAAAACTCTTCGCCAAGGACCAAGAAAAACATGGAATCTTGAAACCGTATTGAAAAAAGATCTGCAATTTATATTATAAAACATATAGTTTGACAAGAAAAATATATGTTGTCTAACGTAAAGAATCTAGCTAGATAGCTAGCTAGATAGCTAGCTAGCTAGATAGCTAGCTAGCTAGATAGCTAGATAGATAGATAGATAGATAGATAGATAGATAGATAGATAGATAGATAGAGAGAGATGTCTAGATAGAGAGATTGATAGAGAGATAGAGAGAGATGTCTAGATAGATGTCTAGATAGATAGATGTCTAGATAGATGTCTAGATAGATGTCTAGATAGATGTCTAGATAGATAGATAGATAGATAGATAGATAGATAGATAGATGGAGAGAGAGAGATGTCTAGATAGAGAGATTGATAGAGAGATAGAGAGATAAACTACTAAAGATAAACCGAAACTAGGACCTGGACCGTAGACCAACAAAGATCCAAAAACTCTTCGCCAAGGACCAAGAAAAATACGGAAGTTTTAAACCATATCAAAGAAAAGATCTGCAATTTATCTTATAAAACATATATATAAGATCTGGACCATAGACCACCAAAGATCAAAAAAACTTTGCACCAGGAACCAAGGAAAATATGGAACTTTGAAACCATATTCAAGAAAAATTGTGTTATTTATCTCATAAAATATCTAGTCTGACAAAAAAATGTGTGTTGTCTCAGGTAAAGATAAACCAAAAACTAGGACCTGGACCATGGACTAACAAAGATCCAAAAACTGTTCACCAGGGACCGAGGAAAATATGGAACTTTGAAACCGTATTCAAGAAAAAATCTGCTATTTATTTCATGAAAGATCTAGTTTGACAAGATAAACGTGTCTTTTTTTATATTTAGATAAACTTAAAACCAAGACCTGGACCATAGACCACCAAAGATCTAAAAACTGTTTGCCAAGGACCAAGAAAAATATGGAATCTTGAAACCATATCGAAGAAAAGATCTGCAATTTATATTATAAAACATATAGTTTGACAAAAAATGTTTTTTATTTTATGTAAAGTTAAACCAAAAACTAAGACCTGGACCATAGACCAACAAAGATCCAAAAACTCTTCGCCAATGACCCAAAAAAATATGGAAGTTTGAAACCGTATTCAAGAAAAATTCTGCTATTTATTTCATGAAAGATGTAGTTTGACAAGATAAACGTGTGTTGTTTTATATTTAGATAAACTTAAAACCAATACCTGGACCATAGACCACCAAAGATCCAAAAACTGTTTGCCAAGGATCAAGAAAAATCTGGAACTTTGAAACCGCATTCAAGAAAATTCTGCTATGTATCTCATGAGTCGTTTTGTAGTATTACTATAGTTGTATTTTCTAAATGTTTTTGTAGTATTTCTGAAGTATTTTTGTAGTATTTTTGCAGTAGTATTTTTTGTAGTTTTTCCATAGTAATTTTTTTGTAGTTTTTGTGTATTTCTGTAGTATTTTGTAGTACAACTGTGGTATTTTCTTAGTACATCTGTAATAAAAATGTTATAGTATATCAGTAGTATTTTTGTAGTATATTGTAGTTGTTTAGTAGCATTTTTGAATTATAGTATTACTGCAGTGGTATTTAGTAGTATTCCTGTAGAAGTATTTTTGAAGTATTTACACAGTAGTATCTTGTAGTGTTTCTGGAAAAATATTTTTGAAGTATTTCCATTGGAGTATTTTTCTAGTATCTATAGAATGTCATATTTCCAAGGTAGAATTTCTGTAGTATTTCTTTAGTATTGTTGCAATATTTCTTGAGTTTTCGTATCATCTGTGTGGTATTTCTGTAATATTATATTTGTAGTAGTATTTAGGATTATAGTATTACTGTAGTAGTATGTTTTTGGTGTTTCTACTGATTCTTTCATCTTTTCAGAATGAAAGCAAAATAATAATTTTTAAGCACTTCATTAAATACGAAATTTTATTGTAGTAATGTTGTAGTATTTTAGTAGTAATAGGGACACCCAAAAAATTTTTTTGGTAGTCGTATTTTGTTCATCATTATATATATTTGGCATTATATTTTGACGATTTTTGTTTGGTGGCCCGAATGAAAAGGGCTGCCTGGCTGGATGTGGCCCGCAAGCCCTAGTTTGACCTAGACAATAGACCACCCCAAAAAACACACGGGTCAAGGAGACTACCAAAATGTTTAGAACCGCTATTCCTCAAAACCCACGTTGTTAGCTAGTGCAAATATTTGTCATCGTAGGTCGAGATGACCCGCGGTCAATAGTGAAACATCGATCCGAATCCAAGAAAAACCGAACCCTGACCCTTCAGTCCAGACAACCGCGAAACTGGGGTCCGAAAGAGAAACCGGACCAAATGAATCCTTCCCGTTGTACTAGGGAAAGTAAGCCGGTAACAAAAGCGGGGCTGTGGGGTCCCACAGAGCCCCTTTCTGAAGGAGCGTCACACGTGCTGCCGTGATTGGCCGAGACAGCTGCCGCCGGCCTTGTACAGAGACACTTTGATTGGCCTTGGCAGCTGCCCGTGCCGGGATTAGCTTTAGCGCTCGGATTAGCTTTAGCGCTCGCTAAGCGCGTGCGTTTGCTTTTGGCCGTGCGCGCGGTATCGGTGAGGTCACCGTTGATGTTTTTTTTTACTTTTTTTTTAATTTAGGAAGTATTTACTTGTATTTTTCTTAGTAGATTGTGTCTTTATAAAGTTTTTATTATATCTGAATTGTCCTAAATTGGTACTTGTTAGCCCCAAGGGCAACATAAGGCACGTTTCTAAATCTAAAGAGTACTTTCTTGTGTTTTTCCCCTGTGCTTAATAAAATGTTTGTTTGAAAATCATGGATAGATGGATAGATAGATAGATAGATAGATAGATAGATAGATAGATAGATAGATAGATAGATAGATAGATAGATAGATAGATAGATAGATAGATAGATAGATAGATAGATGGATAGATGGATAGATGGATAGATGGATAGATGGATAGATGGATAGATAGATAGATGGATAGATGGATAGATAGGGGAGTGGAAAGATAGATAGATAGATAAAAAGAGAGATAGAAAGATAGATAGAGATATGAATAAGTAGAGGCAGATAGACAGACGGACGAACGGACGGGAGAGAGAGAAAGAGAGAGAGAGAGAGAGGGAGAGATAGCTAGATAGCTAGCTAGATAGCTAGCTAGATAGATAGATAGCTAGATAGCTAGATAGATAGATAGATAGATAGATAGAGAGATTGATAGATAGATAGATAGATAGATAGATAGATAGATAGATAGATAGATAGATAGATAGATAGATAGATAGATAGATAGATAGATAGATAGATAGATAGAGAGAGAGAGATGTCTAGATAGAGAGATTGATAGAGAGATAGAGAGAGATGTCTAGATAGATGTCTAGATAGATGTCTAGATAGATAGATAGATAGATAGATAGATAGATAGATAGATAGATAGATTACTTTATTCATCCCCGACGGGAAATTCACACTTCCAGCAGTATCCTTGTGTTGAAAAATAAAATAATAAAATAAAAGATATAGAATAAAAAAATACCCAATATAACGTTTTGCTATATAGTATTTAAATAGTGCTACGGGGTTTAATGTGGGCTTTCACTCCCCCGGGTGGAGTTAAAGAGCCGCATGGCATGAGGAAGAACTGATCTCCTCAGTCTGTCCGTGGAGCAAGACTGTGACAGCAGTCTGTCGCTGAAGCTGCTCTTCTGTTTGGAGATGATGCTGTGTAATGGATGTAATGAATTGAATTATTTAAGTATTTATAGTATTTAAAGTAGTTACATGGTATTTTTGTAGTCTTCTAATACTTCAATTTTAGTAGTATAACTGTAGGAGTGTTTTTGTCATAATATTTCTCTAGAAGAGTTTTTGCAGAATTTCTGCCATATTTCTGTCGTAGTATTTTGTAATAAAGTATTACTGTAGCGGTATTTTTTGTAGTATTTCTATCGAAATAGTTGTGAGGTATTTCTAAAGTAGTATTTTATTATTTCTGTAGATTTTTGTAGTATTTTCATAATAGTATTTATTTGGTATTTATGTACTTTTTCCTGTTGTAATGTTTCTGTGGTAGTATTTTGTATTGTACTGTATTTTTGTAGTATTTCAATAGGATTTTTTTTCAGAATAAACGCAAAGTAATATATTTGATAAAATTGGATATTTATTTATTCTTTATTATTATTATTATTATGGCGTTCCTGCAGACGTTCACGAAATGTTCTTGAAAAGTTCTCTCTCTATGCCCCGATGACGACGAAGGTACTTAGTCATAATTTTTAGGAAGAAAAAAGATCTTTATGTACTTATTCATATATTTGCTTCTCTCATACACTGCTGATTACCTTCTCGCCATATGGGGCCGCCTAAGCATTTCAATCGCTGCATACAGGAAGCAACACTAGGAACTTGGGGCCTCCTCAATGTGTGGATAAAGAGCTGATCAAAGCCACTCCTGCCATCTAATGGTTATTCACCATACTGAAATCATTTCCAGAGGCTTGATACTTACTATGGAGCTTTTATAGTAGTTAAAAAAACAAAAATGTATTTTGATGTTTTGGCACAAAGGGATAATGCTTCTGAGAATAGAATTATTTGTTATGGCACTGAATGAGTTAATATATGGAATATTTACATGAAACATGAAAGTACAGTCAGCATTGGGGGAGACACAATGTCACTAAACTCTGTTTTGCTGATGATACTGCCATATTGGCAGGAAACGAACAGGAACTTAGAGATCTGGTCCATCGCCAGGAAAAAGCATCAACCCAATATGGGATGGAAAGCAGCACAGACAAAAACAACAGTGATGACCAACAACCCGCAACGTTTCACCACAATATCAGCATTAACTACCAAGAGCTTGGACCTGTCACCAAATTTAAATATGTCATATCAGAAAAGGGGTCAGAACCAGAAATCATGGTCAGGATAGCTCAAACCACAGACGCAGTTGCCTTAAACCCATCTGTGGTGACAAGAACATAGCAGTGAAATCAAAGATCCGGCTCGGCAGAGGTTTTAATTCCTGCGTTTATTACTTTTCGGCTTGATTACTGTAATGTATTGCTTTCTGGTCTCCCGATGTCTAGCATCAAAAGTTTGCAGCTGGTTCAGAATGCAGCAGCTAGACTTTTGACTAAGACCAAAAAGTTTGAGCATATTGCTCCTGTATTGGCCAACTTGCACTGGCTCCCAGTCCACTTTAGATGTGACTTTGAGGTTCTCTTATTAACATATAAATGTTTGCATGGACTTGCACCCTCTTATCTCTCTGATGTTATTTCCCCCTATGTTCCTAAACGGAGTCTGCGCTCTGAAAATGCCGGTCTGCTTGCGACTCCGAGAGCCAAGAAGTCTGCAGGCTTGAGAGCGTTCTCCATCCGGGCCCCGGTACAATGGAATGCCAAGCCTCCGGAGATCAGATCTGCAACCTCAATGGAAGTTTTAAAATCAAGGCTTAAGACACACTTCTATTCCAAAGCTTATGATTGATGCCCACCTAATATTCTGTATTGTCCTGTCTTTTTCCGACTGCCTTCCTGGTGGTGATACGAAGGAGAAGAAAGATTTGAGATGAGTCTGCGGACCAGTGTTTGACCTGAAGCATGTGAACGCCTGCATGGACCAGCTGGCAGAGATGGGAAGCTGCGTCGTGGCCGCCATAGATTTTCTGGACTAGTTTACAGGCTGGGGGCGTCGCTGCTGTCATGCACTTTCCGGACAAATTTTCAACATGTTACCTAGTGTTCATGATGTTTTTGTAATGTAATGCTAAATGTAATTCACCCTGGTCATCCTGAAAGGGGGATACCACTTGTGAGGTCCCTTCTCAAGGTTTCTCTTTTTCCTCACGCTGAGGTTTTGAGTTGTTCCTTGCCCGCATGTTGGTTTAAGATCAGGTAATTGTGTCATTGTAGTCCTGTGCAGTCCTTTGAGACATTTTTGTGATTAAGGGCTATATAAATAAATTTGACTTGACTTGACATGTAAGCGCTGGTTACTTCCATCTTCCCCTACATTTGTGAGACATGGACTCTCACAGCAAAGCTAGAAAGGAAAATACAGCACATGGACATGTGATGCTATAGGAAACTTCTAGGCATCAGCTTCATAGCCCATGTCACAAAAACAATGATGAGCAACACCCTCAGGGCACATTGGTCCCAACAAAGAACTGCTGTCAACTGTGCACAGACCGTAACTTCAGTGGTATGGTCACATCACAAGATTGTCAGGACTGGATAGATCAGGAGAGGAAGACTAAAAAGGAACTGAGATGAGAACTTCAAGGAATGGATGAACTGGTGCCAACTTTGCCACAACCCAAAAGCAGGCCAGGAATCGTCAACAGTGGAACAATCTGTCCAGGGCTACGTCCTTAGTAGTGCCCAGATGACCCGCAGTGTTCTCGTTTGCCCGCATCCCCGCATCCTAGACGCATCATTTTTGCTGGGGACGCATCGTGTCAAATCAACATGCGTCCCTGGGACGCAACTTTTTCGACACAAAATTGTCATTATTACCCGATTACTTTTATTTTTTAACAAAGATTTACCGCACTCCAAACTTCGTCAGGCAGATCCACCATTATTGTTTTGGTCTCGCGGTTCGAGTTTTCGTCTGCACGCCGATCTCGGCAAACGAGATCTCGTTGCTTCGAGATGACGTCATTGTTGTGGTGGTTGTCGTCGATTTAAGGTGAAAATCAACACAAAATTGGTCATTTTTTTCAGTGTCAGTAATTAGTCGAAGCATAATGCCGAAAGTGATAACAACGTCAATAATTTCGGCACGAAAAAACATCGGGGAAATTCTTCGGAAGACCGCTAGGAAAACACATGTGTTGAAGCGAACGACTCGACGAAAGACAATAAACAAAATAATACTCCTAAGCAGGGTTGGGTAGGGTTACTTTGACTTGATTACTTTCAATTACTTTTGGATTACCCCAATACCAAATATGCTAATAAAAGACAAAAGAAACTAAATATGACTCACAACAAGTGGTAAGCTTTCTCTCCTGGCTTTGATCTCTCTGATCTCCGGCAAAACTAACATAAAATGCGACAGAAACCAAATGAAAATAAAACCAAACAGCTTGCCAACATCATTTTTGTCGTTCCATGTATTCCGTTACTCCCCAAGCCTGCACAAAATGGAGTCATTTTATTCATATTTAGTTTCCACGAAGAATATATGAACTCAAAAATCTGAAGTGATAACTGCTTTGTATTACCAATTAATTGTGATGATTAAAACTGCATGAATTTATAGGCTAATATTTCAGCAATATTATTTTGCATAATTTCCAATATTGTGAACTGAAAAATCTAAAGTGATAACTGCTTTGTAATACCAATTCACTGTGATGATTAAAACTGCAAGAATATATAAATATTTCAGCAATATTATTTTGTATAGTGTACAATATTGTGAACTGAAAAATCTTGAAGTGATAACTGATTTGTATAACCAATAAACTGTGATGATTAAAACTGAATGAATATATAGATTTATATTATATATTTGTCGCTGATTTACCATTTCAACCTCGATAACACTAAATTTTGGAGACCAGTAGATCTCTGTTGGGACCAGTCGTCCCTCTAAGCTGCACACGTGCGCAATTGCGCACTGCTCGCACATTCTCAGCGCACAAGAAAATCTAGCCAGCGCACAAAAATGAGGGCTCAAAATGACTAATTAAGAAGCGACTTAAGTCAAAGTTACAGTGCATGAAGGTAAAAATACACGGGTTCCCCTTACGTTGGGTCTTAAATGCGGTATTTTGAAGTCGAGTCGAAGTAGAACGAAGTTGAGTAAAGTTAGTAAAGTTTGTCAGTAGAGTTCGGATCAGCTCACTAAAAGGAACCGGCTCTTTCGGGTCCTAAACGGCTCTTCGGGTTGTTTTTGCTTCTTTAATAACAACATGACCAAATATTATGTAAAACTATGCACAAAATGACTTGAAAGAAGGGGGGAATAGAACAAAAAAGAAAAAAATACCAAAATGAAAAAGTAGTGAAAAGCTGAGAAAAAAGAAACAAAAGGAAGAGAAAAAAAGAAGGAAAAAATTAGAAAAAAAACTGAAAAAAAAGAAAAGAAAGAAATGTAGGAAAAAAGTAAACAGAGAACAAAAACAAAAAACTAACAGCTCGGAAAAAATAAACACAATGAGATTTTTTTTAAAAGGAATTAAAAAAGAAGAAAAAGTTTGTGTTGCATTCAAAATATTTCCAATGATATCAAGTGAATCTTGTTGCCAACATTGTACTTCCACTAAAAAATGGGATGAAGTACAGTTCTGTATCTTACAACCGACTAAATAAGCCCCCAAAATGTTAATATTATGCGACAAAATACATAAGGAAATAAAAAGAAATGGATATCCTGTGAAAGAATTGTAAGAACAAATGGCGTTTGTAGGCCGTACAACCTTTGCAATTGTACACGAGTCAATTCATTCAAAAGAGAGAAATAATTTTGCATTGCCGGAAACTCAGCAAAATGTAACTTGATGTCAAGTTTTGGACATGTTTGATCATGAATTATCTGGCCACACTTGGGATTATGGTGGCTCACTGTTGTTTCAAGCGTTGCTCACCGACTTTGCATAAACGCTCAGACCCGTGGAAAATTAGAGGGAACATTGGTTGGGACCCATAGATTTTTGATCCATCACTTTTCAGAGGTAAAATGAACACAGGACCCGTGCAGTTCAGGGATCCGTAAACCGTGTATTGTCCTAAATTGTTCTTAAGAAAAACCAGTTCCTTCTTGCCAAAGCTACCCTCCCAGTTCCATAACCACCCACCACTCAATCGACCTCATCCGGGTCACTTCCTGTCCCCCGGGGCCCTGGAAAGTCACGATGAGACTGGGATTGGGGACTTCTCATTCCCCAACTGAGGTGCGAGTGTTCTGCGGCCGGTAGAAGAGCCCTGTGTGCTCCACAAAGTGAGTCTGTGGTGAGGTCAGCCGGCGACAGCTGAGCGCTCCCGATGCTCGCAACTCCGCCAGACGCTGCCTGCCGTTGGCCATCAAAAGCTTTATTCATTCGCTCATCGGTGCGCTCATCCTGCCGCAAAAGTCATTCACCGCTCCAACCGGCCAACGGACACGCGCACCCCGAACGGAGGCCGGGAGGACTTTGCACAATCGCCTTTTCTTCTTTGTCGGGCGGGAAGAAAAACATAAGAGCGACACGGCGGCCTTTCTGCCATGTGGAAAGACTCACGGGGAGATTAGCGCCGTGTCGCCCGTGCCGGGGATGCGGGAGGGGGGTCAAGGCGGATTCAGTGGGGAGGGGGTTCGAACAAGAGCCCAGCTGTTCAAAAGGAAGTGGCACCTCCGGCGGGCCAAGGACTTCCAGGAGGTTCCGAAGTAGCAAAGTCAGCAAAATCGAGAAACCTCGACAAATACATCCATAGTCTTATCATGGATAACCTGTATTCATCGTGAATTAATGAACCTAAAAGGATGGATGGATATACCGTAAATTCTGGACTATAAGCCGGTACTTTTTTCCCAAACTTTGAACCCTGCGGCTTATTCAGTGATGCGGCCAATTTCTGTCATTTTTCTATATTTCTTTTTCTTTTTAATCTACTAGTTTGGCCCCCGACAGAATGTTTGTTCTATCGTGTTAAAAGGAGTTTGACACCCCTGCCCTACATGGTAAAAAGTGGCCGGAATAAGCGATCCAACCATTTTCTCATCCGCATCAATCTTTCTTATTCCCATTTCATTTGAAATGAAACAACTCGCCTCTTTCTTTTATATTGAATAGATGCACGGGATATTAAACAACAAAAATCTCAAAGTTCTTAGCGCGCTGGAGATACAGTAAAGATGGTTTACACACGAACTAGGAAGAGGAAACACATTTCTTCTTCGGGGTGGATGCTGGGTGAGCGCTCACAGCGCCACACGCCGGTAGAGGCGGAAAGAAGCACTACAGTAATGTCCCGTACTCGGAAAAAGGTGCACACAAAACAAAATCTGCATGTTCTCCCCGTGTTTGCGTGGGTTTTCTCCGGGCACTCCGGATCCCTCCCACATTCCAAAAACATGCATGTTAGTTTAATTGGCCGGTCCAAATTTACCCTAGGTGTGAATGAGCGAATAAATTGTCTATCTCTGTGTGCCCTGTGATTGGCTGGAAACCAGTTCAGGGTGTCCCCTGCCCACTGCCCGAAGATAGCTGGGATGGGCTCCAGCACCCCCGCGACCCTACTGAGGATAAGCGGTGCAGATAATGGATGGATGGATGGATCCTGTTCGCCCCACGACCAAAAGTGCGGTTTGAGTTTTGGCCCTCTGTGCAATTGAGTTTGACACCCTTGCCCTAGACCAAGGCTGTCAAACTCATTTAAGCTCGGGGGCCACACGATAGAAGAAACATTTTCTCGGGGGGCTGTTTAATAGATTAAAGAGAAAGAAAAAAAAGAGAGAAAGAAAAAGATAGGGAGAGAAAGGTAGAGAGGGTGGGACAAAAGAGAGAGAGAGAGAGAGAGAGAGAGAGAGAGAGAGAGAGAGTGAAAAACAAGAGACAAACAGAAATAGTGAGAGAGGGGGAAAGAAAGAAAAAGAATGAAATCCAAAGAGAAATAGAAAAAGGGAAAAAGAGGAGAGAAGAGAGAAGGAGAGAAAGAGAGAAAGGGGAAAGACAGAAGGCGAAAGCAAGAGAGAGAGAGAAAGAGAGTAAAGGAAAAAATGAAGAGAGAGCAGTAGTTCAGGAGGTAGAGCGATCGTTTTAGGATTAAGGGATCCCAGTTCGAATCCCGGCTTGTCCGTGTTACATGCCGAAGTGTCCTTGGGTAAGACACTGAACCCCCAATAAGCAGGTTAGCGCCTTACATGGCTACACAGATCACGGCCGCTATTGGGAAATGTGAAGCACAATGTAAAGCGCTTTGGGAAGTCATTGACTTGAAAAGTGCTATATAAATGCAAATCATTTCATTTCATTTAATTTCAAAAGAAGGTAAAAAGACACAGAGAGAAAGAGACAAAAAGGAACGAAGAAAGAGAAAAAGAGAAAGGGAGACTGAAAGACAAAGAGATAGAGAGTAAGAGAAAAATGGAGGAAGAGAGAGACAGAGAGAAAGAGAGATTAGAGACAGAGAAATACGAGTGCAGCATTTGTGAGAGGCACCTGACATTGGCAACATCAAGTGGACCTATTTCATTCGACAGCTCTCTTTCTCTTGTGCTTCTCTGAGCGTTGTCTCGCGGGCCTGATCCGGGCCGCCTGTTTGACACCCTTGCCCTAGACTATCCCCTACCTCCTAACCCTTAACCCTAGCCTAACTCCAAACAATAACTAAAACCCTTAACTCTACCCTAACCCCTAACCCACAACATTGCTCGACTTCATCATAAAGTCGCAGATTATTTGATGAACAGCAGCCCCGATTCTTTGAACAGTGGATCGGGAACTGCTCCAAGGCCGACCGGACGGGGAGTCAATGACGTTGGCCTGCAGGAATGGTGCTTTGATGTCACTTCCCATGTCACAGAAGACGGAAAAACTCCAAAATGGACGTACAAAGACGCACGAGGAAATGGTAAGCAGGAGAATTGCTCATTAGCATTGCAGATTCCAGCGATAGCGTCCTGAATGAGCCTCATGCACGTCGGGTTTGAATCCCGGGCATTGTTGGGTCCGGTGTGGGAGTGGAGTCGGGATCGGCGGCGCTCGGAATTCGCTGTGGATACGCGTGGGATTCAAGGCTTTCCTCTTATCACAGCCAAATGTCAAAATGAGGATGTAGCCGCGCGGAAACAGAAGAAAGCATAGCCGGAATTTTTCTCGCGCCGTGTCAGCGGCGTGCCTCGCATTCAGCTGGGACGGCCGGCAGGGAGATTTCGCTTTGAGGATTTCAGCTGGCGGAGTTCACTTTGAAGCCAAAATAACAACCCTGGATCCATGCAGATCGTCTCAATTTCTCACTTTATTTAGGTGTGTTGGTTTCTGGTACTGTGAGGAAACGGTCGGAGTCCAAAGACGAATACCCGATCGAAATTTTCCTCATATCTGACCGGCTAACGCCATGCTAGCAACAAGGAGAATGAGACGAACTAAGTTGAGCTTAGGTTAGGCCAGACCACAAGCTCCACCCTCACAGTGACTCGTACGCCGTGCTAGCAACAAACTAAAACAAACTAGCTTAGCGCTATAGCCCTGATGGGACCGCCCAGTTTCTCGTTACCTGCACAGGTCACCCTAATAGCTTTGACCCAGCTAGCGCAACAAACCACGTTTGCTTCAATGGCCTGACCATAAGCTCCACCCACTCAGGTGACCCCTGCATCATGCTAGCAATTCATGCTAGCGCCAAGATGAAAGAAACTAGCTTAACCTGCTGAGACCATCTATTTCTTGATTGCTAACAAATGTTGCCCTCATAGCTTCAACAACGTTTGCATCAAAAGGACCAAACACAAGCTCGCCCCCTGTGAATAATCCTGCATTATGCTAGCAACAAAGTAAAACAAACTACCGTATTTTCCGCACTATAGGGCGCACCGGGTTATAGGGCGCACCTCCAAAAAATAGTTTTTGGTTCTATATCTTCCATCGATAAGGCGCACCGGATTGTAAGGCGCTACAATGGGAACGTCGACAAAACAGTCAGATGATTCAGTCCAACTTATTACCCCCTTAACATTCCCAAAGCTTGCAAAGAAGCAAATACGTGTCGTAGACACGTGCGGATGCGGTGTCCGTACGATGTCACTCAAATGCGTCATTTCAAATATCATTCGGAAGGTTAAAGTCTTGGGATTCAAGAAATGCCAACCATTCCTTAGTTTCTATTTTCTTTTTCGCTCGCAACTTTACTGTGCATATGACAATAAACACTTTGAATTGAATTGAGTTTAAAAATAGACTCATCACAGAAACATCAAGATGGTTCTAAAACAAGATACCGGGAAAATATAAAGCCGCATAGCTCACCTAAGTTCTCTTGCAGCCATCACGTTCAATAATGATACGTAACCATGGTCTTCTCAACCGTGAGTGTAGTAAATCCAGGAGAGTCAAATATTTACAAATACATACTAATGAAACATGTTTCTTTATCGCGTAGTTTAGCAAGCTTGCTATTCAGTCATCTTTTTCGGCCAATTGCAGGGTTTGTTTTGGCCCTCAAGCCTATCTGAGGCTCCGAATAACTTCAGCCAATAACGATCGATTTAATTGATGATTGACACATCTTTTTCGGCCAATTGCAGGGTTTGTTTCGGCCCTCTAGCCTATCCGAGGCTCCGAATAACTTTAGCCAATAGCGATCGATTCAAATGATGATTGACACATTGGTTAGCCAATGAAACGCCGGTATATAAATCCCAGCTTACACCGCGGACTACTCCACGTTCGGGGGAAAATCGAGTCGCTGTTGCGTAAGTTGCGAGACCTTGCAATTTAATATTGAGCCATTTATAAGGCGCACTGTATTATAAGGCGCATGGTTAGCTTTTGAAAAAATTAAGACTTTTAGGTGCGCCTTATAGTGCGGAAAATACGGTATATTAACACTAGCTTGCTAGGATCAACAGTTCCCTCGAGCCAGCACAGGTTTCCCTAATGGCTTTTAAAGGCTGGCGCAAATAATTTTTCCATCAAAAGACCTGATCACAAGCTCCACCCCTTCTGCTAATCCCTACACCATGTTAGCAATGAACTAGCTTAGCGCAAACTATAATGAGTTAGCTGGAAAGGGCCTACCTCCTTGTTGCTAGCACAGGTCGCCCTCATAGCTTGGACATAGCTAGCGCAAATTGCGTTTACATGAAAAGATCCGACCACATGCTACGTCCCCACCGTGACACCTACACCATGCTAGCAACAAACTAAAACAAATTAGCTTAGCATTAGCCTGCTAGGACCACACAGCTCTAAGATGCCAACGCAAGATGCCCTCATATTTTCAACCCAGCTGGCGCAAACCGCTTCACCAAAAGTTTCACCCCTTCTTTTGACCCCTAATGCTAGCTACAAAATAAAACAAGCCTACGCTAGCCAGTTGGAAGCACCCATTCCCTCGTTGCCAGCAGAGGTACCCTGCGCATCGTCAACCCAGCTAGCGCAAACCGCTTCAAAAGACACAAACTCCTCCCCCTTGGGTAACCCCTACTCCATGCTAGCAACACTAAGATAGCAAGAAACTCAAACAAACTAGCTTACCGCTAGCCAGCTAAGACCAACCATTTCCTGGTTGCCAGCACAGGTCGCCCTCATATCTTCGACCCAGCTAGCCAAACCGCTTTCACATCAAAAGGGCCGTCCACAAGCTCCGCCCCCTCTGATGACCCCGCTCCCTTTGAAGTAGCGCTAGCGTGGCTAGCGTCGCCGTCCTCGATGACGGATGACCTCGCGTGCTCGCCCTTCGGAGTAAATCAATATGTACAAGCCCCGCCCCCTAAGCCCCCCCGACCCCCCCTCATCAAACAATCACTGATCTGGCGTGTGTGCAGAGCCCTGAACTTCTACCTGCAGCTGCCGTCATCCCGAACGGCTTTATCGGAAATCAATGTTGTTGACGATTAGCATTAAACATGTCCATTGATTAGCGGCATTTGTTGCGTATTCCCTAATCGGGGAGTGGGGGGGGGATTCTTTTTGAACACATGTCGCTTTAATCTGGAGTCAACAGTTAAGAACATGAAAGTAGGTTTAACTCAAATCTTTGCCCATATTTGGGCGTGTATGCTAACAGGAAGTGTTTCTATTGCTGTAAAATGACTCATTTCTGGTCAGGAGGAATTCAGCCAATATTCGAAAGCACAAGACTTTGATTGCGAGCCAGACTTGCTAACCGCCAGGCCACCGCGCTACTGTCGAAACCACAAAAATCCAAGCCAAAAAGAAAGTCAATTTTCATCTTGATTTCTTTCATGTCAGATAAGTTTTATTTTTTGAATTCAATTGAGAAAAACAATGACTACAATTGTAATAATAATTATAAGAATGATGAAAAACAGCAAATAATTTCTGGATTTACAAAAAAGAAATCATAAAATAATCGTAAACAAAAAAAATAAAAAAGATTAAAAAAATACAGAAAATTAACTTTAAATAAACAAAAATATTTTTGTAAAATACCATAAAAAGAAAAAATGTGTATAAATATGTATAAACACATACGCACACACGCACACACACACACACACAACACACGCACACACACACACACACACACACACACAACACACGCACGTATATATATATATATATATATATATATATATATATATATATCCAATATATATATATATATACATTTAAAATAAACCATAATACAAATATTTATTTTTCTTGTTAAAAAAATTATTATGTTTTTTCCCTATATTAAAAAAATGTAAAATAAAATAATAATTTCCCTGTTTCAAAAAACTGCTAAATAATTGTTTTGTTTTTTTGTAGAAATGTGAAATAAAATAAATTATTGTTCATGTTTTCAGAAAAATCTAAATACTTTTTTCTGTTTAAAAAAAACAAATATAACAACTATTTTTCTTTTAATTAATTGCAAAATAATTTATTTCTGCTTTGAAAGAGAGTAAAAGTATTTTTTTATCTTTTTTTCAAATTTACTGATTCATCAGGGCTGTAGTAGCTCAGGAGGTAGAGCGCTCGTCTTGGGATCAAGGGATCCCAGTTCGAATCCCGGCTCGTCCGTGTTACATGTCAAAGTGTCCTTGGGTAAGACACTGAACCCCTAATACCCCCAATAAGCAGGTTAGCGCCTTACATGGCTGCAAGGCCGCTATTGGGAAATGTGGAGCACATTGTAAAGCGCTTTGGGAAGTCATTGACTTGAAAAGCGCTATATAAAACGCAGATCATTTCAAAATGCAGATCATCATTTATTATTATTATTTTTAAAACATTTGACATGAAAATAATTATTTTTCTTTTTTTAAAATTGTAAAATAAAAATAGTATTTTCAGGACCAGAACGGAAACAGGACCCACTTGCGTGACGTTTCCCCCAAGTTTTATTGAAAGAGAGAGGAAGAGCTGCGCCCACGATCCGGTGTTGGCTGGGCGCAGGAAGCAAGTCGCTCTCGGTCTCGGATTGTGATCCCAACATGAAAGTAGATCTTTCGTAGTGAGCGATGGCGGTGTCAGGGGCGGAAAAACTGGTCGGTAGCCAGGACTGGGAGAGAAAGACGTGGTCGGGGTCCGAAACGAGTCGTAAGCCGGGACGGGAGAGCAGAAGTGGTCGGGATCAAAACGGGTCGTAGCCGGAGACAACAGGAGGAAAAAACAGGACAGGCGTGAGTCAGGGTCGAAAAAGGCTTGCCTAGTACACACGGAGATTTGCAGACGGACTGACAACAGGGGATTGACGGGACAGGGTTCAAATACTGACAGGGAGCCAATCAGAACCTGCGGCACAGCTGAGTCACATCAGTAATCATAACAATTTTTCTCCTATCCGAAACTTTAAATTGTAATGTATTTTTTTTTAAAAATGAATTTATTTCCATGTTTAAAAAAAAATAAAACAACATTTTTTGTTAAAAAAAAATAAAGACACTTACTTTGAATGTTTCACGAATTTACAAAAAAAAACTATATTTTCTTGTGTTCTTTTTATGAAAATAATGATTTACTTTGTCAATCTGCAGAAAAAAAACTCATAATTATATCTCATTCTCATTAGCTACACCGCTTACCCTCAGTAGGGTCGCGAGGGTGCTGGAGCCCATCCCAGCAATCATCGGGCAGTGGGCAGGGGACACCCTGAACTGGTTGCCAGCCAATCGCAGGGCACACAGGGACAGACAACTCACTCGCGCATTCACACCTAGGGACAATTTGGACCGGCCAATTCACCTGAAATGCATGTTTTTGGAACGTGGGAGGAAACCGGAGTGCCCGGAGGAAACCCACGCAAGCACAGGGAGAACATACAAACTCCGCACAGGAAGTCTGGAGCTGGATTTGAACCCACGCAGGAGGTTCCCAAGACATGAACTGTGCCGCACATGCGCTAACCACTGGGCCGCCGTGCTGCCCTCATAATTATATATACATATTATATTAAGTTTTGCCCTCCATTCATCCCTCCTAACTTCTGATGACTCAATCCATAAGAACTCTTAAATATAATCAGCCATTTTGTTGTTTTTTTTTGTCCCCCTGACACTGCTCATAATTTTATCTTCTTCGAATGTCAGCAGATAAAGGCCTCCCTTATTTCAGCAACTCTTAAAATAGAAACACTTAGAGAAAGCATAAATGAGTCACTGGCGTTGTTTTTCTTCTTTTCCTTTCGTTTTGTCTCGCACGAATCTAAGAATATATAAATACAGTCCCACTTTGTTCTCCTCTCCTAATCCATTACCCCAGATGCGATTGTGTTTCTCTGACGTTAGCCTTGCAAAAAAAAGACACTTGCACCTTAAAGAATGTTTTTTTTTCTTATGGTATATATCATATACTATTTTTCACATGTGTCAGCCTCAAATATGACAGTGGTCAGCGTGGGATTCCCAAGGGGGCGCCGTTCTCCTGCAGCGTCGGGTGAGTCAGAAAGGATTTGGCGCCGCTTGAAAGGTTGCGGGCGGCGCTGAAGGCATAATAAGAGGGTCGGGACCGGATCGGGAGAGGGCCGGCCTTTCTCTTTCCGCGCTATTATCAGACTCGTCTTGAAGGCAGATTACATGCTGGCCCGGTCTATTGGAGGATTTTCATCGCATTCTTCCGTGTGTATAATTAGTCGGTGCTTTAAAGGCCCAGCTTTGTGTTTTATAGCAGCCCTCGGTGGTGTAAAAATGCGTCATTTGGTTAAATGAAACAAGATATGTTCACATAATAAGCAAAACACATGGGTTGCGGTTTTTCTTTGCCGTTTCCTTCTCTAGCCACACAGGTTACTACTTGGCTGCAGCTTATTGCGTGCCGCTGGTCGCTATTGTTATTGTCGGATTGGATAGCTGAGCCCCGCACAAGATGGTGGCTGAGACCTGTGATTCGGTCATTTTTGACTTTTTTTCAGTGTTTCATTCTTTAGCCACACGGCTGAAGGCTATGGCTCACCGCTAGCCGCTTTACTTATTGTTAGCTGCAACAGCTGAGCCCTGCATGTGATGGCTGTCTCGTCACGTGATTCAGGTATTTTGGACTTTTTTTCACGGTCTTGTTCTCTAGCCAATGATGTTAACAACTTGGTTGGAGGATAGGGCTAGCCGCTATCGTTATTGTTAGCTGCTCCAGCTTCATCCTGCAGTGTTGCTCGCCTTTGGCTGTTGCTCATGCGTGCAAACGTTGCTGAGTTCTATGATTGAGGCATCTTGCACTTTTTTCCACTGTGTTCTTCTCTACCCACTCTAATTTGCAACACTTATTAGATACTCTTATTAGCCACTCAGCTGCAGGGAATTGCTTGCCGCTAGCCACTTGTTATTGATAGCTTCGACTGCTGAACCCTGCATGTGATGCTCGCTCAGTCCCATCATTCGGGTATCTTGCACTTTTTATTCAACTGTTATCTTCTCTAGCCCCTGATGTTGGCCACTCGGCTGAAGGCTATGGCTTGGTGCTAGCCACCATTGTTGTCGTTAGTTTCCAAAGCTAAGCACTTCATGTGATGGTCGCTGAGTCCCGTCATTCAGGCATCCCCCTTCCTACTGTTTCCTTCTCTAGCCACTTAAGCAAACCACTTGGCTACAGGCTTTTGTTAGCTGCGCCTTGGAAATAAACCTTGCTTTGTCGTCCAGTGTCACTCACTCAAGTCAGGCGGGCCGTTTCAAGAACGACCAAAGTAAATTGATTTTTTTCCATAAGAGAATAATAATCATAAGTCATGCATTCCAACCCGTATGTAAAGTCGACATTTTCTCACTAAAACATGCAACAAACCGGCAATTTAGTCGTAAACATAAGAACCGTGCTAAAGTTCTGTATATGCAACCTACACAATGAAGTTGTTCCTATGTTATTACAATGTCATTACCAGTGTCGGGACCAGAACGGAAACAGGACCTGATTGCGTGACGTTTTCCGCAAGTTTTATTGAAAGAAAGAGGAAGGACTGCGCCCACGATCCAGTGTTCGCTGGATGTGGGGAGCAAGTCTCTCTCGGACTCGAACTTTGATCTGAACACAGAAGTGGATCTTCTGTAGCGAGCGATGGCGGTATCGGTGATGGAAAAACTGGTCAGTAGCCGGGACTGGGAGAGCAAAGCGTGGTCGGGGTCAGAAACCAGTTGTAAGCCAGGACGGGAGAGTAGTAGACGTAGTCGGGATCAAAAATGGGTCATAAGCCGGGACGGGAGAGCAGACGTAGTCGGGATCAAAACAGGTCGTAGCGGGAGACAATCGGGAGCAAAAATGGGACAGGAGTCATAAGTTCACAGACGGATTGACAACGGGGGATTGACAGGACTAGGTTTAAGTAGGGACAGGGAGCCAATCAGAGCCCGCAGAGGTTGGCGCCAAAAGAGCGGGCACAGGTGATTCACATCGGTACTCATGACAACCCGGTTGTCATTATGAAAAGTAGGTTTGAAATAGTCAACGACTAAAACATCTCGTATAAGGGCACTGAGTGATTCACATATATATATATATATATATAAAAATTGGGCTTATTTTTAAAAGGATTTTGCCTTTTCCTCACTTGGTTAGTCTATGCCCTGCCATAATTCTATTTCGATTCTTATCTAGTCTGTGTATTCAATTGTCCTAGGTTGTTGAACAGGGGGAAAGGAGGGGATTTTTATCGTCCGATTGTACACGTTTTACAGCACTTTGAGTGGCAATTCATTGGCTTAGAAAGTGAAATTGGGTTTCAAGTTTTAGCATCCGATGTCATGATTGTCGATGTGAATCAACTGTGCCCGCTCCTTTGGCGCCAACTGCCTCGGACACTGATTGTCCCTATTTAGACCCACTCCTATCTGTCCCCTTTTGTCAGTCAGTCTGCGAACCTCAGTTAACACTAGGCAGGCCTTTTCGACCCTGATCCCACCTGTTATTTGCTCTCGTCTGTCCCCCGGCTTCGACCCGTTTTTTGATCCTGACCACGTCTACTCTCCCGCCCCGGCTATCCCCCTCTTTTTGTCCCCCTCTTCTTTCCTGGCTTACGACTCGCTTCCGACCCGACCCGTTTTTCCATTCCCGTCACCGCTCGCCACAGAAGATTCAATTCCACGTTCAGAGTGACCTGCTCCCCGCGTCCAGCAATCACCGGAATCGTGGGCGCAACCCTTTCTCTTTCTTCCAAAAAACGCAAGTGGGTCCTGTCTCCGTTCTGGTCCCGACATCCGATGCAAGTGTCTCCCAATGCGAGTATTGAGACCGTAACAGGAGATCAAGCTTGGTCTTTGGAAGTAGTATCACACTCCACTTATCGCATGGCCTCCCCGGAGAGTGGCGGTCCACGCCATCTGCAGTCAATAGCGAATGAATAAAGTGGAAAGGAAGACTTAAACAGACAAGTGAATGCATAATTGTGAAAGGCCTTCTGTGCCCTCGCGGCATGTGTGCGCCCATCACCCCCCGCCCCACCCCCGATGACGAGAAGCCAACTGGGAAATCAGTGGAGATGCTTTAAATGCCCTAATGCGGTCAAATTGTTTTCAGATTGACCACTGATGGACAGTTTCCTTTCAAGCCTTTAACTACCTCCACACACACGGCCGAGACTGTCGAGTCTGGACATCGTTACAACGCTCTTTACCCGACCTTTGCCCTCTGACCCGTGAACCCGCCACGCCGCCGCACGGTGGCCGGGACGGAGGACTAATCTGTGGCAGGAAGTCAAAAACCGGAAAAGGAGGAGAGGCTGATGGATGCCCGACCGAGTCAGCCGTTTTAGATCAAACTCTAGATGAGGTGCCGGGGATATCTGCTTTAACATGTTAGAAAGGCGAGGTGAGGAAACCCGAAGGGAGCGGTGGATCAGCGGTTAAACGCGGCCGGCTCACAGATGGAGAGCTTGAGTGAGATGGGAAATGCGGACAAGTGCGTCTGCCGTATTTTTAACTTGAGGCAAGGAAATGGAGATACGATCAGGAGGGAAACGAGAGAAGAATTTCTAATATAGCTTTAATCCTCCTCTTCTGCCGGTCGGTGGTGATTCGAGGTAAAATCGGGCCTTAAACAATCCAGCCCAACCTGACCCGAGCCCCACCAATAAACTTGATTTGAAAGACCGAGCCCGAAGACAAATAAAGATTTTTTATATTTTCGAAGTGATGACCCGGGAGGAAGAAGTGTGATCCGAAGAGCGCCGGTGCAGACGAGCGTGCAAGCCGCTCTGCGCGGATCTCCACAAAGAAAAAGAAACAAAGAACAACTGACGGGTGGATAGTAAAAGAAAGAAAGAGGCCCGACCCTTCCCGAACCCGTACGTAATGATCGACATTTTACGCCTGACACAACCCGAATTTCGGGTCTGGCTCAGGTTCAGGCTTAAGCTCTTACCTTTAGTGTCTTAAATCAGATGTACAATCCACTAAAAACGTTAATACGTGTTCATTTTTTGAACTCTTGGTTACTGAGTTCGGATTTCTTCTCCATGAAAATATTATTTTCTTTTTTTGGTGTGGGTGTCTGGTTGATTTTTCTGCCAGTATTCCCCTCAATTTCAATAAATGGTAAAATGACCCAGCACGGCGACCTATACAGTTCTGAGGTCATGAGATAGAACGGCCTGTGTGGAGTTTGCATGTTCTCCCCGTGCTTGCATGGGTTTCCTCCCACACTCCAAAAACATGCATGTCAGGTTGTTGGCCGGTCCAAATTGTCCCTAGGTGTGAATGAGCGAGTGAATTGTCTGTCCCTGTGTGCCCTGTGATTGGCTGGCAACCAGTTCAGGGTGTCCCCTGCCTACTGCCCCAAGATAGCTGGGATGGGCTCCAGCACCCCCGTGACCCTACTGAGGATAAGCGGTGCAGATAATGGATGGATGGATGGGTAAAATGACCCTCTTATATACTATAAAAAAAAATCAAAAAAAATCTGTTACCTATCTATAACTGAGAAGTATATAAACACATCTGCAAGACAATATTACACAGAAACATTATTGATGCAGAGAAGAAGTGGAAAACTGTTTAGCCAATCACAATGCAGAACATAACACACTTATAGCCAAAGTTAGCTGTATATCTTACTTTCTTCATCTGTCTGGGATACAAAACTTATACTTCAAAAATAATTAAATTTCTCACATTTTAAAACACATTTTGTGGAGTTAAAATGTACTCCATATTGGTACTTGTTGAAAATGCAGATATCCTATTGACTGAACTAATTCCCACAATGCCTTCCTCTTTTTGTTCGGTATAGAATCGTAGGTTTTTTAAAAAGTTTGCAAAACACTGCTACAGTACTTTATTTTTGTACTTTATTAATTAAGCTTGCGGTGATGCTAAAGGGAGAAGCAAAACATTGAATGACATCTGTCTTGTTATTGATAACGGCATAGCGAATATTGTTTACAAGCGTCGCGATAAACATTCGATAAACATTCGAAAAAATAACAAAGAATCTAAGAAATAAATAGGCAAACTATTTACAAGGTAGCGCTTGGAGACTTTTAAAGTTGGATTGTATTCATCAAGTACACCCCACAATTATGCAGTCTGGGCATCCCTACTAGGAATAACATAGGATGTAAAAATGAAGAAAGAAAATGAGAAAACGGTGAAGAAACAGTGTAAAGAAGGCACTATGAGGAGAAAGCGGGAGGGATAAGAAAAAGAGCGGAGGAGGAAAAGTGAAAGTTAAGGGAGAAAAGATAAAAGGAGTCGAGGGGAGACGAGGATAAAACAAGTTAAAAAAAAAGAAGAAAGTCGGGATGGGGGGATAAACAGCGGAGGCGGTGCGGCAAAAGGCAAACCGAGGCGACCGGGAGGGGGTAGTTGAGGTAAGGAAACAAGACCGAGGCGAGACGGCGAGTCGGAAGTGAGGGTGTGCATCTCTTAAAGGAGACGCCTTCATCCAAACACAGATGTTAAAGGGATACTAGCCTTGACCTTTGACCTTCCAAACAAGGTTTCCCGTGCAAACAAGTTATCCGATCTCGCCGTACCTTTGGAAAAGCCACCCGTAAATCAGCAATCGGGCTATGATTTGCGCGCGGTGAAATCCGCACGGGGGCGGTTCGAGGTTAGCGGCCGTGATTTACCCGTGAGAACCGTTCCGTTGGCCTTTCATCTTTTCCCGGGGACGTACATCCGTCGGAGTCGGGACACCGTCCTGTCCAGGCGAGCACGATTGGGGTGCTGTGGGACCACATCAAGGCGAGGAGAGGATTCTAATACAGTGGAACCTCGGTTCTCGACCATAATCCGTTCCAGAACCCTGTTCGAAAAGCGATTTGTTCGAACACAGAAATCGTTTTTCCCATTACAAATAACGTAAATCGTTTTAACCCGTTCCAACACCCTGAATGTTTACTAAATAACATAAATGTTACCCAGGCTAATCGTTCGCGTTAGCGTAATCTTTCGTACGAAACATGAACGTGTAAAAATAAAATAATCAGGTCGTTTACAAGTCATTTAGCACCCGGGTCTCCAAAACAAGCGGTAAATGGTTCATTGGAAAGGGGGCTCCGTTCCAACACCCTGAAAGTTGGGCTCCGTTCCAACACCCTGAATGTTTACCTTGAATGTTCAACGTAACATAAAGCTAACCCAGGCTAATCGTACGTTTGCCTTAGCGTAATCTTCCGTACGAAAGATTACGCTAACATGAACATGTACAAATAAAAAAAGGATAAAGAAAAGAATTATGAATAGGATTTTTTACCTTCGTGGTGGTCAGCAGAAGGCGCAGATGGACGGTGAGAGGGATGGAGGAGGAAGGAAAATGATTGTTTGGAAGGAGAGTCCCATTCCATAAAAACTTCGGGGAGCTCTTCTGTCTGAGGGGTGCTCACACGTTCAAATCTCTTTGCTACGGATGACTGGCTACAGGATGTTCTTTTTTCTTAAAATATCTATCCAATGACACTTGCTTCTGCCTTCTTTTTAGCACTTTTCGAAAGTGGTTCATGACAGTGTCATTAAAGTCATGATGACTCTGGTGGCTGCAGCTTCATCGGTGTGGTGAAATTCTGTAACTCGGCCCATTTGCTACACATTTGTTTAATCTCGGATGTCCCCTAGTGTATTGGAGGTGCAATTGCACCTGAAAAAATTAAAATGAGTAAAAAAAAGTGATGTGAAACATCCACCCCGGCGTTCGGCTTTTTGACCGAACAGCGAAGCAAGAATTTCTCGAAAATTTTGGTCGGACTCCGATTTGTTCGAACTGAGAGCCGTTCGAAAACCGAGGTTCCACTGTACTGTATTTTCACGAACACAGGGCGCACCGTGTGAAATGGCGCGGTATCCGTAGCTGTTTCTATTTCTGTATTTAACCGTACACAGGGCGCATCACACGATAGGGAGCAGGTGCCCTCTGCTTGCGGCCTCTTTACAACAACACAGACAAGCAGTCAACTGCGCAGGGTTGGGAATAACGGCGTTATGTAACGGTGTTATGTTTTTAGTAACAAAGTAATCGAACTCGTCATTTATTCTGGCGTCACCGTTACTGACAGTTAAAAGTGGTGCGTTACTTTAAATAAAGCGGTTTCCCGCTCTCCTTCAAGTACGTATGTATATTGTTAGAAAGTGATTACAAACAGGGTGGGGTAGGGTTACTTTAACTTGATTACTTTCAATTACTTTTGGATGACTCCAATACCAAATATGCTAATAAAAGACAAAAGAAACTAAATATGGATAAAATGATGACTCACAACACGCGATAAGCTTTCTCTCCTGGCTTTGATCTCTTTGATCTCTGGCAAAACTAACATCAAATGCGACAGAAACCAGGGTTGGGTAGGGTTACTTTAACTTGATTACTTTCAATGACTTTTGGATTACTCCAATACCAAATATGCTAATAAAAGACAAAAGAAACTAAATATGAATAAAATGACTCCATTTTGTGCAGGCTTGGGGAGTAACGGAATACATGGAACGGCAAATGTGATGTCGGCAAGCTGTTTGGATTTATTTTCATTTTGTTTCTGTCGCATTTGATGTTAGTTTTGCCGGAGATCAAAGAGATCAAAGCCAGGAGAGAAAGCTTACCACGGGTTGTGAGTCATCATTTTATTCATATTTAGTTTATTAGCATATTTGGTATTGGAGTAATCCAAAAGTAATTGAAAATAATCAAGTTAAAGTAACCCTAACCAACCCTGATTACGAATATAGTATTGACTAATGCCAGTGTCTGAAATAACAGCTGCCCGGACGCTTGGGGCGTGCATCTTTTACGTCGGGTGCACAACTTACAAAACGTCTCCGCCCGGGTGGCCGACAACTTTTTCAAGGAAAAAACAAAACAAAAAAAAACAGACAGATTTTTCTATCAAATCAAACGTTTGCTTTATTCCGATTACGAAATCTTCATTCAGTTTGGAAATTTCGGTTCGTTTGGCAATTTGCATACATGGCAGCCAATCAGAAGCCTGCATCGAATAACTTCCTGCTTCCGGACTTTCCCGAGTGTTATAAGGTCGTGCATTTGCATATCATTTTGCAAATATAAGAATTGTTCAAAAGAAGCTAACAACATTTATGACGCAACAAAATGTAAACGTACATTAAAAGCGTCGTGGAAAGAGGAGTTCACGTGGCTTGCAGCAGACGAGGCAACGCAAACATTGCATGAATGAAGATGAGTAGATACAGGTACAAATGAGTTTCAGACACTGCTAATCCGCCAAAAGAAAAAGCGAATGAGAGCTGATTTGAGCACCTCGACTCGTATTATGACGAACGAAACGGCTACCTACTGATCGGGAGCCAGTTCCCTTCAAGACGCCATTTTTTTTGTCTGGCGATTGCTCAAAATGCATTGTTTCTCCAAGGATTCTGTGCTGTTGACTCTGTTGAGTATAAAAAGGTTCAAATCATTCATCTCTTTCTCTGTAGATTAATAGATATTTAAATTTATGTTGCCTGTGTTTTTCAGTGTAAACATTTAAATATTTATTTTGCTTTATTCCCCCCTTTTTTTCATAATAATAAATAATCAATGGTAGTATAAAGATTAAACAATCAAGCTAAAGAGCCATTTGGGAGCCAAAAGAGACAGCTTTTTTTAGTGAGCTGAGCTGAAAATGCCGGTTCTATAAAAATAGTCGGAATTCCCATCTCTACAATGGACCATTCGAGTTAGATTTAATTTATTATACTCACATTATATTGTTTACTTCTGTTTGTTGTTTTATATTGTTTGTTTTTTATACTTGTAGTACTTCAAATGTAGGATATACAGTATATGTTGGTGGTGAGGCGCAATAAATGTGACAAGGTTCTATAACACAACTACCTCTCTGTTGTTCTCTACTCAACTGACTCAACAACTGCACATAAAATGTCAACAACTTATTTTTAAAGTAAAGGAAATAGTTATTTTTCTTCGTAACTAATTACTTTTACTATGGAGTAACTTAGTTACTTTCTTTTTGGAAGAAGTAGTGAGTACCTATAACTATACTTTTTTTAAAGTAACGTGCCCAACACTGCAAGTGCGCGTATTCAAAAGTACACCGGAAGCTAAATGAGTATCGTTGTGGTTTATTTAAGTATTGATAAAGTAAAACACGCAAATAAAACAACACTTTTATAAAAGAGCTGGTGCAAAACAGTTTGGCACTCACATTTTTTGCCGGTAATCCAATGAATAACCGTCAAAATCCTGGTCCCCTGTTTCTGACCAGAACAGCTTTGCTAAATCTCCATAAAAATTCACCTTCACAGTCACATTCGGAGTCACTTTCCGAAAACTCGAACAATCCTGCCCAAGCGTCCACTAACCATTCTGGTCCAGGTGGAAAAACGACACGGTTTCATGAAAACGAAAGCACCAAGACGATAACAATAACTTTCAAATTGCTAGATACGCTACGATGTTAACATCCATGAGTACCTCCGCAAACAAGGCATTGCGGGCAACGTCACGTGTCCTCTCCCGCTTGAGGGAAGCACGAGAGAAGGCGTAAAAGTCAAAAAATATCGCAAACATGTTGCATTTAGTTGGAAATGTGGAAGATATCACGATCGAATTAACATTTGGGGAGAAAACTTTGGTAGCACAATAACTTTCAAATTACTAGATACGCTACGCCGCTAGCATCCATGAGTACTTACGCAAACAAAGAGCGCATTGCGTTTGATGTCACATGTTCTCCAAACAAGAGACGCTTAAAAGTCCCAAGAGACGCATAAAAGTCGCGAAATATCTCACAAAACATCGGATTTTTACCCAAAAATGTCGTAAGTCTTGACTCGGCCAAAGGCTCGAAGCTCAAACCTGTGACCGCCCACTCTCATGGAGGACGCCCAACCCTAAGACCACCGAGCTGGTCTCTGACTGCCGCTTTACGTGAGACACGGGGTGAAAATCTGTGACTTATGTGCGCCTTATGGTCGTGAAGATACGGTAATTTCATGCCATCCGGACTGTTAAAGTCACTTTTGGGGGGCTGTTATCACTCATTTTACACCAAAGATTCAATGCTTAAAGGGACAGTGCGTAAAACTTCACCAGAATAGGTCGTTGTAGCTTAAAATGAAGATGAGATGTGTGCATTGGAAGTACACACACTACGGAAAAAAACAAAAGCCTACTCCCACATTTTCATGAATGAGCAAGGACAGGCTTTTCGATATCATTAAAGCACAGGTGTCAAACAGGCGGCCCGCGGGCCCAATCAGGCCCGCTAAGGGATTGAATCCGGCCCGCGAGACAACACTCAGAGAAGCGCAAGAGAAAAACAAGCTGCAGGTTGAAATAAATATGTCAACTTGATGTTGACAAAGCCAGGTGCCTTTCACAAAGACACTGTACTTGTATTTATTTCTAATTTTCTCTCTCTCTCTCTCTCTCTCTCTCTCTCTCTCTCTCTCTCTCTCTCTCTCTCTCTCTCTCTCTCTCTCTTTCTTTCTTTTTCTTTTCAACCCCCTTCTCTCCCACCCTGTCTCTGTCTCTTTCACTCTGTGTCTCTCTTTTTCTCTTCCTTTGTTGCTCTTTGTCTCTTTCTCTCTCTGTGTCTTTTAACCTCTTTTGCTCTAACTTCCTTTTTTCCTTTTCTCTCTTTTCTATTTCTCTCTTCATACCCTTCGCGCTTTCTTTTCTCTTTTCTCTCTTTTCTCTTTCTCTCTTAATACCCTTTGTGCTTTCTTTTCTCTTTTCTCTCCTTCTGTCCTTCTATTTCTCTTTGGATTTTTTTCTTCCTCTCCCTTTCTTTTCCCCCTCTCTCACAACTTTTTATCTTTTGTTTCTCACGCTCTCTCCCTCTCTCTCTTTTTATTTCTTTTTACCACCCTCTCCTTTTCCCTCCCTCTTTCTCTTATTTCTTTATCTCTCTTTTTCCTTTTCTTTAATCTACTAGTCCGGCCCCCGACAGAATGCTTGTTCTATTGTGTGGTCCCCAAGTTAAAATGAGTTTTACACCCCTGCATTAAAGCGACAGCGTGTAATAATTTATCACTAGAGGTTGTTTAGCTTGGAATAGAGCTGAAGCGCGTGCATCCAAAAAAGATAAATTACGGCACCTGGAAATAATCCACTCGGCAAAATTCGGGAGCCGACTTCCATATTTTTCTTGGACGAATTTCAGCCAGCAACACCTGCGATGACAAAAGACAGACAACCTAAATACAGAAGCTGAAAAGAGACAATAGCTGGAGTTGGTCAGAGCTGGTGTGAATGGCTACTACAGCTACTAAAGTGGCCAGTACAAGACTGAATTTATCAATTGTCACAACCCTGAATTACAAAACTGAGAAACATCAATGACTAGAGAAAGAAACAGTGGAAACAATAGTATAAGATTCCTTAATCCTGGGATTGTGTGACGTTCGCTTGGATGACCAGCAGTAGAAGGTGGGTGAAATTGAAAGACAAGGCAAGAAACTCTACAAACTATTACCAACAGGCCATAGCCTTTAGCCACTTGGCTATGTAGTGCCAAGAGAAGGAAACAATGGAAAAAAAATTGTAAGGTACCTGGGTCATGGGACTCTGCGACATTTACGTGCAGGACCAACTAGGGAAGGTGAGGACAAGACAGGAGAATGTAGAAATGGCAAACCATAAACTATAGCCAAGTGGCTAACATGAGTGACTAGAGAAGGGAATAGTGGAAAAAAGGGACTAGGTGAGCGTCACATGCAGAGCTCAGCTGCGGAAGGTAAGTGGCTCTTAAGTTCTAAATGGACTTTGCAAAACGGTCAATCAGGCTTCTGTAGTAGCAAGATGGTGGCCAAACACATCAGCTTCCTCAAGTTATGTAATATACATACACATTCAGGGTCAAGGCAAAATTCAAGACATTATTAAAACGTTTTAATGCCCTTTGAAAACAAATTTAAGACACATTAAAACACAAAAAACACAAATACTCATTATATTTTCCTTTTTATGTTAATTAAAGCCTTATTTTGAGGATCAATGGATCCAATGCGGGCAGCACGGCGGCGCAGTGGTTAGCGCGTGTGCGGCACAGTTCTAAGGTCTCGGGAACCTCCTGTGTGGGTTCAAATCCAGCTACCAGACTTACTGTGCGGAGTTTGTATGTTCTCCCCGTGCTTGCGTGGGTTTCCTCCGGGCACTCCGGTTTCCTCCCACATTCCAGGTGGATTGGCCGGTCCAAATTGTCCCTAGGTGTGAATGAGCGAGCGAGTTGTCTGTCCCTGTGTGCCCTGCGATTGGCTGGCAACCAGTTCAGGGTGTCCCCTGCCCACTGCCCGATGATTGCTGGGATGGGCTCCAGCACCCCCGCGACCCTACTGAGGATAACCGGTGCAGCTAATGAGATGAGATGGATCCAATGCATTTGAAGACTTTTAAGGATCCATGGGAACCTTGACATTTTGAAACCAGTAAGTCTTGAAACAAAATCATGATCTTGTGACTAGAGAAGGAAACAGGAGTAAAAAAACCTAGTTGTTTATTGAAATGAATCAAGTCTATCGCTATAATACACTCTGGGGCTTTAAGTGGCTTTTACCACACAATTCTCAGTGTGCTCTTCGCCATTCCTTTTTATCACAGGGATCAAACCCGACATGAATTTTTATCTAAGGTCAACGAGTTTGCGTTTTTATATCTCCCTTCTGTTCCCTCGCTCAAGACGTCATCCGTCTCGAGCATCGCGGCCACGTGAACGCTTTCCAGGAACGATAACGTTCTTTACATTTCTCGAAAACCGCAGCGACATATGCCGAAACATCTGCGTACGATGAAGCGCTTCGTCCTCTTGTAAAAAAAAAAAAGATGGGGCCCTTAAAGACATTCCTCTATTTTACGGCTCAGTGAGCGAGTGGCGGCCTAGGGTAATGGGGAGGCCAACAGCTCGGGTGTCACTTACAGCACCCCCACGGTACCCTCGGACCCCCTCCCTGATGATCTCTATCACAGTTTGAGAACTAACAAATAAACAAACAAGAGCACCGACAACATTCCCGGTGAGCTTTAGCGGAGGCGCTTGCGGCTTACTAGAAGTAGAACGTGAAAAAATGGGTGTGTATAATTGTTAGGAGGTTGACATAAATACATTTTGGCGAAAGGTCCCCGGTTCGAAATGCTAAAGGGAGAAGTAAAAGCATGAGAAACATGCAAACGAAACTTGAGATTATCAAGAAATACACTATAAAATAACACCGTAAATTCCGGACTATAAGCCGCTACTTTTTTCCCAAACCTTCAACCCTGCGGCTTATTCAGTCATGCGGCCAATTGATGTCATTTTTCTAACAGCCGCCAGCGGCGCTCGAGTACAAAAGGTAAGATTTAGACCGCTGGAATATATGCGCCGAGGAAGACTGCAACTTCTTAGCTTGTGCACAAATTAAATTAGCGTAGACATATCCTCATCATGCAAATTGCAAAAAGAAAGGCACATGACGTAGCTTTCAAGCTAAAAGCAAACGAGCAGTCCGATAATGAAGGAAACAGAGCTACTGCACGTAAACTTTACTTTGCTAGCGTGTTTTTGAATAAGGGAGCGTGGGACGACGTCTATATGACAAAGTCTCTTTCCCATACTGGGGAAGACGATTTCGATGACGTCAGTCATAAGGAGGAAGATGAGGACGGTTTCCCGTAGCTTCTACAAGTACGGTATGTTTTGTTTAACAGACCCATTTACTGTGTTGCGAGCGTGTTGCTAGTAGCGTTTTGCTACCCTTCACAGGCACGGTTTGGGATGAAAGTCATATTATAATTAAAGCTTTGAAAACTCTCTCAGTGTACCGTCTTTCTTTGTAAATACGTGTAACCGATGTATAATATGTATTTGCACCTGTATATTTTTGTAATGTATTTATTTGAGACACTTATTATGATATGTTTTGCGAATTAAAAAAGAGGGGCGGAGCAAACGCGGGCTAACGGGAAGTGGGGTAAAGGTGAGTGAGACCTGTTGTCGCGGCGGACAATAGTGGATATATATTTTCCCCACCCTTACCTTTGGAAATATAGACTTTTTTTCCTTGGATTAGTTTCAACGGGTACCCAGACTCTGCAGGTCTGCATCAAACGTTAAGTACCAGTATCATTTTCTGTTCATTTTGCCGGCTGTGGTTTTTAGACTGTGTACTTTATATTCAGTTACAATCACGTGACTCAAAGCCGCGTTTGGGCTAATTTTGTGAATATGTTACATGTTTTAATGTGGGCGCATGCGGCTTATATACAGGTGCGGCTTGTGTAAGTACAAAATCGATTTTCCTCTTAAAATGTGGTGGGTGCGGCTTATAATCAGGTGCGCTCTATAGTCTGGAATTTACGGTACCCTAATACATGTATTATTATGTGTTTTTATCGTACTAATCAGCATTGGTATGTTGACATACACGTCGTCTCCTTCCTCCTTCTGCACTCATCCGGAAACTCTCCTGTACCAGCTCAAGTCAAGTCAAACTAAAGGTAAATATGATTTTGTTTTCCCTTTACAAGTATACTTATTTATAAGGTGATTCATCCATCCATCCATTATCTGCACCGCTTATCCTCAGTAGGGTCGCGGGAGTGCTGGAGCCCATCCCAGCCATCCTCGGGCAGTGGGTAGGGGACACCCTGAACTGGTTGCCAGCCAGTTGCAGGGCACTCAAATACAGACAACTCACTTTTTTTGGGAATGTGGGAGGAAACCTGGAGGGCCCAGAGGAAACCCACGCAAGCACGGGGAGAGCATGCAGACTCCACACAGGAGGTTTGATCTCATGAACTCTGTGCCGCAAATGCGCTAACCACTGCGCCGCCATGCTGCCCTCAGGTGATTCAATGCATACCAATATATTACACATAAGTAGTACTAGTATATTTTTTTCTTATTTTAAGATTTTTATCTGGGGTACCAATAGTTTGGAAGTAGTTACCATAGGTTCAGTTCAATATCTCAGGCAACAAGGGTGAAGTGACGATAAAGGAAATAAGTCACACAAATGGCTACCCCTGCTTAAAAATATGACCGTCACCATCGTAAAGATTGTGGCAATAATTATAAATTGATCAACAAAGACTGATGAAAAGTTTGAATTTAAATCGGACATCTTTTACTGCATCCACCCACTAACTCCAATGTACCAGCTTAAGTTACATAAGACGGTAAATAAATCAGGCTTTTTCTTTTACATGCATATTTTTTTAATCATATACATGTATACCACAAATAAATAATACCATTTACTATTTTGTTACAATTGTTAAATATGTAGATCAATTTTTGTATGCCTTTACTTGAGATTTTGGGGTTTTGGAATGCATTAGCCTAATAGCATAGGTTTCTTTCCCCCGCCCTATAACAATTCCCCTTTACGTTCTCCACTTCTGAACTGATTTATGTTGTATCCTGGGGGTCTAATGTATTCATTTATTTGTTTTCCAGGAGTATCATGGCTGCCCATTTATATATGTCAATATAAATCATAGAGCTTTAGCCATTCCCGTGTGTTTTCGACTGCTAGCTGACTCAAGTAGTCAGGAAACCAGCAAAGTCCAGTCACAAAATATTTTGCTTCCATGTTTGTGTGTTGATCCATGCTCTTTAATCTAATCTTCATAGAACTTTGGCCATTATCACATGTTTTCGACTCCTAGCTGACTCAAGTAGTCAGGAAACCAGGAGAGGTGAAAGGCAGATGCAACAACACAGTATTCTGAAAAAGGAAAAACACAAATTGGCTCTATGTTTTTATTTACAAGACCTGTTTTCAGTTATCACATTTTGAGAATGTCGGAATAGAGCCAAAAGGAAACGAACATATTTCGAAACGAGATGGCTCTACGTCACAAGGAGTGGTTCAGAAACCTACAGACGCCCACATCTGTTGACGGACAGACTGACAGCTCTCAGCCGGTCCGCATTCCACCCGAGTTAAGTCACGGCGTGCTTCTGATCCCCCCGCCCCCCGCCACTTTCTCAGCGGATTCTCCGGGTAATCTCGAGTGTCGCGCGCCCCCTCCGCAATCCCGGGCCAAGTTATCCAAACAGTGCCGGCGAGCGAGGGGGGAGGAAATTGAATTTCCCCAACCCCCTTCCTCCTCAAAGACGGGCCTCCCAAATCCCCATCAACGGGAGCTTAGGGAGCCTGCGCTCCTTCCAGTTTCATCTGCCACGGTGGTCCCGAACCGACAGGTTCGGCCGCGGGAACGTCTGCGCGTGCCCGTGCCCGTCCGAGCTCGAGCAAAAGCCGCAAAAGGCCGCGAAGGAGCGGCGGACGCGTCCGCCCTTGGCGTCAACAATCCACAATCCTGGGCATTGTGGAGCCTGTGATCCTGTGACCTGTGAACCCCGGAGTTAACCCCGGAGAGGCTAGCGCTGAGAGGTGAACCAGACGGCTCGCTGAAATGCGTGAGAACCGAAAGGGAAGATCAGGAATCAAAGCTTCCGACTGCGGCTTTAAAGAATGCGTGGCACGAACGTACAGAGAGGAAACGTCAATCGCATTAAGGCCGTAGCAAAACCAACACGTGGCGCAAATATTAAAGTAGAGATAGTTCCACCTAAAACGAGCTGCACTTGTGCGGCCACGATCAATTATCCCCAATCCCATATTGCTGCGAGCTAGGACCGGCATAAGGAACTTTTGTCGAGAGGAATGTGGTTGAGGGCTGTTAACGCGCCCGCCGCACAGATCTGAAGTCATGGGTTCAAATCAAGCTAACAGCCTTCCTGTGCAGAGTTTGCATGTTCTCCCTGTGCTTGCATAGGTTTCCTCCGGGCACTCCGGTTTCCTCCCACATTCCAAAAATATGCATGTCAGGTTAATTGGCCGGTCGAAATTGTCCCTAGGTGTGAATGAGCGGGTGAGTTGTCAGGCTCTGTGTGCCCTTCGACTGGCTGGGAGGCAGTTCAGGGTGTCCCCCTACCAACTGCCCGAAAATGGCTGGGATGAGCTCCAGCAGCCCCGTGACCCTAGTGAGGATAAGCGGTGAAGATAATGGACGGATGGATGAATGGATGGATGGATGGATGGATGGATGGATGAATGTCATTCTGGCCTGTATCGAAGTAAATGCAAGGTTGTGGCTGCGATCCATTATCCCCAGCCATTTATTGCTGAAGGCAAAGGCCGAGAGAGTAAATTTGTGTCCTGCAGTCTTTAAGTTGCCAATCATTCACATTTAACTATTGCTGAAAGCAGGGGCAGAGAGAGAACATTTGTGTCCCGCACTGTGTTGCCGTGATCCATTATCCCCAGTCAACTATGCTAAGAGGAGGTGGGCGGTAAAGCAAATTTCTAACCAGCACTGATTTGGCCATGATCTATTATCCCTAGTTCACTATTGCTGATACCAGAGGCCGCAAAAGAAATTTGTGTCATATATATGACGCTCTTTTTTCCGTTCTTTCTGCCTAAAAAGAACAGTACACATACAGCTGCAATCCATTATCTCATATCGACTTTTGTGGCGAGCGGGGGCTGGAGGCTGTTAATTTTTCTCGGGCCTGGGGCACTTTTTTCGCCGTTATTTCGGCCTAAAACAAACTGCACTCGTGCAGGTGCAATCCATTATCCCCAATCCCAAATTGCTCCAAGCAGGGACCTGAAGAAGCCTCCTTTATCAAGCCTGTCAGCTAGTTTTGCCGAACTGTCCACGAAAAAGTGAATTTACTCGTGATCCATTATCTTTTATCATTTTTCCGCAAATGGGGAGCACATTTTTGACAGGGCTGGCGGCTTTTTTTTTGCCAGCACTCGTGCGGCCGCAAAGTTGCTTTTGTCGACAGTAAATCGCATGGTTTTTGCCACGATCAGTTATCCCTGGTTAACTATGCCCGATGGGTTGATTTTTTTTTCCACCTCACATTGATTGTAGTTTGTTCGCACTCCATTAACCTCAGTTGACTATTGCTGAGAGCAGGCGCCGAGAGAGTCTTTTTTTTCATGTCTTTATTTCCGTTCTTTCTGCCTGAAATGAACAACACCTGTGTGGCCGGGATCCATTATCCGTGGTTGACTATTGCTGCGAGCAGGGGCTGGCACAGTACATGTTAAAAATGAGGCGAGGAGGCTACTTTGTGGATTTCCAAACATCACTGGAGATTCTGGTCCCCATGAACGCGTCCAATAAGAATATTTGGTATCACACGTCAAATTCGAGGGATCAGAGGACCTAGCTTGCTAAATCCTTTATCCTAACATCTTAGATTTGATTCCCGTCACGATTCTACAACACCTCCAAACCAGACCGCGTTGGCATCCTGGCTGTCTTTGACCCCGTTTCCGTTTATTGGAGTCGCCTTAAACGCCAAAGACCCCTGGGCTCATTAGAGGTCACGGCCTGGGATGCCCGAGAGAGGTGTTGCAGCTGGGGTGGTTCTTTGGTGCCGGTAAAGAGCAGCTGTTGTGTGTTAGACTGTCAACGTGCTATTAAAGGAGGTCTTCGTTCTTGCACAAGGAGCTTTTGGGGTGATTTCTGCACTCAAGTTACGTTTGTTTTGACTCGCTATCACTTAGTATACCGCAAAAGGCCTGTAGAACGGGGACCTTCGGATCTGTGAACTTCTGAATCCACTTCCGTCACTCTGGAGGTGTTGAAACCAGAGGTGTTGAGACCAGAGGTCTGGAATGTTTGTGATTTTCACCGGAGTCCGTCTGGAACTTGTTGTGGGGATTTTGGATTTGGGTCGGCGTCACTTCCAAGGGAGGTCCGCTTAAAATGGTTCAACTAGAATGATCCGAGAGAGTATTACGGTTTGATTTATGTGTCCTCAGTACATCAATCGCATGTGATAAATATTTAAAGGAAGGGTTGATTTTGTGCCTCTAAACCAGGTATCAGGAACCTATGGTTCTTCTTAGTATAACTCTTTTCATGAGTACATATGGCTCAGAGATTGAACACACACAATTTTTGATGTAATATTGCAAGCGGAGCCTATTGTCTCACATGCGAAACTAAGACAATACTAACTTCTCGCAGGGTTGGGTCCAGTACATATACTGTAGGAGACAATCCTAACTACAGTTCACAGTCAAGGTGTCACACCAACAGACCCCGTTTTGGCTGTAAATCGCTTAAATAATCCTTAAATGGAAGCCTATTACAGTGTTCTCGTTTGCCCGCGTCCCTGCGTCCTAGACGCATCATTTTTGCTGGGGACGCATAGTCTCAAATCAACGTGCGTCCCCGGGACGCAACTTTTTCGACACAAAATTGTCATTATTACCCGATTACTTTTATTTTTAACAAAGATTTACTGCTCTCCAAACTTTTCGTCAGGCAGATCCGCCATTGTTGTTTTGGTCTCGCGGTTCGAGTTTTCGTCTGCACGCCGATCTCGGCCAACGAGATCTCGTTGATTCGAGATTAAGTCATTGTTGTGGTGCTTGTCGTCGAGGGAAGGTGAAAATCAACACAAAATTGGTCATTTCTTCAGTGTCGGTAATAAGTCGAAACATAATGCAGAAAGTGATAATGACGGCAATAATTCCGGCTTGAAAAAACTGCGGAGAAATTCTTGGGAAGATCGCTAGGAAAACACGAGAGGCTAAGAAAACACGTGTGTTGAAGCGAATGACTCGACGAAAGAAAATAAACAAAATAATACTCCTAAGCAACATAAGGACTTTTCTGCCAAAATGGACTTAATTTTATTCCTGGTTACGCTATGAGGAGGATGATAATGGATTGGACCTTGAGAAGGCATTACGACTGTTGCTTGGCAGCAAACCACGAAAAATATATGAACTGAAAAATCTGAAGGGATAACTGCTTTGTATTACCGATTAACTGTGATGATTAAAACTGCATGAATATATAGACTAATATTTCAGCAATATTATTTTGTATAATTTACAATATTGTTGTGAACTGAAAAATCTTGAAGTGATAACTGATTTGTATTACCAATAAACTGTTATGAATAAAACTGAATGAATATATACATTTATATTATATGTTTGTCGCCGATTTACAATTTCAACCTCGATAACACAAAATTTTGGGGACCCATAGATCTCTGTTGGGACCCATGGAATTTTGAGCATGCGAGTCCCCGGGACTCATCACTTTTCAGAGGTAAAATGAACACTGCTATTAAACAACCTATGTTTATTGTTGAGACACACTCCAAATACCCAAACGCTCTGGAAAAGCCCCTAGAGCAATTGGATTGGGTGAGCTGTAGGAATGGGTTGAGCTACACACAGGACGCGGGCACTCCTTCTTGAGTCAAGTCATATTTATTTGTATAGCCCTTTATCACAAAAAGTCTCCCCGCCCAGCACCGTCTGCACTAAAATAAATGTGTTGGTATCGTTGTTTGCAGTTTTTTGTGACATTTTTACCTATGAACTTTGCTAGCACCCTGTTTTAAAACCATTATGCTGGTATACTCTTGATCCCAAGAGCCAAAAAGAAATCTGGAGGTTCAAGAGTCTTGTTCATTTGGGCCCTGGTGCTGTGGAATGCTCTGCCCACTGAGATTCAATCTGAAACCTCAGTGGAACTGTTTAAATCGAGAATTAAAACACAGTTATATTCTATGGCTTATGAATGGCCAATGTTTTATGCTGATAATGTCTGTATTGTGGACATCCATTCTGGATTATGTCATGGGGAAGCACAAGGTTTCTTAATTTTCTCATGATGAAGTTTTGAGTTTTTCCGTGCCCTCGTGTAGGCTTTAGATCAGGGGATGGTGTATTACTAGTCTGTAGATGTCAGGACCAGAACAGAGACAGGACCCACTTGCGTTACGTTTCTCTAAGTTTTATTGGAAGAAAGGAAAGGGTTGCCCCCACGATCCCCCAGAGGTTGCTCTGAACGCGAAAGTGGGACTTCCATGGTGAGCGATGGCACTGTCGGGAACGTAAAACAGTTCAGTAACCGGGACAGGAGAGCAAAAACATGGTCGGGGTCGTAAGCGAGTCGTAAGCCAGGAAAGGAGAGTAGACGTGGTCGAGGACAAAACAGGTCCAAAGCCGGGACGGGAGAGTAGACGTGATGAGGATCAAAAACGGGTCGAAGCCGGGGGACAGACAGGAGCAAAAAACAGGTTGGAGTCAGGGTCGGAAAAAGGCTTGCCTAGTGAAAACTGAGGTTCGCAGCAGCAATCATGACAGTAGACTGTGCAGCCCTTTATCCTTCTTGTGTTTAAAGGCTATACAAATAAACATGGCTTGACACAAAAATGACAAAATGAGCCTCAACACTCTTAAGTAGACAAATTTTAAGTAGTATATTTGTTGATATGGGACAGAGGCTATCGCATTATTATTATTTGATAGATTTTATCAAATCAAACATCACACAGTGAAATAAACTGTGCTAAATAATTAGCATTTGTCTGGAGAGTGGGTTCGCCGATGTCGAATTTTATCGTAAAATATATGGTGTCTCTCTTTCTCCCCAAAAATCTAAATATTTTGCTTTCATGGCTCTTCGAGTCTAAAAGGTTCCCAACCCTTGCTCTAGAGGGATTGATTGTTGGATGTTGGTGACCTGAGAAACTCGCGGTGTTAATTAGAAATTGCAATGGGTTGCCAGTCCTTCCAAGTACGTATCAATTGTAAGCGGCGGCTATATTCGCGGGGTCAATGGTGGCGTTAGCTAACCGATACTAAATGCATTTTAGAAACAACATGTGAACTGTGAAACAGACGATAGTGTGATGTTGTGTCACTAAGGGCAATATTGATAGTGAGTTTATGTTGGATTTTGGCAACATGTATAGATAAGGTCATGGAAGCAGCAACATTAGCTTAGCAACATCAATGGCATGTGATGAGCTTTTCTAAGGAGTGGGAAACAGTCAATAACCCATGATTAGAAATGCTAACAGTAGCGGTAGCCGTCACGTTAGCCTAGCAACAACATAGGCAAACGTCTAGAAAAATAGATAGTATTAGGCCCAAAATGTTCATGATTTTTTTCATGTTGGATGTTGGTGACAGGGATCGCCCTGGATAAGTTCATAGAAGCAATGTCATCGGCAAAGTACTATTGAAAAAAAGTGTATGCTAAAAAAAAACTGGGCCGGGAGGCATTATTTAATGCCACTAGGGGGAGGATTATTGTTTCATGTTGGCGACAGGAATAGTACCAGATAATGTCATGGAAGTAGTAACGTTAGCCTAGCAACATCAATTGCAGGCGATGAACATTTTAAGAGTTTAAAGCAACAGTAGGCGCCTTGCATGGCTGACCCCGCTATCGATGCGTGAGTGTGTGTGTGTGAATGACTTGAATAGCGCTACATAAACATAGACTATTAACCCTTTTACCATTCATTTTAAACGCCCCATAACGCAAAATGTCTCAAAGGACCAGAATTACAGATGGTTGATTTTGTGCCACTAGGAGGATTATTGTAACAGAATTATGATTGATGCCCACCTCATATTCTGTATTGTCCTGTCTTTTTCCGACTGCCTGCCTGGTGGTGAAATGAAGGAGAAGGACGATTTGAGATGAGTCAGCGGACCAGCGTTTGACCTGAAGCATGTGAACGCCTGCATGGACCAGCTGGCAGAGATGGGCAGCTGCGTCGTGGCCGTCATAGACTTTCTGGTCTAGTTTACAGGCTGCTGTCATGCACTTTCCGGACAAATTTTCAACATGTTACCTAGTGTTTACTATGTTTGTGTACTGTAATAGTAAATGTAATTCACCCTGGTCATCCTGAAAGGGGGATACCACTTGTGAGGTCCCTTCTCAAGGTTTCTCTTTTTCTGTACGCTGAGGTTTTGAGTTGTTCCTTGCCCGCATGTTGGTTTAAGATCAGGTAATTGTGTCATTGTAGTCCTGTGCAGTCCTTTGAGACATTTTTGTGATTAAGGGCTATATAAATAAATTTGACTTGACTTGACTTGAATTAGTTGTAGCAGTAGTGATAGCAGTGGTGTTAGCCTAGCGACAACATTAGCAAACTTCTAAAAAAAAAAACAAAAGAAAAAAGAACTGTATTGGGGTATAATTTTATGCCACTGGATGGAAGTAGTGTTTCATGTTGGATGTTAGCTTAGCAACATCACAGGCAAACTAGGAAAAAATTGTATTGGAACAACACAGAGATAATGGATTTTGAAGACAGAAGTAGTCCTGGATAAGTAAATGGAAGCAGTAATGTTAGCTTACTAACGTAGGTTACATGTGATGAAGATTTAAAAGGAGTGTGAGATAGTCAGACATTGGATTTTTGTGCTACTAGGGGTAATTGTTGTTTCATTTATAGTCCCGGTTAAGATCGTGGAAGCAGCAATGCTAGCTTAGCTACATCAATTGTATGTAATAACATAGTGAAACAGACCAAGGTGTTATTTTTGTGCCACTAGGGCGAATTATTGTTTAGCTTAGCTAAGCAACATCGGAGGCAAACTTGTATGGGAAAAAAGAGTGTATTGAAACCAAAATTGTTAGCAAACTGGAAGCAGTAATGTTAGCTTAGCCGGATAAATCGCGTGTAATGAACATTTTAAGGAGTGTAATATAGTCAGACGGTTCATTTTGTGCCACTAGAGGGGGATTACCATTTCATATTAGATGTCTGTGACAGCAAAGGTCATGAAAGCAGTTAGCTTTGCAATATCATAAGCTAACGGTTAGAAAAAAAGTGAACCAAGATTGATAAAAGAAACAGGGGGGACATGATTGGCGGTGATTATGGTTTCATAGGCGCCGCTGCGAGCGGCAGCCTTTCCAGCAGCCGTGTTACTTCGCTCTTTTTGTGATTTATTGTTTTAAGTGTCTGCTTCTATCTTCAGTGTTTTTCGTCCCGTTTGACAACTACACTTTGGATTACTTTCTATCCTATCGTTATGGGGTTTACTGCACACAAATGCGTTTATTCGGGGAATCAACTCCTTGCCCTGAAGAATTCTCGTGCCGTCGTAATGAGTAGGCCCTATCGTGGCTGCAAAGCCGGAGCTAAGGTGAAGGCTAAGTGGCTAGCGGCGTTATAATTCCTCGGTACCGTCCATAATCATGGTAAATGTGAACTCTCTACCAAATAAGACCGATGAACTGGCTGTGCTGGTGAAAAACAGCAAAGCACACAGGTAGTGCAGTTTGCTGTGTTTTACGGAAACGTGACTCACGTTTAGCATCCCGGACGCTAACGTGGAGCTACCCGGAGCTATCCAGAGCTACCCGGCTTCAGCGCTGTTAGGGACACAGACACAAAAGCCTGCGGGAAGCGGAGAGGAAGTAGACTCGCTATCTACGTGAACACGAGGTGGTGTAACCCTGGGCACAAAGATTTCCACCTGCTGCAGGGCCGTCGAACTTTTGGACTAGCGTGTGACGTCACCCACTCCGCTGTTGCTAAACTACAACACAGCACTCTGAGGCCATCCTGTTAATCTGTTAATAAACAACAAAAGGATACCGCTGGGAGTGTGAATTTCCCTAAGGGGGTGAATAAAGTATCTATCTATCTATCTATCTATCTATCTATCTATCTATCTATCTATCTATCTATCTATCTATCTATCTATCTATCTATCTATCTATCTATCTATCTATCTATCTATCTATCTATCTATCTATCTAGACATCTATCTATCTAGACATCTATCTAGACATCTATCTATCTATCTATCTATCTATCTATCTATCTATCTATCCAGGGTTGGGTAGGGTTACTTTAACTGGATTACTTTCAATTACTTTTGGATTACCCCAATACCAAATATGCTAATAAAAGATAAAAGAAACTAAATATGAATAAAATGAGTAAATTATTTGCAGGCTTGGGGAGTAACGAAACACATGGAACGGCAAAAATGATGTTGGCAAGCTGTTTGGATTTATTTTCATTTTGTTTCTGTCGCATTTTATGTTAGGTTTGCCGGAGATCAAAGAGATCAAAGCCAGGAGAGAAAGCTTACCACGTGTTGTGAGTCATCATTTTATTCGTATTTAGTTTCTTTTGTCTTTTATTAGCATATTTGGTATTGGGGTAATCCAAAAGTAATTGAAAGTAATCCAGTTAAAGGAACCCTACCCAACCCTGTATGTATCTATCCATCTATGTTGGATATTGGTGACAGATATAATGTAGCAGCGACGTTAGCTTAGCAACATCGTAGGCAAACTGCTAGAAAACAAAAGAGTGTATTGGACCTGAGATTGTAAAAAACCCCAAAAACTTTCTACATAATTCCTGATGACCCACACGTATCTCGAAGCCTCGCTCTTATTCTTTATCCCCTGCACAGATCGACCAGTTGCACACCCAGCCCCATCGTTTCTATGTCTTGATCCGCTCCCAAACACCAGACTTCCTTTTATCGCGCAAAACGAGGGACTAAAAGCGCTCTATACGTCCAGTGTCCCGAAGCAGCCTCTAAACAATGTACGCTATAGATAAGGATCCGATAATCGTCAGTATTCATGCAAACGGGGGCTGTCGGCGTTTCTCCAGCTGTCGCCCCCGTGCACTCGCTGACCTGGCGTCCCGAGGCCATCCGTGCTTATTGCATCCCCGATCCAGACCTTGCTTTTATGAGCATGCTAAAGGGCCCTCCACACAACACAGGAAGGACCCTCCTGCCGGACCTACTTATGTGGCCCACGTCAGAGAAGGTCTCTCAAAGACCTGTTTCTGGACTCGACCCAGCGGTTCGTTTTTGGACACATTTATATGATTATGGTAAAGTAATAGTTACTTTGTTATAACAATAGTGCTTTCATTTTATCAGTCATTGACATTATCTGACAATTGAATCATTTTTCAAAATAAAGTGTTCTAAAAAAATATTTGCTACCTTAAATTTCATTTTTCATATAAATAATTAAGAAAAAAATCATACTATAAATAAACAAAGCCTTACTTTCTGTTCTGAAATTATTGTTTTACTATATTTTAGCTATATTGAGGGTATAATTCGAAAAATAATACCAAAAATGTGCAAAATAAAAGAAATATATGGTATGCACTAGAAAATCAAAATAAAGGCACGATTAAACAGGAAATGTTTTCATATATTTCATATGATTTTTTTATTTAGTAAGATAAGATAATATGAGTTGATTACAGTACAAATTTCAAAATAAAGTAACATCTTAAAAATATTCGTTTCAGTAAAATAAAGAAATACAGTGAAAATAAAAAGTACCATTAATGTTGGGAAAATTACATACATGCCAGTATTTAATTTGTATGTATACATTTTTTAAACAAATTACATAAAAGTTAAATTTAAAAATTACCAAATGTAAAATATAATATATATAATATAAAAAATGTAAAATGAATAAACAATAATATTACATATTTTTTATTTACAAATGTCTAATTTAAAAAAAGAGAATACTCTATTTTGAGAATAAAATTTAATTCATATCAATATTTAATTCATATCTAATTTATATTTTTACTTTTATATTTTTTTAGAAAATTAAAAATATTACATTTAGAAATTGTCATGATTACTGATGTAAATCACCTCTGCCCGCTCATCTGGCGCCAACTGCTGCGGGTTCTGATTGGCTCCCTGTCCCTACTTAAACCCAGTCCTGTCAATCCCCTGTTGTCAGTCCGTCTGTGAACCTCTGTTTATACAAGGCAAGCCGTTTTTGACCCTGACTCCCGCCTGTCCCGTTTTTGCTCCCATTTGTCTCCGGCTAAGGCCTGTTTTGATCCCGACCACGTCTGCCCTCCTGTCCCGACTTACGACCCGTTTTTGGTCCCGACTACGTCTTCTTTCCCGTCCTGGCTTACGACTCGTTTCCGACCCCGACCGTGCTTAGCTTTCCCAGTCCCGGCTACCGACCAGTTTTTCCGTCCCTGATACCGCCATCGCTTGCTACATTGATCCACTTCCGTGTTCGGATCCCAATCCGAGTACGAGAGCGACTTGCTTCCCGCGTCCAGAGAACACCGGATCGTGGGCCCGGTCCTTCCTCTTTCTTTCAATAAAACTTGTGGTAAAAATTACGCAATTGGGTCCTGTTTCTGTTCTGGTCCTGACAGAAATATGATAATATTTTATGAAAAATACACTAAAATAAGAAAACCAAATATTAAAATGAGAAAAATGATCTATTATCCTTCCCAAAAGTACGTAAGAATTTAATATTGAATAACTTGATTTTGTACTGTTTTTAAATTTTGAAGTATCCTAAGTCAACAGTTTTATTTTTGAAAAATAAATAGAAATATTAACTACAATAATATATTTGTTTTTTTTTGTGAAATGAGATAATTACTTGTTTGAATGGATTACAAGTACAGTAAAATAATAAAAATATTATATTATTAAAGATAATTTGATTTTGTACTGCTTTTAAGCTTCAAATAATTTAAAAAATAGGAATTGTCTTTGACAGACACCAATCGCCCCATGCAATTAAGATAACACAGTAAAAGTGGATTGTAAATTCCTGTTTCGACCTTTAAAACATTTAAAAGAAAACGTTAAAAGTGAAATGAGCGCATCCTTCGCATGCTTTCCATTCCTGGGGTCAGCACTTCCGAGACCTTTTGCCATTTTTACGGCCCCTTCTCCCTTTGGTCCCTTCCCGGAACCAATCTCAGCCATACGGTGTGACATCCGTGTCCGCTGGCGTTGGCCACGCCCCCTCCTCGTCATGCGCCGTAAAATTTTTTACAAAAGTAAAGGGAACTTTTGTTTTTCGTTTTCTTTTCATCCTTACGAGGGTCACTTCACCTCGGGAAAAGGCCATAGACGTGGACACAGATGCTTTTTGTTTTCGTGGCCTCAGTGCATCGCGGGTTCGAATACAATCCAGCGATCCATTATCCTCGATAGCATATAAGCATGTGTTATGCAGTTCTCTCCACCAAAAACTACACTCTAGCAGCCATTATCCCCGTTCCAATATTTCTGCAAGCAGGAAATGACAGAGCGCATTTTTGTCATGCCTGACAGTTTTTTTTGCAGTTATTTCCGCCTAAAATGGACTGCACTCGTGCAGCCATGATCAATTATCCCCAATCCCGTATGGCTGCGAATGGGGACCGGCGGAAGGTACCTTTGTCAGGAGACTTTCTGTTCCCGCCCGTATAAAATAAAATGCACAATTGTGGGCGCGATCCATTATTCCCGGTTGATTATTGCTGAGAGCATCGGTCCGAGAAACAATGTTTTTTGGTTCAGCCCTCTGGAGCATGCCACTGTGTCCTACCTAAAATCAAATGCACTGTTTATTTCCTTTATCCTCATTTGATTACTGGTGAAAGCTGAGGGGGGAGAGCAAAATTATGTCCTGCACTGTCTTGGTCGCAATCTATTATCCCCCGTCGACTATTGCTGAGAGTGAGGGACTGAGAGAGCAAATGTGTGTACTGTACTATATTGGCCCCAATTTGTTATCCCTGCAGAATGAGCATATTTTCTCCTGCAGTTTTGCCGCAATCCATTATACCCAGTTGACTATTGCTCGGGGCAGGGGCCAGGAGGGGAAAATGGTGTCCTGCACTGTTCACCACGATTCATTATCCCCAATCAACTATTGTTGAGAGCGCGGGCCCAAATTGAAAATTTGTGTTCGATCTGCACTATTTTGGTCTTGATCCATCATCCCCAGTCGACTATTGCTGAGAGTGAGGGACCAAGAGAGCAAATTTGTGTCCTGCAGTGTCTTGGCCACAATCCATTAACCCTAGTCGATCATAGCTGAGAGTGGGGGAAGAGAGAGCATATTTGTGTCATGCAGTATTTTGACCATAATTCATTATCCTCTGTCAATTATTATTTAGAGTGGGGCCAAGAGACCAAATGTGTGTCCTGCAATGGTTTGTCGTTGATCAATTCTCCCCAGTCGACTATTGTTCAGAGTGGGGTTGAGAGATCAAATTTGCGTCCTCCACTATTATATCCTGGACGGATCCATTAATCAAAATCAAGTTATGCTGGGAACGGGGGCCAAGAGAGAAAATGTGTGTCCTGTATTGTTTTGGCCTTGATCCAATATGCCCAGTCGACTATTGCTAAGAGCCGAGGGCAGAGAGAGCCAGTTTTGGTTATGAGTGGCAGCTAGATTTTCCATTCTTTCCACCTATGATAAACAGCACCTATGTGGTAATGATCCATTATCCCAGAGTACTACTGCTGCGAGCGGGGGTTGGAAAAGCACATGTTAAAAAGGGGGTGCTACTTTGCGGACTTCCTGTTTGGGTCGCTGAAGCGTGCATTGTGGCAAAATACACTTTATGACTGCGATCCATTATTCTCAGTCAACTAGTTCCTAATGTTTGTCATGCGTGGCGGGTCTTTTTTTTCCCCATTTTTTTCTGCCTGAAATGAACAATACCTGTGCGGCTGCGATCCATTATAGTTGAGGGGTGGCTGGAAGAGCGCATGCTAAAAATGCTGGACTTTGCGGATTTTAGCATATCGTAGGGGGTTCTTTTTCCCATTAACCTCGATAAAAGAGGGATAATGGTATAACAAGGAGGTGATGAGGCATCTAGGGAAGATAGGGGATTCCCAAACTCCCAAAAGCCCTCTCGCGACTTTGCCCAGGCCTCCTGTTGCATAAACACACCAGGCGGCACTTCCTGGTTCGGCCTAGGGGAGGCGGGGGCGAGGCGCTTGATCTCTGAGACAAAACAACGACAAAAAAGGGGGGAGGAAAGTGGAAAAGGAAGAGCCCCTTTCTCTCTCAGCTGCCGCCTCCGCTCACTTCCTGCCTGGGGAGGAAGTCCCTAGCTGATCTCATCCGTGGGTTGCGTCCTCGTTCCTCCCCCCTAAAATAATGCTAGCGCACAAGCCGATTAGCGCGGCTAGCGTTCCTGCAGCCGTTCCGACAGGAAACTGTGGCGCTCGGAACAAACAAGCGGTTCCTGTGTGTGTTTCAGGAGGGGGGGGGGGGCTCTTAAATTCAATGTCCTGTTCGATGCATCATTTTCACCATCGGCGCCGAAAAATCACAAGGCCTTTATTTATACGTGGAAATCCCCGACGATGGCCCCGAACCGCCTCGAATCGGACATCCGCTTTTGCCAGTAAGAGTTAGCCGCTAATTGAAACGCATTAGCGCTAAATGGCTTCCCGGTCTCCCACTTTTCACTCGTCACGTTGACAAATGAGCCATTTTTTTTTTTGTTTTCTTCATCTAATTCGTCTAAGGAATGTCACTGTTGTTTTACAATACGATTACGACAAACCTAGAATGATCGTTAGGGTCCCGGTTCACAGGGCGGCCAAGATTTCAAAGAATGAATCGGTTCCTTTAGAAAATACGGTCTGACGAGTCCACCCTCCCAAAATATAAAATGGAAATAAAAAGGATACATGATCTCTATTTTGAAGGACCACAAATGAATCCCAAGTATGTTCAATAAACTAATAAAAATGATAAATAATAATGAATAAAATAAAATAAATCATAAAATATTTAATAAATAGTTATACTTTAATACATTATAGTAATAATATATACATAAAGTAATAATGTAACAATGTATGGTGTATCCATCCATCTATTATCTGCACCGCTCATCCTCAGTAGGGTCGTGGGGGTGCTGGAGCCCATCCCAGCTATCTTCGGGCAGTGGGCATGTCAGTACCAGAAGGGAGACAGGACCCACTTGCGTTAAGTTTCTCTCAGTTTTATTGGGAAGAAATGAAAGGATTGCACACACGATCCGGAGATCGCTGGTCGCGGGAAGCAGGTCGCTCTTAACACGGAATTGGCCCTTCTGTGGCGGGCGACGGCGGTGCGGGGAACGGAAAAAACGGGTCAGTAGCCGGTACAGGAGAGCAAAAAACGTGGTCGGGATCAGCAACGTGTCGAAAGCCAGGAGAGGAAAGTAGACGTGGGCAAGATCAAAAACGGGTTGATGCCAGGAAACAGACAGGAGCAAAAACAGGAGTGAGTCAGGGTCGAAAAGCTTGCCTAGAGTAAACTGAGGTTCGCAGACGGACGGACAACAGGGGACAGATAGGAGTGGGTTTAAATAGCGACAGAGAGCCAATCAGAGTCCGAGGCAGTTGGCGCCAAAGAAGCAGGCACAGGCGAAGCATATCGGTAATCATGAGAGGGCAGGGGACACCCTGAACTGGTTGCCAGCCAATCAGGGCATGTATGGTGTAACTATATATAGTATAATTTTCTCACAATAAAAGGAGGAAATCATACATTAAAACAAATAAATACCTAAAATAATGATAAAAAACTAACATTTATCATTAAAAGGTGTCATGATTACTCATCCTCAGACCAGAATGGACCCCGCGTTCGTACATCTGCCACCTGACGACTATGAAAGCCAGAACCAGCAGCCCAATTCTCCTTTAGAATGTGCAGTTCGGCAAGTCATGTCCGACGTGGCGAAATTGGCTAAGGCACCTTCGGTCTTATGACTGCGCAATGACTCCCATGCCTGCCTGTTCGACTCTCCGCGGCCTGCCTGTTCGACTCTCCGCGGCCTGCCTGTTCGACTCTCCGCGACCTGCCTGTTCGACTCTCCGCGGCCTGCCAGTCCGACTCCGACTCCGCTGCCTGCCAGTCCGACTTCGACTCTCCGGTCTGCCACTCCGACTCCGCTGCCTGCCAGACCGACTCCGCTGCCTGCTAGTCCTGATTCCGACTCTCCTGATTCTGCCTGTCCTGTTTGCCGGTTCTGAGTCGACTCTCCTGTCTTGCCGGTTCTGATTCTGCCTGTCCTGTTTTTGCCGGTTCTGATTCTGCCTGTCCTGTCTGATTCTGCCTGTCCTGAGTTGACTCTCCTGATTTACCTGTGTTTCCCTGTGACGTGTCTTGGGTTTATTTTTTTTCCTGGGGGACTTCTGGAGCCGTCCCTTGAGGGGGGGGGGTTCTGTCATGATTACCCAAGTGGAGCCACCTGGGGTAATCATCTGGCGCGCTGGAATGCGCTTCCTGATTGGTTTATGTTCCCTTTTTAAGCATGCTACGCGGAGACCTCTTCGTCTGAGGATACTTCTGTACCCCGTATGACTCTCCCGATTACCTGTGCCTTCTTGTTTACCTGATTCTGCCTGCCTGCCTCCGATCCGACCTGCTTCCGTCCCACGCTACGATCTTCTCTCCAGTCCCGGTAAACTCGACCTGCTTCCGTCCCACGCTACGATCTTCTCTCCAGTCCCGGTAAACTCGACCTGCTTCCGTCCCACGCTACGATTGGCTACGTGTTCCGAAGTTGTCTTCACAGCGTTGCTGCTGACGTTCGACGATCATCGCGTCTCCCGCTAACCCTGTACGCTTCCCCAAATAAAAGACGAACGCTCTGGGGTCTCCTGCTCTGTTCTGGTCCGCCCTGACAAAAGGTGACATTTTTGCCGAAGGAAGGAGAAAATTATATAAAATCTTGTGTCCCGTTTCTTTCCCTTTCTTGTGTCCCTTTTCATCTGGAGGGCCATGGTCCCCAAAAATTTTTGTGTGTGTGTTTTTTGCTACTTTTTTCCCTTTTTTATTTTCTTTGTTATTGTATGTGTTTGTCTTGCTGTCGGTCAACCCTCTCGAGGGATAAGACCAGGGTAGATAGATAGAAAATGGAATTATAATTTAAAAAACATTCTGACTACAGAAGCAGGAAATTATACTAAAAAATGAATAATTAAAATAAAAATAAATAAATTAAATAATAGAAAGTTATTATCATTAAGCTAGGAAATGTCATAGCAAAGGAAGGATATATCTATCCACTAAAAATAAACAAACAATTTTTTTTGAAATAGGTCAAATGAATTGTAAAAATGATGATAAAATAAAAAACCAAGAAAAATATGCTGCCAAAAGGAAAGTTATTTTTTTCAAATAAATAAACAAATTGGAAAACTAAAATTAGATTTAAAAAAACACACCAAAACTTCTATCTATCTATCTATCTATCTATCTATCTATCTATCTATCTATCTATCTATCTATCTATCTATCTATCTATCTATCTATCTATCTATCTATCTATCTATCTATCTATCTATCTATCTATCTATCTATCTATCTATCTATCTATCTATCTATCTATCTATCTATCTATCTATCTATCTATCTATCTATCTATCTATCTATCTATCTATCTATCTACCTTGGTCATATCCTTCAAGAGGGGTGACCAACAACGAGACAAAGAGACAGCAAGGCAAAGAAAGGGGGGCGGGAGACCGAAATATCTCGCAAACCCGAGTTATAGGGTCACTAAATGTGAGAGGATGTGGAAGTAAAGCGACTAAGTGGAAGAAACATCAAAAGTTAATATTTGATTAATTAATAACTATTTTGTCCATCAAAAAAATAAAGTTGTCCATTGTGCTAAATAAAAAACAAATAAGATTAGATAATTAAAAAAAAAAAAAATATATATATATATATATATATATATATATATATATATCATCTCATCTCATCTCATCTCATCTCATCAGCCGTACCGCTTATCCTCATTAGGGTCGCGGGGGGGCTGGAGCCCATCCCAGCCATCTCTGGGCAGTGGGCAGGGGACACCCTGAATTGGTTGCCAGCCAATCGCAGGGCACACAGGGATAGACAACTCATTCGCTCATTCACACCTAGGGACAATCTGGACCGGCCAATTCACCTGAAATGCATGTTTTTGGAACGTGGGAGAAAACCGGAGTGCCCGGAGGAAACCCACGCAAGCACGGGGAGAACATACAAACTCCGCACAGGAAGTCTGGAGCTGGATTTGAACCCACGACAGGTTCCCATGACATGAACTATGCCGCACAAGCGCTAACCACTGCGCCGCCGTGCTGCCATATATATATATATATATATATATATATATATATATATATATATATATATATATATATATATATATATATATATATATATATATATGTATATATATATAACTATATATATATAAAACTATATATATATATATCTATATATATTGATTTTGACAAAGGAAGTAAAAAAATAATATGTTAAAAGAAAAAAAAGAAAAAAATAAAGAATTAAATACATACAAAATAAATAACGTTTCCTTTCAACAGACGGCAAGTACTACACATACAAATAAAAACATAAAATACTACAAAATTATGAAGCAAGTCTTAAAAAATAGACAGAAATGATAAAATAGGCATATATTTTTCTGCTAAAAGGAGAAATGGTTCCACTGAAATAAAATAAATAAAAACTATAAAGCAATAAACAATTAAAACACAAATATTGTTTTTCTGATAAAAATCCAGACATTAAAATGCAAATACTTATTTTATAGTATTTTTTCGGACTGGGCTTTTGCAGAACTAGTGTGTGTGACTACTACCAGCGTACTTCACGAGTACCTGATACCTTAAACTAAAAGTTTTCATCTCATCTCTCATCTCATCAGCTGCACCGCTTATCCTCAGTAGGGTCGCGGGGGTGCTGGGGCCCATCCCAGCAATCATCGGGCAGTAGGCAGGGGACACCCTGAACTGGTGGTCAGCCAATCGCAGTCTAAAAGTTTTATTCTCAGCAAAAAAAAATTACATCCCACCCACCCACATACATACACACGTCAACTGACAAGCTAGTGCTAACCGAGTCACTTCACAAACAGACGATAACGCCGCTACTACTTGCCATTCTTTTCACTGATTCTCTCATTCTCTCTCTCACACTCCCTCTCTCTTTTTATCTGAAGTCAACGGCGGCGAGAACGGCTAGGACGGGGCAACCTGTGGAAGCTCAACTTTGGGTAAACTTTGTTTTTTGCTTTGAAGCGTTCGACGGGCGCCGAGTGCCTGAGGACAAGCACTCACTCTGCAAGGTCAATGGGACAGGTAAACCGGAAACGCCGGCCACTTTGATTGACAGCTTGTTTGGACGCCCAGAGATGGATGAGGTGGCCAGCTGAGGCCTGAATTAGCTGAAATCTAAGCTAGCGTCTTCGTTTTTTATCCGAGAATTGCCATACTCTTCTTCTGGTAAAATTGCCGTTGTTTTCGACACCGAGATCTAGCATCTTCTTTTATAGTAAAAATAACGAGCTTGTTTTACTTAGGCGGTTTAATTTTAATCCCCGGAATGAAGCGTTTTCTTCTTCTACGCCGCCAAAACTACCTACTTTTCTTCTATGTTAAAAAATAAGATTCTTTTTTTCCCAGCAGGACCTAACGTCTTCTTTTATTGTGAAAACTAGTAGTTCTTTTACATGAAAATCTATCACCGTCTTCTACATTGCTGAAAAGCTAGCATCTTAATGTTCTTCCCCGGAAACAAGCATTGTCTTCTTCTATGCCGCCAAAACTGCCTACTCTTCTTCTATGTTTTACACCAGGAGCTAGTGTTTTCTTTTATTGTGAAAACTCACTAGTTTTTACACAAAGAAATCTATTATCATCTTCTTTGCTGAAAGCTAGCATCGTAATTTTCTCTAGTTTTCCGCGTGTAAAAGCTTGCGTACTCGTCTTCTCTGGCAAAATTTGTGTAATGTTCCAGAATGAAAACTAGTGTCTTCTTCTGTGGTGAAAACTAGTTGTTCGTTTTACGCAGACATCTAGCATATCCTTCTTCTACGCTGAAAACTGTCGTCGTCTTCTTCGACACAAAAAGCTAGCTTCTTCTTATCTAAGAAAGCTAACATCTTCTACGCTAAAACTTAGCTTGTTTTTTCTATACTGGAGGGTAGAGCCCTTTTCTTCTTAGCTAAAAACGAGCTAACATCTTTATCCGTCCCCAAAACCAGCATGGTCTTCTTCTTTGCTGAAAGCTAACGTTATTTTTTTCGCCCCAAAAATAGTCTTGTCTTCTTCTTCTTTAGTAAAAATTAGAGTGTTTGTCTGCGCTCCTGAAACTCTTTAGTGGCAAAAACCGGCGAGATTTCAACAGTCTTCTTCCATGGTGAAAACAAAACGGTTCTTTAAACAAAAAAATCTAGCATAGGCCTGAAAATCCGCATTTATTTCTTTTAAACAGAACTAGCTTTTCCTTTGCTGAAAAGCTAACACCTTTTATGCTGAAAACTAGCCTTATTTTTCTTCTGAAATCGAGCAGCCTTATCCGTGCGGTCTTATTCTACGCCCCCAAAAATTGTTTACTCTTCTTCTATGGTAAGACACTGAAATCTAGCCTCCTCTTCGCTAGTTCTTTTACACAGAAATCTAGCATCTTCTTCTTCTATGCTGAAAACTAACTTCTTATCCATCCCCGAAACCAGCATGGTCTTCTTCTTTGCTGAAAGCTAACGTTTTAATTTACATTTTTTTGCCCAAAAATAGTCTTGTCTTCTTCTTCTTTAGTGAAAATTAGAGTGTTTGTCTGCGCTCCTGAAACTCTTTTTTGATGAAAACAAAATGCTTCTTTAAACACGCTTGAAAATCCGCATTCATTACTTTTAAACAGAACTAGCTTTTTCTTTGCTGAAAAGCTAACACCTTTTATGCTGAAAACTAGCCTTATTTTTCTTCTGAAATTGAGCAGTCTTATCCGTGCGGTCTTATTCTACGCCCCAAAAAATTGTTTACTCTTCTTCTCTGGTAAATATTGGTGCCGACACCGAAATCTAGCCTCGTCTTCGCTAGTTCTTTTACGCAGAAATTTAGCATCTTCTTCTTCTATGCTGAAAACTAGCTTTGTCATCTTTCACACAGAAAACAAGCTTCTTCCCCATGAGTGTTTTTTTTCATGTGTTTTAAAACCTTACGACCTCCCACTTCCCTGGAGCCCCCCCCCCTCCTCTTTTAAAGACCACTGCTCTAAAAAAAAAAAAAAAAACATCATTTGTATTTGATAAATAAACGACACTCTTGAGAATCCCATTGCTCTCGAAAAGTTGAATGAAGTCCTCAAACTAAAGCAACCCCCCCTCGGTCCGTCACCCCTCCACCTCGCTACCGTGTGGCCAGCAGGCGTGCAGATGTTAACCGCCCCCCCCTTTTCTTTTTGTGAGAGCCGCATGTTTATCTGATCACAGCGCAGTTTAAGAATCTACATTATGAGCACGGAGTAGATAACAAGACCTTTGATTGCCCCACCCCTCCCCACATCACCACCCCCCCCCCCCCCCCCCCCCCGCTGTTAAATTTAGCGCTGTGATTACTGAGGGCGATTGCGGGCCCCGTGCACATCACGGGACACACACGGAGAGGATGTGATGTGAGGCGCTCCGCAAGAATGCCGAAAATGATCCTCAACTTCTCTCATTAGAGCTTGAGGGTCATGTGTGCCACCGAGCATACGTCATTTTCTTTGAAAAAACGGAATATTTGTAGGGCGTCTGCAGTCTGATTGGCTAAACAGTCTCTCAGTTTCTTATATAGTAAACCCTTGAGATACGACAAAAACGTGTTAAAGTGAAGACTTTAAAGTGGAATTGCTGTATAGCGGGGGATATAAATGTTTGTTTGTGAGCTAACGTGTTCCCCCGGTATTTGCATGGCTGTGGCGCTATCAGTGTGTAAATGCCAATTGTGTTTGATAGGGACCACATTTCAGTTTCTTGTGATTTGGTTGGTTTTATTTCCTCTTTCTGCCCATTCCTGCTAAGAAAATTATATTGCGCTTTTCAAGTCACTAAAGACCTCCCAAAGCGCTTCACACTTACCCATTCACACACGCTCACATCGATAGCACCATTAGCAACTACATGCTTATCAGGGGTATTAGGGATTCAGTGTCTTGCCAGTGTCTGAGATAACGTCTGCCCGGACGCCCGGGTGCACAACTTACAAAACGTCTCCGCCAGGGTGGCCGACAACTTTTTCAATAAAAAAAAAAACAACAACACAGATTTGCTTTATTCCGATTTCAAAATCTTCGTTCGGTTTGAAAATTTCGCTTTGTTTGGCAATTTGCATAGTCGGCAGCCAATCAGAAGCCTGCATCGAATAACTTCGTGCTTCCGGACTTTCCCGAGCGTTATAAGGTCGTGCATTTGCATCATTTTCCAACGTAGACGCACAGAGAACACAAGAAAATAGAGAGGTGGTTAGGAATCAAGCGAAAACATCAGCCCCAGAAGAAAGATTCAAAAGAAGCTAACAAAATTGATGACGCTACAAAATGTAAACGTACATCAAAAGCATCGTGGAAAGAGGAGTTCACGTGGCTTGTAGCAGACAACGCAACGCAAACATTGCATGAATGAAGATGAGTAGATACAGGTACAAATTGATGGCAGATGGAAAACAGCGATGTCATATACATGCAATGAATGTTATAAGTAGATTTATAATAGACTTCATTTTAAAATGTTGTTCTGTTATATATTATGATTATCAATCCTTAATACTTTGCAACTTTTTTTTTTTTTTTTTTTGGGGATGAGTCGTCTTATTGTGTTTCAAGTTGTGAAAAATGGGGCAGGCAACTTTTTAGAGTTGTCTGCCCTGGTGTCCGGTAACTTTTTTGCATGAGTTTCAGACACTGGTCTTGCCCAGGGACACTTTGACATAACACACAGGAATCGAACCTGCAACCTCTTGATTCTAAGACAAATGGTTTACCTCCTGAGGTACAAGCCCCCTCCACTCGCAGCATGTGTGCGAACGAGTAAGTGTCTAATACTGTCTAAAGCGCTTTGGAAGGTCTTCAGTGTATTGCAAAGCGCTATATGAAATGCAGACCATTTACCAAAACAGTACTACAATCCCCTGCAGTTATCCGCTTAATACTTTGTGACCATATATCGTAGGTTGAAAAATATCCCACAATCCATTATCGCCAATCGCATATTGCTGCGAGTGCGAACCAGGATAGCGCATTTTTGTCAGGCCTGGCATCTCTTTTTGCCGTTCTGTTCACCAAAAAGTGAACTGCGCTCATGTGGGCGCAATCCATTATCCCGATCTCATATTGCTACAGAGACCAGCAGAGAGCATTTTTAGCTTTTTGTTAGCTAAAAAGTCAAATGCACTCGTGCAGGTGTGATCCATTATCTCCAATCTCTTATTGATACAAGGAAAGATCAGCAGAGCGCTTTTTTTTGGGCCTGGCAGTTTTTTTTGCGGTTCTGTCCACCAAAAAGTAAACTGCACTCAAGTGAGTGTGATACATTATTCCTGGGAGCAATGACCGGCAGAAGGCGTGCCTTTCCGGCCCACTTAAAGAGAAGTTTACGGTCGTGGTCGCGATCCATTATCGCTGATCGATTGTTGCTTAGGACAAGGGTTAGCACAGCCCTTTTTTTCCAGTTCAGGCCACCGAAGAATACATTTCTGGCCTGCCTAAATTGAACTGCGCTGATTTGGCTCCAATCCATTGTCCCCTGTCAACTATTGCTGAGAGCAGGGGCCAAGAGAGCAAATTTGTGTCTTGGCAGATTTTTTTCCATTTCTTTTTGCCTAGAATAAACTGTACCTGTTCAGTCACACTCCATTATAACAGTAATACTCACATGTGATATACATATATGATTAAATAACATACTGATGTAAAGGAAAAATGAAAATTGTATTTACCTGTGTGACTTGACCTGGTTCAGTGAAGTGGTGGGTGGATGCAGAGGTGGGAGGAGATGGCTGATTCTGAAATGAATGAATAGACAGAAAGGCATTGTGAGAGTTAGGTGAGCCAAAAGCATATCGGCATTTTCATGATACGAAGATGAAAGCCAACAGCGGACCAGCCTCTTATATGACATCGACCAATACGAGAGAGACATTTAAGGGACATATGGCACACGTAAACTAAGTTTTTGGAGTTATTGCTTCTCCCTTTAGGCTCCCTCTTTTATAGTTGTGTAATTGAAAAAAAAATAAACGATTTTACTTGCAATTTTGCCTATCACGGCTGCTTTTCGGGACATGACCGTTGCAATAAACCAGGCTTCATTGGACGCAGACTAGCAAACAATGCCATCTATTTTCTCTTCCTTGCATGCAACCAATTTTTTTTATAAAAAATCCCCAAAAGTTTCCCCGTCCGGAAGCACCAATAAAAGCTAGCGTAGACACTCCGGCGAGATGGGGAGGGGGAATAGGGTCAAGGGAGAAACCCCCTCAAGGAAACATTGGCATGACCTCACGCTGGCGGAATGTCAGATGGGGCTTAATTGATTAGACCACCGCATGATAGACTTCTCCAGAGGAGAAGCCGGAGGAAGGAGACCTTTTTTTTTCCTGGGGGGGCGGGGCGTCCGAGTTGACCTTGCGGATGCCTGTTAAGGTCAAACGGCTGCGGGCTACCCCATCACAAAGAGCAGAGCGACAATTGACAGCTGAGCGTGATCAATGATGACAAGACAGGTTTTTTTTGTCCCAGTTTGAACAAAAAATAATGATTTTTTTTTTTTGAGCAGTAGCCCGTTGTCCTGGCAACTGGAAAACAAAAGGCTTCTTTTTGATTGGTCCTTAATTGTTAGGAAAGTATTCCTGCTGATTCGGGTCAGTCAGATAAAGACAAATATAAAAAAAAAATCCTGAAAATGATTATAGGCATCAAATAATGATTTTAATTTCAGTGCCATTTACAACGTAATACGTCAAATCTTTAACATAATTTCACTGCCATTGACGTCGAATTGTGACTATAAGGTCAGTGCCATTGACAACTATTGACGTCAAAGGTGTATTTGTTCAATGGTAGTCCCAGTGAAGATTATAGACACCAACTTTTTTTTACTAATTCAATGCCATTGACGTCTATAGACATCTACTGGTGATTTTTATTGCAGTGCCATTGATGACTTTGGATGTCAAAGGTTGATTTGTTCAATTTCAGTCCCAAAAATGATGACAGATGTCAAATTTCAATCGTAATTTCTGTGCCAATGACGACAATAGCCATCAATTGTCGATTTGTTTAATTCCAGTGCCGTTGACAATAATAAACGTAAATGACTTCATAAGTTGATTTGGATTTCAGTGCCATTGATGATGATGGATGGTAATAGTTCACTTATCTAATTGCAGTGCCAGTGACGTCCAAGGACATCTGTTGATTTTAACTGCAGTGCCATTGATGACTATAGATGTCCAAGGTTGAGTATTCAATTTCAGTCCCAATAATGATGATAGATGTCAAAATTCACTCGTAATTTCTGTGCCATTGACGACAATAGACATCAATTGTCGATTTGTTCAATTCCAATGCCATTGACAATAATAAACGTAAATGACTTCATAAGTTGATTTGGATTTCAGTGCCATTGACGATGATGGATGGTAATAGTTCACTAATTGCAGTGCCATTGACGTCCATGGACATCTGTTGATTTTAAATGCAGTGCCATTGATGACTATAGATGTTAAATGTTGATTTATTCAAATCAGTCCCACTAATGATGACAGATGTCAAATTTCAATAGTAATTTCAGTGCCATTGATGACAATCAATTGTGAATTTGTTCAATTTCAGTGGCATTGACGATAACAGATGGCAATAGTTTAATTATCGAATTTTAGTGTTGTTGACGTCTGTGGATATCGACTAATGATTTTAACGGCAGTGCAATTGATGACTATGGATATCAAAGGTTGATTTGTTCACTTTCAGTCCCGATAATTATGACAGATGTCAAATTCAAATCCCAAAACTTTAACCTTCCGAATGATGGAACGATGCATTTGAGTGACATCGTACGGACACCGCATCCGCACGTGTTCTCGATAATAAGTTGGACTGAACTATCTGACTGTTTTGTCCACGTTCCCATTGTAGCGCCTTATATTCCGGTGCGTCTTATGTATGTCAAATATAGGACCAAAAACTATTTTTTCAGGGTGCGCCCTATAACCCGGTGCGCCTTATAGTGCGGAGAATACAGTAACTTATCTAATTGCAGTGCCATTGACGTCCATGGACATCTGTTGATTTTAACTGCAGTGCCATTGATGACTATAGATGTCCAAATTTGATGTGTTCAATTTCAGTCCCAATAATAATGACAGATGTCAAATTTCAATAGTAATTTCAGTGACATTGATGACAATAGACATCAATTGTGAATTTTTTTCAATTTCAGTGACATTGACGATCGTAGATGGCAATAGTTTACTTATCTAATTTCAGTGTCGTTGACGTTTATGGACATCTACTTTTGATTTTAACGGCAGTGCAATTGATGACTATGGATGTCAAAGGTTAATTTGTTCAATTTCAGTCCCAATAACTATGACAGATGTCAAGTTCGAATCGTAATTTCTGTGCCATTAAAGACAATAGACGTCAATTGTCAATGTGTTCGATTCCAGTGCCATTGACAATAATAAACGTCAAATTACTTCAGATGTTGATTTGGATTTCAGTCCCAGTGATAATGATAGATGGTCATAGTTAGCTTATCTAATTTCAGTGTCGTCGACGTCTATGGACATCTACTGTTGATTTTAACGGCAGTGCAATTGATGACAATAGATGTCAAAGGTTGATTTATTCAATTTCCCACTAATGATGACGGATGTCAAATTTGTATAGTAATCTCAGTGCTATTGAGGACAACAGACGTCAATTGTCGATTTGTTCAATTTCAGTGACCATGACGATAATAAATGGCAATACTTTACCTATGTAATTTCAGTGCCATTGACAACTGTAGACACTAAAGTTGATTTAAATCGCTTCAGTGCCATAAACAAATATAGACTTATGAATTATTATCTTTCATTTATGCATTCATGCTGACTGGAACCCAAACTGAGGAAATAAAACAGTTTATGCTATTTTTTTTAACTTTATTTTCAATGCACTTGAATCAAAGTCAAGGAAATCTACATTTTAATTCTAAGTACAATTACGAATTTTCCACATAAACACATTAACATTAGTCAATTTCTCTCCTCGCATTTCTTTTTAACTAAGTCTGAAAAATGTAAGAGTAAGTTGATTCTGGGGGGATTTTTCACTTCAAGTTCTTTGAGCAAGGGTCAAAGTTGCTCTGATTCCATATGACGTTTCTCGGGCCGAGGATACGAGCACATACGAGTGCGTCCTCCATCCTGGAAGAGGCTCAGCTGCAGGATGGACTTCCTGGAGCTGCTCAGGAAGCACAAAGCAGATTCTTCAAAAACATCTACAACGTGTCTGCAGTGTTCATCTGTCAAGGACTAATTGAGTCAAGATGTATGAAAAATTGCCCCAAGAATAAATAAAAATGTATACATAATTTTTAGAAAATCTTGCCCTTGTTAATGCGTAATTATTTTCCGGCTTAGGGTTCAGAGTTAGGGTTACTGACACCATCTTTATGTTAAAATATATTAAAATAAGTATATAAAAATCATGCCGTTTATCAATTAACTAACATAATTCCTAATGAATAAAGTTAAACACTGGGAAAAAGGTTTACATGTATTAAAATACATTTAAACATTACAAATATATTTTGCAGTGTAAAAAATAATGACCATGTTCGGTGTCAGGTTTGGAAGCGCGATGGGAATTGAATAAGTGTGTTCCTGACTCTAGCCACCTCCCACTAGGGGAATATGCCTCTACTAGGGGAATATGATAGATAGATTAAACGAAACTAAATTCAGAAATGAGTTTAGTGACCGTTCTCGTAGATGATGCTCAAGGGGTAGGGAAACCATGGCCTGCGGGCCTCGCATGGCCTGAGGTATTGGATACAGACTCTATTGGTAAATACCAAAACTCAAATCAGTTAATAAGTTCTTTCGTCTCGGTCCTACAATGTTTTAAGCTAATGCAGCTCGATATTTATTCAACACTACAAAAAAAAACCCAGTGACAGTTTTCCAGGACAAAAGATAGACAATCCTAATTGAAAAAAATATGCTAGTTTAGTTTTTTTCTGGGAGAACATAAACATAGTGACGTGCAAACTTAACTCGTAATGACGTTATTACCGAGTGAGAGTATACAACTATAGATTGAAAAAAAAAAACAGAATTTCAGTTGAAGAAATGTTCTTTATCGTCATTATACAAAAGTACAACAAAATTAGAGTGCTTCTCCTTTTAGTCTAAGAAAGCGATTTAGAGAGAGGCTGGCTAGCTGCACACTAGCGTCGGGGAACAGCAACTTCTGCTATAGTTAAAATATAACGGTCACCAATGAAGCTGTATTCCACAAGTAGTAGCGAGTCCGTTTCATGAGTAATGGATCCGGCGTTGTTGATTAGCCATGTTTGGCAGGGTCAGCTTAAGAGTTGTTAGCCTAGCTGTTAGCTTTCCTTTCCGACGCCGACTCAGTTGATTCCTGTACGCGATAGCAATCCACCAAGTTGATCAGCATTAATCTGCCTCTTCTGACTTTTATTCAGAGTTGGATTTAATTGATCAATTTATTCATAATATAAGGAACTGCTAAAGCTACGAGCTGTGGCGTTGGTTTGATGGCCGTTTGTGCCAGGGCTGTTTGCCTCGTCTTTATTGGCTGGTGTCTTTAAAACCGGCTTCTGATTGGCCCATGCTGTTTAACCCGGAAATGTGACCATTCTCGTTGGTTAAACACTCCATCACTCACTTAACAAACTGGAACAATAATCCCTTAAAACCACAATGTTCTAGTTACACTATCGCACTACGTCATATCCCGATATCGATTAGGTTTAGGTTAATCGTGCGACCCTAACTGGGAATTTAGAAAAAACAAGTTGTGTGAAGAAATAAACGGAGGTCTCAGGTCCATTGGAGACGCTAAATCAACTTTGGATACGGCTAGCTAAACTCTGCGATGACAACCATTCACCGCGACTTCCCGTTCCCGTCTCCAGCGATATCATCACCAGAGCGCCAACAAACATGTTTCCAGTCGTCACAAACACTCCAGTGGGAATTTACGAGTCGGGTTTCCTCCTTCGCGCCTCTGGAGTAAATAACGTCGGCGCTCGTAAGTCAAGCTAATCGGATCGGAACCGACGGGCGAGACGTCGCACGTTGGCAGGAAGCCCAAACGGACCTTAAAATTCAAGAGGGAAAGTAACAAAGTAAAAGTACTTGAGTACATTTATATGTACTTCGATTGAGTAGATTTATTAACTTATTCAGTGCCACAAACAATTATCGACATAAAATGTGCAGTGCCATTGACTATTAGAGAGGTCTAATCTTGATTATGTTTTCAGTGCCACTGACAACTATAGACGTCAGATGTTAATTTTAATTTCAGTACCACTGATGTGTAGCAAATATGGGTGGTGAATAAATTATTCTAACAAAATATTTATTGACAAATTGAATTAAAGAGCTGAGTTCTTTTCAAAACTCGTCTCGCCTTTTTGGAGCACATACGTTTTTTGATCATTATGTTCGGAAAACGGATGAAAAAACACATGCATCACAAAACATATTGTGGAAGTACTCATGGATGCGAACCCTGTTGCGTATCAAGAAATTATTATCGTCTTAGTGCTTTGGATACATGAAACGTTGTCATCTTTCCACATGGACCAGGGCTACCGTAGAGCAGAAACTTTCAGCGGATTATAAAGAAAAGAATGTATTGTCGGCGCTTGCGCTAATGTGCCACCCAGGACTGTTGTTTGACCTTTTGCAGAAGCCAGCATCATTTCTGAGGAGCGGCACTTTACGAAAAGTGAAGAAAGTGAACTGTTTTAATGTAGATTTAGCGAGAATGTTCCGGTCAGAAACAGGGGACGAGGATTTTGCCGGATATGTCTGGTATGGATTACCGGTAAAAATAATGTGAGTTTTATTACTCTATTATTACTGTTTTGCAGCAGCTCTTCATTTTAAATTCTAATCAATACTTAAACCAACCACAACGAAACTCTGCTTCTGTTGTATTTTTAAATACGCACACTTGTATGCTTGCGCTGTTGCATCGCAGCAGAGGGCACCCGCACCCTATCGTGCGGTGCGCCTTTTGCAGTGTTAAATACAGAAATAGAACCAGCTACGGAGACTGCGCCTTTAAACACAGTGCGCTCTATGACAGTGAAAATACGACAACCTATCCGACTGTCCTGTCTGTAAACCATGAAACATGTACAGAAATTTTAAACCCCAACCAGTGTCAATTTTAACCTGAATTTTGCACAAAAAAAAACTAGCTTTTGCAGGTAATCCATGCCGTTTTCCTACCCGATCAATGTGTTTTGAGAAACGACAAACTGTTTTTAGAATTTCAAGTCTCATTTGAGCCCGCTGTACTATAACTGTACTATAAATCTTTTGATGAATTTAGACAGCAACGGTCGATTTGTTTCATTTTCAGTGCCACTGACAAGTATAGGATTAATATACCTTATTTTCCGCACTATAAGGCGCACCTAAAAGCCTTTATTTTTTTCAAAAGCTGACCATACACCTTATAATACAGTGCGCCTTATATATGAATCAATATTAAGTCGCAAAGTCTTGCAACTAAGGCAAGCGGCCGATTTTCCCCCGAAGGCGAAGTAGTCCGCAATGTATGCTGGGATTTATATACCGGTGTTTCATTTCCTAACCAATGTGTCAATCATCATTTGAATCGATCACTATTGGCTAAAGTTATTCGGAGGTAAAGGGGGCGGATCCTTTTTATCATTTACAGGGTCCCATAGGCTAAAGGGGCGAAACAAAGCCTGCAATTGGCCGAAAAAGATGAATGTGAATCACACGTTGGGTTGCACTACGGCATAGAGAAAACATGTTTTACTATTCTGTATTTGTAAATATTTTACTCTCCTGGATTTACTACACTCACGGTTGTAAGAAGACCATGGTTACGTATCATTATTGAACGTGATGGCTGCAAGAGAACTTAGGTGAGCTATGCGGCTTTATATTTTCCCGGTATCTTGTTTTAGAACGATCTTGATGTTTCTGTGATGAGTCTATTTTTAAACTAAATTCAATTCAAAGTGTTTATTGTCATATGCACAGTAAAGAACCCCGTTTTCCCTGCACAATAAAATTACTTTGCTGTCCACACAGTTGTCAGCAAAAAATAAAATGGAAACTAAGAAATGTTTGGCATTTCTTGAATCCCAAAACTTTAACCTTCCGAATGATATTTGGAACGATGCATTTGAGTGATCGGTAACATCGTACAGACACTGTTTCCGTACATGTCTGAGACACCTATTTGCTTCTTTGCAAGCTTTGGGAATGTTAAGGGGGTAATAAGTTGGACTGAACTATCTGACTGTTTTGTCCACGTTCCCATTGTAGCGCCTTATAATCCGGTGCGCCTTATGCATGGAAAATATGGGACCAAAAACTATTTTTTGGGGGTGCGCACTATAACCCGGTGCGCCTTATAATACGGTAGATGTCATTGACGAGTTATAGACAGCAAAATGTCGGTTTATTTGTTATTGATTCTAGACGGCAACTGTTCAATTCCAGAGCCATCGAAAACGACGGAATACGTTAGAAAGCCAGCGCCCGTAAGTCATGCTAATCTGAGTGTAACCGACAGGCAAGCCACCGCACGTTCGCAGGAAGCCCTAACGTTCTCTTTTTCCCGAGTGCCGGCGATGTCAGGTGTGATATATCGAGCAGGGAACCCAACCCTGGAGGTGGAATGCGTTTAACCGTGTACCTACACACGACTCAGAAAACCTCCCCCCCCATCGGGCGCCGGAGGTGTTGAAATGCTTGTAAGTCCTGAAATGCCAGTTGAGACGTTGAGCTTTTCACACGAGCGTGCAAGGAGCGGGCCGCCGACAAGGAGCTTGACGGATGGAAGCGTTGAAACGTATTAAGCATCTCGCCTTTGTGGGCGGACAAACATTTAGGCTGCTTAATGACCCCGAAGGATCAAAACAAACGCGGAGGGAAGATGAGTAGGGGAAAATAGAGGGGAGGTGCCATGGGGTCCCCGGGTTCACCGATACCTGGGATTTACCTTTGGGTTATATGTTGAAACGAGTAAACTAACTTTTTCTCACAAATGTAATATATATTTCCGAAATTACAACTCATTATGTTATGACTATGTAGTTACTGTGTTATTATCAGGTTAATAGTTGGAGGTAAGGCTAAATAGGCTTAGTCCAACCGCTTAGACAATCATTTTCCTAGAAAATCACAATGACCCAGCACTAGAGAAGTATTTTCAGGAAAATTTGCAGGCACCTCAGCTGCCCACAGGCACCACGTTGGAGACCCGTGAACTAGACTCTATGTTAAAGAATCAGTGTTATAGTTACTTGTCTTTATTTGATTAGTTTTATTATAATAGTTATCATTGTTATAATTATTTTATTTTAAAGAATACATCAAGTGCAGTTATATATTTATTATTATCGTGATTGCTGTAATCAATATTTATTCTTTAATATTTATTATTCAATTGTTTTGTATTACTTATTTTATTATGTATTTTTATATATTTGATATATTTTGGTTTTTAGTAGTTGTATATTTATTTATTTAATAGTATCAATGATATTTAAAAATAGTTCACTTGTATTTTATATTTATTAGTATTGCCTTTTTCATATTTTATTTTATGGAATATATTAATTTGGATTATTAGTTGATTGTCTATTAAATAAATTATGATTTTAGTATTAGTTATAATTGAATTACTTTTATTACTATTAGTTGTACCACTATTTAATAATGTAATACTGTTATTTTCCCCCGATTAATTAATTAATTAATTTGTATTATTATTCATTTTATTATTCTATTGTACTCATTTTTATGAATTTTATATATTCATTATAATTATTTTTTTAAGTATTTCACTTTATTATTTATTTTTTATCCTTCTTTTTTATATATTTCGAAATTGTCATAGAGTATTTAAATGAGAACAATCGTGAGCAAATTAGTGGATAATTGTATTCATTTTGAGAAGTAGTTTACATATCTATGTTGGTGAACTTGTATTACAAACATCTTTGTATTTTAAAAAGGAGGTTAATATATTGTGTCTTGTCTTTGGAAAATCAATTTTTTTTAAAAAGGAATCAATAAATATTTTCTTGGTTTTTTAAACATATTCATTGAATAGGAAATATGATCAACTGGATAAGATCATTTTCCTAATTTTATAAATATTTGTTCTTATTTTGCAATATAGAATCAACAGAAAACAGAAACTTAAAATTAGAAAAAGGTTTTATTTTATCCTCTCAGTGCACTAATACAGTGAGGTTAAATGGAGCCTTTTCAATTGAACACGAGTGGCTGCATTTCACCCCACCACCCCAAAATGAAGCGATAAAATGATATCCTCCAAATCCCAAAAGAAAAAAAAACAATGAAAGGCTTTAAAATTGACCCCTTAGGGTGGCATTATTTGACTCCAAAAACAAAAAAAATGTTCTCTCTCTCAGACTTAAGATCGTTTGAGTGTCAAGATTCCACGCCGTGCAAATCCATCACACCTCACCTGTTTCTTAAGCGTAATAACAGGTCTTATCTACACTTTCACTTCCGCTAAATGACGAGGGCTGTCAAAACTAGCTTATCTCCGCCCTGGTTCCCACACAGATCGGAATGCCTGCTAGCCGCTAGCGCGTAGCGCCGCTAACGAGAACTGCCGCTAGCGCAAACCGCCGCTAGCGCGAAACGCGGCGTCGCATTTTGCACCGCCACGGAGTTGAAACGAGGTGCGTTCGGTTTCCGAACGTCTATTTGGCGGAGGAAGGAGCGCTTGGAAATTCTCCAAGTGTGCTAACGGCGTTCCGTACCGGCGCCGGGCTGACTCATCCGAAGCGCCGCTTTCTTTGAAGCGCTAGACCCGGGGACGGGCCTACAAGATCCGACAAGACGGATACCGGTTTCACAGGAAAAAAATTAAATCGATGGTTCGTGATATAAAAAGCCCGAACATTTTTTGGGGACAATGGGATATTTCGACACGGGTAAACTCGTCAGTTTATTTCATGGGAAGCTGGCACCGTCCTCATAAACGTTCCAAATTCTTATGTACTTTGGCATAACTCGCCTCTGTGACCCGAAAAAGACCGTTGCGGAATCTTTGATAACGTTGTATCGGATACTTAATAATCGACCATTTTACATTTGCGATCAGTGGTCAAACACCAAACTGCTCAAAAACGGATCTCATCTCATCTCATTAGCTGCACCGCTTATCCTTAGTAGGGTCGCGGGGGTGCTGGAGCTCATCCCAGCAATCATCGGGTAGTGGGCAGGGGATACCCTGAACTGGTTGGCAGCCAATCGCAGGGCACACAGGGACAGACAACTCGCTCGCTCATTCACACCTAGGGACAATTTGGACCGGCAATCACCCTGAAATGCATGTCTTTGGAATGTGGGGGGAAACAGAAGTGCCCGGAGGAAACCACGCAAGCACGGGGAGAACATACAAACTCCGCACAGGAAGTCCGGTAGCTGGATTTGAACCCACACTGGAGGACCTTAGAACTGTGCCACACACGCGCTAACCACTGCGCCCCTCAAAATTTGTGTATGTTCCGATACATTCCAAAGTACCCGAAATATGAAGGAAAAATGTACCTTAACAACAATAAACACACTCTACAAACAGTAAAGAAATGAATTATCCAAACTTAGTAAAAAAAATTGACCAATAAGATACTTGGGTTGATTTAACCCAACGTCCTGTGATGTTTTGCATGAGCAACCCCCCCCAAAAAAACGTGGATACATGGAGGATAGTGTCAGCAAAAAATAGCATCTCAGCTTAAAAGCTTGTAAAAAATGGTTTGTTTTACACTGAAATGTGTGAGTCATTTTTGTAGAATAACCCAAATATTGTAATGTAAAATAACTTAAAAAGAATCTAATTTTTATTCAATTTGGGTTGGGTTCAAATTAGGTTAAAACAGCCCAAACTGAGTCAGAAATGGACCAACCCAATACTTGGGTTGTTTTTACCCAACGTCCAGAGCTGTTTTGCAGACACAACCCTCGCAAAAATTATAAATGTGTTTGAAAAAATAAATGCATAAATAATTCAGCAAATAAAGTTGCATTTTGGTTTATCCGCCAAAATGGGTTCATTCTACTCCAAACAAAATGCGTCATTTTTTTAGAACAACCCAAGAAATTGGGTTGTGTTGTGTAACGCGACCCAGAAAAAAATGTCATGTTTACCAAAGTATTGGGGTGGTCTCATCTTTTTACTCGACTGTTTTAGTGTGACCTCTAAAAATCTTGGGGGAAAAAATTAGGTCAGAAATTGGCCAACCCAAAATCATAGTTGTTTTTACCCAGTGTCTCGAGTTGTTTTGCGAAAACACATTTTCCACAAAAATCGTGTCATGTTTTATTATTTTTTTTGTACAGGATAAATTTATCAAAAATATCACCTTGTTCAAATAAGATGTTTTTGTTTTATTTTATTTTATCCTAAAAAGTCAATCATTTTCTTTAGAACCACCCAAACAATTGGGTTATTTCGTGTCAAATATCCCGGACAATGTGTCAAATTGAGTATTGAGTTTGTCTCATTTTTGAACCAGATGTTTTTAGCGTGAACTCTAAAAAACCTGTAAAAAAACAGATTGGGTCAAAAATGGACAAACCCAAAATCTGTGTTGTTTTGACCCAATGTCTTGACTTTTGCAGAAACAACCCCTTAAAAAAATGGTGTAAGTTTTTTGTACAGGGTCAAACCTGCAAAAAAATAGTATTTTTTTGTATTCAACGTACAACAAAAATGATTTATTTTATAGCAAACTGGGCAGGTCTTTAAAAAAAATTGGGTAAAATGAGTCAAATTGACCCAAATATTGGGTTGGTCGACAAAATGTCCTTTGTTGTTTTCTAGAAATAACAATCACAAAAAAATGATTAATGTTTTAGTTTTTATAACAAATTCCATAAACAATATTATTTGGGTTTAAAGCAACCCATATTGGGTCAAAAATGAATCGACCCAATAATGGGGTTGTTTTGACTCAACGTCTGCCTTGATTTGCTGAAACAAACCCTGTATAAAACATGTAATGTTTTTATTTTTTAGTTACGTTTATACAAGATAATTCTGCACTCTCGAGACTGGGGTCAAAATTGGGACCAACCAAATACGTAGGTCAATATGATCCATTTTCCTGGGTCATTTCAAGTGTTTAAACCAAAAATATCTAGAATTCTCTGTATCAAATGCACAATTTGCTTGTAGAACTCTCTTGTAAAAATAAAAAACCTATCATTTTTGTGCTGTTTGGTTTTGCGAAACCTCACAGGATGTTGGCTCCTGTGACCCAAGCATTGGGTTAATTCATTTATGACCCAAAATTTGACTATTTTTAACTGCTTTTAGACTTTACAAAAAACTGTGTTTTGTTTAAAATAGCCCAATGTATTTGTGTAGTTTATTTTAAATCTTAGTCGTTTGTATTTTGTGGAATTAATCTTTTAACATTTATTATAAAAATGCTTTTTTTTTAAATTGCTATTAGTTATTGTCTTGTTTAATTTTTGATTGATTTTATTATTATTTATCGTATAATTTATGATGTATTATCAACATATAAAATATAATTTGGGGTAACATCCTCTATAAACAAGACTACCTGATTTATCAAAAGAGACGTTCTGATAAGCAGATAATCTCAAATTGTTGCTCTTGTCATTTGTTGCTAGGCAGAACTGAAAAAAAAATTGCTCCCGATGCATTCGCATGACCCAAAAAAAAAAAAATGAGGCCGGCCCACGCCTTCTCTGCGTCATAATCAGAACTAACAAAGAATGAAAAATGAAAATGTATTCCAATAAAGGTTAACATACAAAAAATACCAACACACCAAACAAAACCTCCTGAAAATAATCTCAAAACAAAAGGGACATAATCCTGTATCTGATTGGTTCAGAAGCCGCCATGATGGGTGACTTATAAATCTTTTATCATAACCGGCCTAATTGCCTAACCATCCGTATGCTAGTTCAGCAGTGAATCTGGAGGGGGGGACGGTATCTCCTGTAAACAAGCCAACTTTTAGCTAGGCGACTGCTACGTTGCTAGCATGACCTTATAATATAATATACCACTAAATGTCGTTTTTGCTTAGATTGGAGTTGAAACATTTGAGGAAGACAAACTACGGAAGCCTAAAGGATACTAATTGGCTAGGCTAATTACCTATACGGTATCAAGGATGATTTTCAGTTAGCGACAGGACATAAAAGCAAGTATAAAACCCCAAAAGTGTCAACAAAAGCCCGAGCGAGCTGGACACGCCCGGAGCGGCTGAAAAGAGCAAATAGCTGGAGTTGGTCGGAGCAGGTGTAAGTGGCTAACTTTGGCGGCTAGTGGGAGATGCTACTAAGATTGCAGAGCGCCAGGACCCTGAATCATGGACCTCAGTGACACAAGTGGCTAAAGAATAAATGGGTGAGGAAAACAAAGATGCCTGAATCAAGGAATACAGCAACGTTCTCTTGCATGACACTGCCCATTTTGCACATCTGGTTAGCTGCTCCTCTTGCACTCTTTGCACTACTCTATAATGCTATACATAACTATAATTATTAGTATATTATTAGTACTTCAATACTCCAACTCAATACAACATTTTATTTATATCTGTACATTCAAGGAAACTGTGCGGGTCAGCTGTATCGACATTTCGTTCTGTATACACGTGTACTAGAATGATAATAAAGTATATCTTAATCTGAATCTGAATGACAAAACATAAGCAGCCAACAGTAAGTAACCTGCAGCCAGATGGCTAACATGGGTGTTTAGAGAAGGAACCAGTGGGGGAAAAAATTAAAAACTGAAGGACGAGACAATCCTTATTGTCGAAGCACTTAAAAATACCAAGATCAGCTAGCATCCAACCTTAGGCTGCAGCCAAATGGCTAACATGAGCGGCTAAAGAATAAAACAGTACAAAAAAAACAAAACTGCCTAGATTAATGAACTGATAACATGAGTGGCTACAGAAAGAACGGATGGGGAAAACAAAGATGCCTGACTCAAGGAATTCTGCAACGTTCTCTTGCATGAGACTAAATGACAAAACATTAGCAACCAACAGTAAGTAACCTGCAGCCAGATGTCCAACATGAATGGCTAGAGGAGGAAACAGTGGGGAAGAAAATAAAAAACTGAAGGACGAAAAAAAATCTTTATTTACACAAATAATTTAAAAATACCAACAGCAGCTAGCAACAAGCCTTAGGCTGCAGCCAAGTGGCTAACATGAGCGGCTAAAGAATGAAACAGTAGAAAAAAGCAGAAAAAACGTAGGAGCTCAATGACATTTGTTTGCATGACCAGCTGTGGAAGGCGAGTGACACTGCAGGACGATGCAGGAGCAGCTAACAATAACAATAGCGGCTAGCAACAAGACTTACCCTGCAGCCAAGTGGCTAACATGAGCGGCTAAAGAATGAAACAGTACAAAAAAAGTAGAAACTGCCTGAATCATGGAATTCAGTGACATGAATGGCTTCAGAATGAACGAGTGGGGAAAACAAAGATGCCTGAGTCAAGGAACTCAGTAACATTCTCAGCTGTGGAAAGCCCGAGCAACAATAACAGTTAGCAGTGAGCCATTGCAAAGCCGTGTGGCCAACATGTGGCTAGAGAAGGAAACAGTTTTTGTTTTCAGCAAGAAAGCTGTGGAGGACGAGTAACACTGAGGGGCGAGAAAGGAGCAGCTGACGATCCCAATAGCGGTGAGCCGTATCCTGGAGCCAGATGGCTAAAATGAGTGGCTAGAGAAGAAAACAGTGGAAAATGTTGAACGGGTCTATCACGGAACTCACTGACAAAGGTTTGCAAAAACAGCCGCGGAAGACGAGTGACACTGAATGACCAAGCATTAGACGCTAACAACAATTCTAGCGATTCGTAGCGTGCCATAACCTGCAGTCAGAAGGCTAACATAAGTGGCTAGAGAAGGAACCAGTGGAGGAAAATGTTTTAAAATTTAAGAATAAGACAATCCTTGTTTGCACGAAGCACCAAACAATACCAATAGCGGCTAGCAGCAAGCCTTAGCCTGCAGCCAACTGGCTAACATGAATGGGTAGATAAGGAAAATAGTTGAAAACTTAGGTACGAATTTTTCAATTTTATTTTACAGGAAACACTTAAAAATGACAACAGCGGCTAGCCTGTAGCTAACTGGCTTACACAAGTTGCTAGAGAAGGAAATAATATAAAAAAAGAAGACACACAAATCAGGGTAAACTGTACAGTTCTAAAGCTAGATACCTTTTCAACCTCTTTATCCAGGAGATACTACAATATGAGTGGCTAGAGATGGAAACCGTGGTCAAACAGATGCATGAAGTTCATGTGTTTTTGCCCATTTTTTGAATCTTTCACAAGGTTTCGGGATCCCTTAGCCACTAGGGTCTTGGGAGCCCCACTTCCTGTGGTGTGATTGGGCAAGTACAGCCTGGTGGGTAAATAAAGTATTTTTACAGCGCTAGGGGTTATGAAAAATGAAATGATCTGCATTTATATAGCGCTTTTCAAGTCCATGACTTCCCAAAGCGCTTTACAATGTACTCCATATTTCCCAATAGCGGCCTTGTATTGCAGCCATGTAAGACGCTAACCTGCATATTGGGGGTATTAGGGGTTCAGTGTCTTACCCAAGGACACTTTGACATTCGAACTGTGATCCCTCGATCCCAAGACGAGCGCTCTACCTCCTGAGCTACTGCCGGGTTGCTCTATAACACACACTGGGGCTTTAAAGTTTAATATCCCCGCCATCCGCTTACAACAGCTCTTTGACGCCCGCATCCGTCCCAAGTTTCTCACAGGAAACTCCTTTAGCTGCCAGACTTTCCTACCCGAGAAGCGGTTTGAGAAAGTGGAAGCAAAACGCCCCCGGGGGGGTTTCTGTCCCCACCACCAACCGTCTCTACTCTGTCCCAGGAAACAAGTCCTCGAAAGAGACCACAACTGCACCTTCTCCGTTTCCACCGGCTCTTTCAACTCCGCCCCGGAACAAACAACCCCAAAAAAATAGGAAACAAAACACGGCTAGCATTAGCATTAGCGCTACTGACGTAAGCTAGTGGTTGTCAACTGGTCCGACTTGAGGACCGAGTAAGGATTGGACAGTTTAAAGCAGGGGTGTCAAACTCGTTTTAACTCGAGGGCCACAAATGCTATAAAAAAATCTCACGGGGGCCGGACTAGTAAGTTTAAGAGAAAGAGAGAAGGAGAAAAAGAGAGCGAAAGAGAGGGAGGGAAAGAGAGAGTGATAAACAGATAGGTAAAAAAAAGGAAGACAGAAAAACAGTGAGAGAAAAAGAGAGAGCAGAATAGAGATATGAATGGAGAAGAAGGGGGAAATGAATAGAGAAATAAAAGAAAGTGAAAAAAGAGAAAGATAAAAAGAACAAGAGAAGTGAAACGACAGAAAGGAAAAGAGTCAGCAGGAGAAAAAGAGACAAAGTGAGGTGAGAGAGAGAGAAAGAGGTCGAAAAAGGGAAAGAAAGAGTATTAAAGTATAAATTAGAGAGAGAAAATAGAAAGAGAGCAAGACAGAGAAAAAGAAAGAGTTAGAGAGTGAGAAATAGAGAAAAGAGAAAAAGAGAGAGAAAGAGAGAGTGAACAGGAGAAAGAAAAAAAAGGGAGGAATAAATAGAAAAGAAGTGAGTCAGAGAGAAATGGAGAACTACTACCACAATTGTTTTGCAAGTGTTCACTGGCTTTGGTGACATCCGGTGAAAATGTTTAAAACTACAGCTTATTTTCCTCTTGCGCTTCTCTCACTGTTGTCTTGCGGGCCGGATTAAAACCATTGGTGGGCCTGATCTGGCCCGCGGGCCGCCTATTTGACACCTGTGGTTTAAAGCATATAAGAAAAATGTGTACTTAAGCAACAGTAAATACTAAACTGGGTAGAAAATAAAGAAAAATATACTTAATGTAGTATTTTAAAACAATTTCCTGGACCCTCAAGCAGTACTTTAATGGCAGACGCTCGTCCATTATTTTCATTATTCGCAATCATTTTATCCTTTGGCTCTGTTGTCGTTACTGTTTTCCACTTTTCTTTCCCTTTATCGCTAACTTACAAAGTATAAAGTACAAAAAAAGTACACAGCATATACTGTATATTAATTTCTTTAGTTGCTCAACGTGTGAGTGTGTGTGTGTGAATGGGTAAGTGTGAAACACATGGAAAAGCGCTATACAATGGCAGACCATTTAACATTTAATTTTCAATAATAATGGGCAGAAAGAGGAAAGAAAACCAACCAAATCACAAGAAACTGAGACGTGGTCCCTCTCGAACACAATCGGGACGGAGCCGATTAAACGGGAAGAAGATATAAAGCAGGGCCTTATCGCCATCGACTGTGTCATCCACCCTCTGTTTTTTCCTTCTTCTTAGCAATATTTTTCCTGAGTAAAGGCCAAATTTGGAGTCCCCACCCACCAGTTGAGAACCACTGGTATAACCGATGGCCTGGGATGAATGGGAAACGTCTCAGGCTATAAGCACCGCTAACTCTTATGTAACGCGGATACAAGCGAATGCACCGCTGCCCAAGGCACACACACCGCTTGAAGGGTGTTGCCAAGATACTCCACCTACGAAAATACGTATATATTCTAAATATATGTACATATATTTAGAATACATTCGTATTTTGTACATATATATATATATATTTACATATATTTATATGTATAAAGAAAATGGGTATTTGAACACCCTGCTGTTTTGCTATTTCTCCCACTTAGAAATCATGGAAGGGTCTGACATTTGCATCGTAGGTGCATGTCCACTGTGAGAGAGATAAACTAAAAAGAAAAATCCAGAGATCAAAATGCAAATGACTTTGAAGACGTCAATTATAAGGAGGAAGATGAGTACGGTTAGCCGTGATTTCTACAAGTACCGAATACTTTCTTAACAGAACCTTTTATTGTGTTGCGAGCGTGTTGCTAGTAGCGTTTTGCTACCCTTCACAGGCACGGTTTGGGATGAAAGTTATAATATTATTATTAAAGCTTTGAAAACTCTCTCGGTGTACCGTCTTTCTTTGTAAATATGTGTAACCATGTATAATATGTATTTGCAACTGTATGTTTTTGTAATGTATTTATTTTAGAGACTTATTCTGATATTTTTTCCACGGGCGAATCAAAAAGAAGGGGCGAAAACCACGGAGGCTGATGGGAAGTGGAGTAAAGCCGAGACGTGTTTGTGGACGCAGCGGACAATAGTGGATATATATTTTTCCCACCCTTACCTTTGGAAATATACACTTTTTTCCTTGGATTATTTTCAACGGGACCCGGACTCTGGAGGTATGCATCAAACATTAAGTACCGGTATCATTTTCTGTTCCTTATGCCGGCTGTGGTTTTTGGACTGTCTACTTTATACCCAGTTACGAAAGCCGGAATAGTTTTGTGGTTGTGTCACATGATTTAATGTGGGCGCATGCGGCTTATATACAGGTGCTTGTGTATGTACAAAATCGATTTTCCTCTTAAAATGTGGTGGGTGCGGCTTATAATCAGGTGGGCTCTATAGTCCGGAATTTACGGTAGCCTTATTTTGCTATTGCAGAGGTCAAACGTTTCTTGTAGTCTTTCACCGGGTTTGCACACACTGCAGGAGGGATCTTGGCCCACTCCTCCACACAGATCTTCTCGAGATGAGTCAGGTTTCTGGGCTGTCGCTGAGAAACACAGAGTTTGAGCTCCCTCCAAAGATTTTCGATTGGGTTCAGGTCTGGGGACAGGCTGGGCCATGCCAGAACCTTGATATGCTTCTACGGAGCCACTCCTTGGTTTACTCGGCTGTGTGCTTTGGGTTGTTGTCGTGTTGGAAGACCCTGCCACGACCCATCTTCAATGCTCTCAAAGAGGGAAGAAGGTTGTTCCCCAGAATCTCACAATACACGACCCTAGTCATCCTCTCTTTAATGCAGTGCACTCATCATGTCTCATGCACAGAAAAACGCCCCCAAAACATGATGCTACCACCCCCATGCTTCACAGTGGGGATGGTGTTCTTTGAATTGACTTTTTCATTCTTCTTCCTCCAAACACGCTCAGTGAAATTATCTGACCACAAAACTTTCTTGGCTTGGATTTCTGGATTTTCTTTTTAGTTTATCTCTCTTACAGTGGACATGCACCTATGATGAAAATTTCAGACCCCCCATGATATCTAAGAGGGAGAAATAGAAAAATAGCAGGGTATTCAAATATTTGTTTTCTTCACTATATATATATATATATATATATATAAATATATATATATATATATATAATGCAGTGACAGAACCCGATAGTAAATAGCTTTTGCCTTCTGTACCTCAGATAAAAATAAACCAAATATTACCTAATAAATACTACTTATCTGTAATACATGAATAAATAACATAGTGATACATACATTGATAGTCAAAATAAAATTATTTACATTGGGGGTGACTGGAGGTGGTGAAGTGGAGTATCGGGTGGATGCGAGAGGGGAAGGAGACAGTGGATGGAAATTAATCTAATTAGAATGCATTCACTTACTGGGATTGTCATACTTATTAAGTGTTTCCTTGCTTTAATCACTTCCTTATTTAATAGTAGTCCTGATCATGGATTGGTTAAGGCCGGGAAATTTTAGGGGGTAGCATTCGTGTGCCTTCTCCGCATTTCTCGAGCTCTGTTTCCATCGTTATCATATTTCTTCTTCCCTCGATTGTCATCCATTGGTTACCTTTGCAAAGGGAACTTTTTTCTGCCTTCTTGGTATTTCTTCAGAATTGGAAGCTTTGTTTCCATGGTTATCAGGTTGTTGCTTCTCCCTTTAGCATCACTGCAAGTCTAGGGACCTATGGCGAATCAATACCGGACAAATAATACAGTTGTGCGTCACTGAGACACGCAATTTGTTTTAAAAAAGAGAAATTAAAAACGAGAAAGACAAGAAAAAAAAGAGTTAAAAATATCTTTGCGGTAAAATCATACCTGAGAAAACATTAAAAAATTAGAAAAATATTGCTACTTTTATCAATACCTCAAAACTAAATGAATCTAAATTATTTTTAAACTGAAGCATGTTGAATTTTGTTAATTTCAAATATTAATTTTTTTCTTTTTTGAATGACTGCACGCAAAAAAATTGTTGTTGATGTCATATAGAGGAGAAAATACTATAAAGAGGGGTGACACTGTAAAGTGAAAATATCATAAGGCGGGGTGGCTTTATCTACATGCATAAATATATTTTCACCAAAATCAGCTTTTTTTGTGCACAAGCAAAGCTATGAGGTGAGTTTTTGGATATAGTCTGAAATTTAGATCACATTCACTGTTTAAAAAAAAAAAAAAAAAGTTTAAAGGTACAGTGTATAATATTTGTCCACTAGATTTGTCTGTATGGTGATAATGAGTGTGTTAAAGGAACAGGGCAGACACAAACTACGGAGACCCGAAGTGACCAAACACAAAATTATGTTCCCTTACTTTTTGCTTAGCCTGTCATGAAGAGAGAAAAAAAGGAAATAGAAAAAGGAAAGAAAAGAGGGGGGGAAAGAAATAAAACATGTGAAAAAACTAAGACAAAAAGACAAAAAGAGACACAAAAGAAAGAAAGGAAAAAATGAAAAACGTTAGGAAAAAGGTAAGAAAATAAGGATGAAAAAAGAGTGAAAAAACCTAAAAAAAAGACAAAAATAAAAACAAAAGAAAGGGAGAAAAGAAGAAAAGTGATAGAAAAAAAGAAAAGGCAAAAAGGACAAAAATAGAGAGAAAAAGGTGAAAAAATTAAAAGACAAAAAAAAAGTGAAAGAAAGAAAAAAGAATAGGAAAAGGGAATTAAAAGAAGGAGAAAAGAGAGAAAAGGGTGAAAAAAAAGAAAAGAAAAACACAAAAATAGAAACAAAAGAAAGGAAGAATAGAGGAAAAGTTATAGAAAAAAAGGAAAGGCAAAAACGACGAAAATAGAGATAAATGTGAGAAAAACTAAAAGAAAAGACAAAAATGAAGCAAAAAAAGAAAAAAAGAATAGGAAAAAGGAATAAAAAGAAGGATGAAAAAAGAGTGAAAAGGGTGAAATAACGAAAAGAAAAACACAAATACAAAAACAAAAAAGAAAGATAAAAAGAAAAAAAGAAAAAGACAACAAAAAACAAAAGAAAGAAAGAAAAAGGAAAAGTGATAGGAAAAAGGTAAGAAAATAAGGCTGAAAAAAGAGAGAAAAACTTGAAAAAACTAAAAGAAAACGACAAAAATAGAAACAAAAGACAGGAAGAAAAGAGGAAAAGTGATGGGAAAAAGGAAGGGCAAAAACGATGAAAATAGAGAAACACGTGAAAAACACTAAAAGAAAAGACAAAAAAGAAGCAAAAAAAAGAAAAATAGAATAGGAAAAAGGAATAAAAAGAAGGATGAAAAAAGAGTGAAAAGGGTGAAGAAAACGAAAAGAAAAACACATATACAGAAACAAAAAAGAAAGATAAAAAGAAAAAAAGAAAAAGACAACAAAAAACAAAAGAAAGAAAAGTACAAGAGAAGAGTGGGGAAAAAAATGTGAAAAAAATAAAAAGAAGAGGAAAAAAAGCCCCAAAATGGGAAAAAAGAATAGAGAAAAAAGGAAAGAAACACTGAAAGAGAGAAAAAGTAAATATGAAGGAGAGAAAAAAAGAAAAATTAAAACTTTTTAATTTAGGAAGCCTTGTGAGTAAAATGGCAGCCAATCATGTCATCCTATGTCAAATAAATGATCATTTCTCAACCTTGATAGATCGTAGATTTGTTTCTTATTCTTTTAATCAATATTGCTCTCGTTTGACCTCCAGGAGGCGTTCAATGGCACACTGTCCCTTTAATAGAGGATCGCTTCATTTTGACCTCGCTGCAGTTACAAAAACGACCGCAAGAGGGCGCAGCGAGCTCCAATAACACTGCACAGAAGCTGCTGCTGATCCGCAGACAAAAGAGGGTCGAGGAAATGTTCGAGGGAGGGGGGACTTAAGCATTTTGCGCCCAATGTGACGCGTTTTTTCATCCAAATAAACAACCTATAACGATAAAATGCCCCCAAAACGTCATATTTCCGACCAAATGTCTCCCTGATCTCTTCCCAAGTCTGGTTTCAAACGCTTATCTCCATTCACCTTGAGATAAAGAGCGCGAGCGTCCAAATTGGCCCCGCCTCCCCCCCCGGGGTGGGCGGAGCTAAGCCCGCCTTTGCCTGCCCGGCTGGCGTGCGTAAAACAGTGCAGCCGTCCACGCTGCGTCTCAGAGGACGGTTTGTGCTCCCCACGTCCATGAGCGCTCCACATCTGCTCTCTGCAACGTCTGCCGCTGGTCCACGCGTGAACGAGACACTCAGTCCCAGGTAGGCGCTTTGACGCACGGGCGGCGGGTTTTTACGCACGGACGCTGCGTTTTGACGCACGGGGGTTCAGAACGGGAATCGAAGACAAAAAAAAGGGAAAGTGCTCGTGGCTGTAGGTGGGCTTGAGTGTCTTCAGGTAGAGGAAGGAATTTAAGGAGTTTTTTTTTTATTGATTGCATTTGTCACTCCACGCAGGTTTCCCGAGCGTGGGGCAAGAAAGAGATGCCGGCGATTGTGAGTAAAAACTCCGACATGGAGTTCGACTCTTTGCAACCGTGCTTTTACCCGGACGAGGACGACTTCTACTTTTGCGGTCCCGACTCGGCGCCACCGGGGGAGGACATCTGGAAGAAATTCGAGTTGCTGCCCACCCCGCCCCTTTCCCCGAGCCGCACCGCGCTGCCCGGGGAGGCAGCCGCGGCAGCCTCCCCGGAGGCGGACCTCCTAGGGTTCGGTTTAGGGGACCCATTGGACTGGGCATCGGAGCTTCTGCTCCTGCCCGAAGACGACATCTGGGGCGCGTCCGACGATATGGATCTGTTCGGTTCCGCTTTGGATACGAGCAACCCGAACAGCATTGTCCTCCAGGACTGTATGTGGAGCGGATTCTCAGCCCGGGAGAAACTGGAGCGGGCGGTCACGGAGAAACTCGGAAAGGCCATCACGATAGTCCCCGCAGCGCCGCGGGAACCGGTGGCGGTTCCGATCGCTGCGCCCTGCCGGAACGCGTGCGTCAAAGCGCAGGACGCGGCGAGTTGCGACGCCGCGGCGGAGTGCGTGGACCCCGCCGTAGTCTTCCCCTTCCCGCTCCACAAGAAAAGCTGCTGCGCGGAGGACTCGAACCTCAGCAACGGCGCGTCGCAGCGCCACGGGACCGCCCACAGCGACTCCGGTAAGAGCGCGCTAGCGTGTCAACAAACGTCTTTGTCCCGGGTTCGAGCGCGAGCGCAACAAAAGCGCACTGTGTGAATGATTTGTTCATATGACTGGCTGGCAATCGGATTACGCACGCTGAAGTAGCACGGTCCGCTGGATTTATGTAATCGGACGCCTCTTTCCGGCAGATGGCGGCAAAACCGGGAATTGTATATATATTATTTATAAAGAGACACACATAAAAAAATCACTATTTTTACCACACGTATATATAATATGTTGACCTGGAGAGGGATGGGCGCTACCAGGCTGTACTTGCCCAAGACACACCGCAGGAAATGGTGCCCCTGCTACCAACCAATATACAATATATTACACCACAAACGTGCAATGACGTCATTCCAGAGCCGTAACAAAACATGTTGACGCTGCACTGCTGTGCAAAAGGATGGCACGAGATAGGAAGTGGCAAGGAGGGGGGGGCAGCACAAAGAGTTGCGCCAAAAAAGGAGGAGTGGCCACTCCTTTTCTCTTGTTTTTGTGTGTTTTTTTTTAAAACAAGCGCTCCCTGCCGACAGCTGCCCGCTTGGCAGCTTGAGTGTGTGTGGGGGGGTGTACGATCTGATTTCCGAGTCTTAAGCGCGAACGGCAAATTTTCGATCCCGCGCTCAATACAATTACAGGGACGTCCCCGGACTTCTGATTAAAAATGTGAGTGCGTCTCAGGAGGCGGCCATGTTGCCACTTCGTGTTGACTGGCCAATCACGGCTAACCTTTAAGAATATCGCAGGAAAACAAAAGGCAAAACCGAGTGTGGTCTCGAGAAACCGCGGTTTAACCTTTCCGTCGACTGGAGATGACATCACTCGGTCCAGCCAATCAGAGCTCAGCTCAGTCACATGACCCAAATCGGGAAAAAGCAAAATTGTAATCGGTCGTGAACGCCTTATCCCGTGACACAAAAGCGATGCCATGATGTGTCGCAACTGTGATGTCATACTTGTCGACCGGAGATGACATCACTTGGTCCAGCAAATCGCAGCTCACGTTTCCAATAAAAGGCTAACTCGTAATCGATCGTGAGCAACCATGACTCAAAATCGGCATTCGTGGAATACTTATAATGTGTAAAATAACCCCTGTTGATATCAGTCTCAGAAGATGGCCATTTTGTCACTTCATGTCATCGCCTATTGGTCCTTTGATTTTTGCATTTTGGAGATGGAATATGAGCTTGCTCTGTCCACTCCACGCATCGGCCCGGTATTGCAGTACCTCCGGGAACGGTGCATTCGCAATGATCGCAGCAAGGCTTTAGGGCTAGGACCTTAGCTTGGCCTTTTGGCTGAGAGTAAGTGTCCCGGCTCCTAGGCTTTGTAGCGTATTATGAACTGACCGATAACGGATAATGGATAATGAATAACGAAGATAGATCAATAACCCTTAAAAACCCCCAAACCCCATCACCATATCCGGCTAATCACAGCTCAGCTTACAGAACATCACATGACCCAACTCTGGGGAAAAGCAAAATTGTGATTGGTTGTGAGCAACCATGATGCCATTTTCATGTCAAAATCAAGTGGCTAAAAACTAAAACCATGATTGGTTGTGAAGAACTGTGATGTTATCTCTCTGTGGCAAAATGGCTACGTACACTACACCACCATGATGCTACCACCCCCATGCTTCACAGTAGGATACAAACAGCTGTTTTTTCTGCTTATTTGATAGACTAATAACATAAATACAGAGTTTTTGATTTCTTTCTCGCCGTGTCTGACAAGGCACTTCACCGACGGCATTAGCCGTAGCGGCTTAGCTAGCTTAGCCCGTCTCCGTCAAAGGTCAAAGTCGGGCTCCGGCGGCGACCGGAGGCTGACTTCTTCCAGCTAGCCGGGCCCCGACTGAGCCGATTAAAAGTGGCGGGAAGAGGGACTACGCTAGTGCGGCGGATTAGCCGAGTAGTGACTGACGCTAAGCGCTAAGTCGCGTATGACTAATGACGCTATCCGTTTTGCTTCCCCAGAAGAAGACGAGGACGATGATGATGATGAGGAGGAGGAGGAAGAGGAGGACGAAGACGATGACGACGACGAGGAAGAAGACGATGAAGAGATCGACGTGGTCACGGTGGAAAAACGGCGTTGCACGATGAGCAGAACGGTGTCGGTTTCAAGAAGTCAAGACCAGCGAGGGGCCGGAGCCGCGGCCGGTCGCTTCGTTAGCCGAGCCCCCCAGGAACTCATCCTGAAACGGAGCTCGGTGCACCAACAGCAACACAACTACGCCGCGCCCTCGCCGTACGCCTCCGACGACGACCCGGCCCCGCCCTCGAAAAAACGAGCCCCCGACTCCGGTCGGCCCGGGGGCAGGACCGCCTCCAGGCGTCCGGCGGGCGATACCAGCCCCCGCGGGGGCTCCGACTCGGAAGACAGCGAACGCCGGCGCAACCACAACATCCTAGAACGCCAACGCCGTAACGACCTGCGTTCCAGCTTCCTGACCTTGAGGGACCACGTCCCGGAACTGGCCCACAACGAGAAGGCGGCCAAAGTCCTGATCCTCAAAAAAGCCACCGAATACGTGGGGTCCCTGGACCGGGAGGAGCGCCGGCTCCAGCTGGAGAAGGACCGACTCCAAACCCGAAGGCACCAGCTCATGCGCCGGCTGGAGCTAGCAAGAACTCGCTAAAAACCACAAAAAACACCAGACCCTGCTTCTAAACGGGTCCACCCTGACTCGGCCCCGCCCACTTAAGCACAGACAAACACCTCGAAAGGGGGCGGTGCTTACCGGGAAGACTGTCACTGCCGCCACTTTTTTTGCACATTTGTTGACGTTAAGAATGTTCAGAGTTCGTTTTTTTTCCAATCCAGTCGCTTCGAGGAACAAGAGGATTTTTTTTTTTTGATATATATCAACTTTTTTCTATTACTCGTATCGGTTTTTTGTACTCACTGTGACACCAGCCTGGGACCGGGAGGGCACTTTTTAGGGGAGCGCGCCACTTTTTTTGCTTTTTTTACGAGCGCGACTCTTTGTTTGCCTTCGCCACTGCAAAACAAAAAAAAAATCGGACACATTTTTACGCAAAAACTCGATGGTGACGATGCCACTACGAGGTTCTCTTTCACTCCTCGATCACACTGGTGCTCCAACCAATGGATGTATGCCTGTGCACCTTTTCTAGCAGAAACTTTTGTATATACAGTGGATAGCAAAAGTCTACACCCCCACCCCCTGTTACCCCGGTGACCCTGACCCTTTTGTTCAATCCCTACGTTTTTGTCATGTTAAAAAAACCTTTTATTACGACGTTTATGTGAACTACGATGTGCAAAACAAAAGAAAAAATGGTTTGCAAAAGTGTGCATCCCCTCTAAAAGTGCATCTAAATGAACCATAAATAAAAGTATAGATCTTTTAGTAAGCTATCCCTGACATTTTTGGTGTTAACTTAGTTGTTAAAAGTCATGGGAGGGGTCAAAAAGGCTTTCCATATTTTAGAAAACACTACATCATTAAAATGAGCATGTTAGGTTGGTAAAATGCTAGCTGTTAACGGTTGTTGAGTGTATTTCTGGACATTTTCCATAAAATCATTCCAAAATCAACGTATTATTAGCATCAACATAATTTTTGAACAGCCCGAAAAATGCTTTACCTTCGATGATGTATAATTTTTACCATTGTTGTTAGCTAAGATATTAGCAGTAACTCTAAAGAAGCTGGAAGAAGTTCTGGCAAGTAAATGTGGTTCAATATGTTTTAGGACACAATGTTTTACTCAAAATCATACAAAACGGACCCTCAAGAGCATATCATTTGAGCTAACGTCGTTTTTCAACACACACAAAAAATGCTACGGCTACATTGGTGTGTATAAAGGGTTTCTAAAATGCTAACCGTAATGCTAACAGTAACTTTAAAACAAGTAGAGAATGTTTAAAAGTTTTGGCTTCAAAATTTTGCTCATAATTGTGCAAAAATCCACCTTTAAAAACATATATTATTATTATTATATATATCGAGTTGCTCAAATGATAGCGGCCATTTTAAAACAAGATGTTTAATACATTATTGGAGACGATATTTTGATTAAAATTATCCCAAAAACCTTCAAACACGTATATTTAGCGACAACGTCGTTTAACGAGTTGCTTTAGCGGATAGGTTGGTTGGCTAAAATGCTAGCGCTACTTTTAAAGAAGGCAAAGGCTGTTTGATAAATTTTTGGACATAATAATTTGTTCAAAATGATTCCAAAATGACACAAAATCAAGCTAATGTATTTTTTCAACGCCCCAAACAAAATCATACAAAACAACATCGTAAAAACCTATCGCTAGCATTAGCATCTTTTTTCAACACCTCAAAAAAGGCTAAAGCTACGGTGATGTGTATTTTTTTTCTACATGGAAACAAGTCTGGTTACTAAAGTACCAATTGGAGGAAATTTTAGCAAGGAAATGTATTTTTGGTATATGGTATTTTGTTCAAAATCCTACCAAATCAACATATATTTAACACAGACGTTTTGTTTTAACACTCAACAAAATGCCAAGGCTAAAAGTGACATATTTTCTACCCGGGACCATGTATGGTTGCTAATATGCTAACTAAAGGAAATTTTAGCAAGTAAACACTATATTTTTGGACATTGTATTTTGCTCAAAATCTACATAAAATTAGCGCTAACGGGTTTTTCCGACACTCAAGAAAACGCTAAAGCTACAGCGCTAAATATTTTTCTCTACCAAGTAAGGTGGATAAAAGGAGGAAATTTTAGCAAGTAAAGACTGTTTAGTATATATTTTTTGACACATTTAGCTCAAAAGCGTTTGATTAGCGCTAGCGTCTTTTTTAAGCACCCTCGAAAAATGCTATCACTATAGCGAACAGTTTTTGGTTGCTAAAATGCTAGCCTGAGGCAAAAACGCATAATTAGCGCTAGCATCTCCCAAAAATAAAACGCTAAAGCTAAAATACTAGTCCAAACCGAGTCTATAGTCGAAATCGAAAACCGACTCGAATTGATCCCGAATAATGTCGACGTCTAAACCCGTCAGCGGCACAGAACGTGTTTTCGAAAATCCCCCAAATCTCACTCACCGAGTCCGATTCCCGAAACAGCCTAGCCGACTCCAAACCTTGATGTCCTGCACACGAAAGAGACCATCTGTTAGGGGGGTGCACACTTACGCAACACCTCAGTTCATTGTTGACGCCGCAAAAACGCTGCAATCGAAAAAAGGGGCGTCGATCTTTTTGTTTTTTCTCCAATTCACAAACGGTGTACAGACAAAACTACACTCAGATCTGCCTTTTTTTAATACAATATATTGTTTTTTTTTAATATCTACATGTCAGGAAGCTGCCAATAATAACTGGACTGGAACTTTATATACTGTACCTTTAAAAAGTACTGTAAGGCCTCATTTTTCGAGCGTCACTTTGTAATATAACAGTATATTGCTTTTTTTTGTGTTTTTTTTTGGGTCCCTCCCCCTTCTTTATTTCCCCTTTGTATGGTATCGTTTTACTAATTCTACACAGCTTTTTTTCGTGTGATACATACTAAATTTGATACTTATATTTTCGTATGAAAATGAGTTGTCGGTAGATATCACTTATCTCTTTTTATCTTCTCGGAAAACTTTTTGTACAGCGGAAAAATCATGTTTTATTATGTACTCTCACCCAACCTCTTTATTTTTTTTTCTGTTTGTATTGTATCGGGTGCGTAGTATCAGGTATGGTTATGAGATGGTTACCCACACACACAAACACAGTTTTTTTTTTTAAAAAAATGTACATTTATGAAGTGCTGCAACTCATAGCACTTTGAAATACCTCATTTTGACAAAAATAAATAGACATCATTAAACCGGTATCATGGTGTTTGTGATTTCTGTGACTCCGCCCACTTTCTCTAGCCACGCCTCTCACTTTCAACTCTCACTTTTGCACAACTATACTCTCATACAGACATAATCATGTACGAACACTACTATACTCTCGTCTACAGGCTATTATACTCTCATACACACGCTAAACTACTCTTACACATCCTACTATACTCTTTTACCCACACAACTATGCTTTCACACAAATATTACTATACTTTTGCACAAGTCCTACTACCACATATACACTTCTATTGTCTCCCACAAACATTTTTTTGCTCTCTCAAAAACACTACTATACTCCCACACACAGTTCAACATTGAACTGGGGTCTCTCCCAAAATAGTAGTATGTCCAAGAGAGGATTGTAATGTGTGAGAGAGTATAGTAATGTGTGCATGACAGTATGGTAATATGAGTAAGAAAGTATAGTAGTATGCATATGAGAGTAAAGTCATGTGTTAAAGAATATAGTGATGTGTATGAGAGTAGAGTGGTATGTGTGAGAGAGTACAATGGAAGGAGTCGGAGTATAGTAATATGGAGAGTATAGTAATGTGTGTATGAGCGTGAAGTAATAAAAGGAGAGGGTATAGTAGTGGTCATGAGAGTAAAGCACTCTGCCTGAGAGAGTATATTTGTGTGTATTAGATTATTTTAGTTTGTGTGAGCGAGTATAGTAGTGTGTGTATGATAGTATAGTAATATGAGTGAGAAAGTATTGAAGTATGTGTATAAGAGTAAAGTACTATGTTAGAAAGTATAGTAATGTGTATTAAGGTACAGTGGTACACGTGCGAGTATAGTAATATGGAGAGTAATGTGTGAATGAGAGTGAGAGGGTATAGTGGTGTGTGTATGAGAGTATAGTATTATGCCAGATAATGTATTTTGGTGTTTATGAGGGTAAAGTATTATGGCTGAGAGAGTATACTGGTGTGTATGAAATTGCATTAGTATGTGTGAGAGAGTATAGTAATGTGTGCATGGTATTATAGTAATATGTGTGAGAGTATAGTAGATAGATAGATAGATAGATAGATAGATAGATAGATAGATAGATAGATAGATAGATAGATAGATAGATAGATAGATAGATAGATAGATAGATAGATAGATAGATAGATAGATAGATAGATAGATAGATAGATAGATACTTTATTCATTTGTATAAGTGTAAAGTAATGTGTTAGAGAGTATAGCAATGTGTATGAGCGTATCGTAGTATGTGTGCAAGTATAGTAATATAGAGAGTACAGGAATGTGTGTATAAGAGTAAAGTAGAGGGTATAGTTGTGTGTGTACGAAAGTATAGTATTATACCTGAAAGAGTATATTAATGTGTATGATATCATATTAGTACCTGTAAGAGAGTATAGTAGTGTACGCATGATAATATAGTAATGTGAATGACAGTATAGTAGTACGTGTATGAGAGTAAAGTGTTGGAGAGTATAGAAATGTGTATCAGAGTAGAGTGATATGTGTGACAGTATAGTGAAACATGTGTGAGTATAGTAGTGTTTGTATGAGAGTATAGAAATATGAGTGGGGGAGTATAGCAATGTGTGTATGAGAATTGAGTAATATAAGTCAGAGGGTATAGTTGTGTGTGTGTGAGAGCATAGTATTATGCCAGAGAATGTATATTGTGTGTATGAGATTACATTAGTATGTGTGAGAGAGTATAGTAGTGTGTCCATGATAGTATAGTAATATGAATGAGAGTATAGTAGTATGTGTATGAGAGTAATGTGTTGGAGAGTATAGAAATGTGTATGAGAGTAGAGTGATATGTGTGAGAGTATAGTGAAACGTGTGTGAGTATAGTAGTGTTTGCATGAGAGCATAGTAATATGAGTGGAGGAGTATAGCAATGTGTGTATGAGAAAGAGTAATATAAGTGAGAGGGTATAGTTGTGTGTGTGTGATAGTATAGTATTATGCCAGAGAATGTATATTGTGTGTATGAGATTACATTAGTATGTGTGAGAGTATAGTAGTGTGTGCATGATAGAATAGTAATATCAATGAGAGTATAGTAGTATGTGTATGAGAGTAAAGTGATGTGCTGGAGAGTATAGAAATGTGTATGAGAGTAGAGTGATATGTGTGAGAGTATAGTGAAACGTGTGTGAGTATAGTAGTGTTTGTATGAGAGTATAGTAATATGATTGGGGGAGTATAGCAATGTGTGTATGAGAAAGAATAATATAAGTGAGAGGGTATAGTTGTGTGTGTGTGTATTATGCCAGAGAATGTATATTGTGTGTACGAGATTACATTAGTATGTGTGAGAGTATAGTAGTGTGTGCATGATAGTATAGTAATTCCAATGAGAGTATAGTAGTATGTGTATGAGAGTAAAGTGATGTGCTGGAGAGTATAGAAATGTGTATGAGAGTAGAGTGATATGTGTGAGAGTATAGTGATACGTGTGTGAGTATAGTAGTGTTTGAATGAGAGCATAGTAATATGATTGGGGGAGTATAGCAATGTGTGTATGAGAATTGAGTAATATAAGTGAGAGGGTATAGTTGTGTGTGTGTGATAGTATAGTATTATGCCAGAGAATGTATATTGTGTGTATGAGATTACATTAGTATGTGTGAGAGTATAGTAGTGTGTGCATGATAGTATAGTAATATCAATGAGAGTATAGTAGTATGTGTATGAGAGTAAAGTGATGTGCTGGAGAGTATAGAAATGTGTATGAGAGTAGAGTGATATGTGTGAGAGTATAGTGCAACGTGTGTGAGTATAGTAGTGTTTGTATGAGAGTATAGTAATATGATTGGGGGAGTAAAGCAATGTGTGTATGAGAAAGAATAATATAAGTGAGAGGGTATAGTTGTGTGTGTGTGTATTATGCCAGAGAATGTATATTGTGTGTACGAGATTACATTAGTATGTGTGAGAGTATAGTAGTGTGTGCATGATAGTATAGTTATATCAATGAGAGTATAGTAGTATGTGTATGAGAGTAAAGTGATGTGCTGGAGAGTATAGAAATGTGTATGAGAGTTGAGTGATATGTGTGAGAGTATAGTGCAACGTGTGTGAGTATAGTAGTGTTTGTATGAGAGTATAGTAATATGATTGGGGGAGTATAGCAATGTGTGTATGAGAATTGAGTAATATAAGTGAGAGGGTATAGTTGTGTGTGTGTGATAGTATAGTATTATGCCAGAGAATGTATATTGTGTGTATGAGATTACATTAGTATGTGTGAGAGTATAGTAGTGTGTGCATGATAGTATAGTAATATCAATGAGAGTATAGTAGTATGTGTATGAGAGTAAAGTGATGTGCTGGAGAGTATAGAAATGTGTATGAGAGTAGAGTGATATGTGTGAGAGTATAGTGCAACGTGTGTGAGTAGAGTAGTGTTTGTATGAGAGTATAGTAATATGATTGGGGGAGTATAGCAATGTGTGTATGAGAAAGAATAATATAAGTGAGAGGGTATAGTTGTGTGTGTGTGTATTATGCCAGATAATGTATATTGTGTGTACGAGATTACATTAGTATGTTTGAGAGTATAGTAGTGTGTGCATGATAGTATAGTTATATCAATGAGAGTATAGTAGTATGTGTATGAGAGTAAAGTGATGTGCTGGAGAGTATAGAAATGTGTATGAGAGTTGAGTGATATGTGTGAGAGTATAGTGCAATGTGTGTGAGTATAGTAGTGTTTGTATGAGAGTATAGTAATATGATTGGGGGAGTATAGCAATGTGTGTATGAGAAAGAATAATATAAGTGAGAGGGTATAGTTGTGTGTGTGTGTATTATGCCAGAGAATGTATATTGTGTGTACGAGATTACATTAGTATGTGTGAGAGTATAGTAGTATGTGCATGATAGTATAGTAATATCAATGAGAGTATAGTAGTATATGTATGAGAGTAAAGTGATGTGCTGGAGAGTATAGAAATGTGTATGAGAGTAGAGTGATATGTGTGAGAGTATAGTGCAACGTGTGTGAGTATAGTAGTGTTTGTATGAGAGTATAGTAATATGATTGGGGGAGTATAGCAATGTGTGTATGAGAAAGAATAATATAAGTGAGAGGGTATAGTTGTGTGTGTGTGTATTATGCCAGAGAATGTATATTGTGTGTACGAGATTACATTAGTATGTGTGAGAGTATAGTAGTGTGTGCATGATAGTATAGTAATTCCAATGAGAGTATAGTAGTATGTGTATGAGAGTAAAGTGATGTGCTGGAGAGTATAGAAATGTGTATGAGAGTAGAGTGATATGTGTGAGAGTATAGTGATACGTGTGTGAGTATAGTAGTGTTTGAATGAGAGCATAGTAATATGATTGGGGTAGTATAGCAATGTGTGTATGAGAATTGAGTAATATAAGTGAGAGGGTATAGTTGTGTGTGTGCGAGAGCATAGTATTATGCCAGAGAATGTATACTGTGTGTACGAGATTACATTAGTACGTGAGAGAGAGTACGGTAGTGTTTGTGCATGAATGAGAGTATAACTGCGCACGTGTGAGAGTTTGATAGTATATGGGAGAGCAAGTAGGATTTACACCTCAAGCGGGCTCTCAGACACCCACGCGGCCGCCCACACACACTCCAAGTGCATCCCAAAAACCCTCTCAGTTCCCCCCAACGATGACATTGTTCCCTCCGTCGTCATGGAAACAGGAGCAGCTGCTGAGTGGCCAACACAGAGCCAGGATTTTTTTTTGTTTTGCCCGCGTGCGTCGAGCTATTGTACAAGTGACCACCTCCCGGTCTGTGTGTGGCATATCCCTGCCCACCTGTAGTAGTACTTTTATATTATTGTATTACTGTAGTAGTATTTATGGAGTATTTCATTTTTCTTTTCAGAATCAAAGCAAAATCCTATGTAAGGTCCGTGTTAGTCGTAATTTTGTGTTTCTGTCGTCGTATTTTTCTAGTGAACATATGAAAGGGCAATGAGGACTAGGCTGGCACGAAAACTTGATTTAAAATTAGAGTACCTGATTTACAATTATATATATATATATATTATATATACAAAAATATATTTCCATTATACTTTCACCATTTTTGTTTTTTGTGTCCGATGAATAAGACTAATGGGCCGCATGTGACCCACATGCCATAGTTTGCCAACTCCCGCTTTGGATGCTGTTTACCAACAATCAGCCGCAAGGCTCCGCCCCTACAACGTGGACCGTACCACTCAGGTCCAGGCATGGGGGTGGCAAGCCGGGCCTCTCTGGAGACGGGTGAAAGGGAAATCCGTCGCCACGGGATGTCAATGGGTTATTGGAGCTCTGTAAAGGAATTTTGTTACGTTCGATTTTTCGCCAAGGTTATTCAAGGTGACTGTTGTCCAACTGACGTTTTCTGGCCAAATTTATTCAAGATCAACAGGTTATTATATTTCGATGAACAACATTTCCAAAATGTGTGTACAAAAAGTGTATACAATAGATTATTTCACAACCCATTTTCCCTTATTATATTTTGCTGCGCGCAGCGACTGGGAGAATAGATTTTGCTGTTATTTATACCTCAAATGAACTACACTCGCACGGCCGCGATCCATTATCCCCCATTTTGCAGTATTTCCTGCCTAAAATAAAACACACGCAGTACTTTATTGCCGGGTGAATAAGGCTGTGAGCGGGTGCCGCCAGGCGCCCCTTCGTAAGGCTCCTTGGTTATTTATGATTAAAATGAACTGAACTCGTGAGGCCAAGATCCATTATCCATGATTGGATTCTTCTGCGAGTGGGGCTGTCCCTAGGGGCCACCCAGGTGCCCGCGGGCACCACATCGGAGACCCCCGGTTTAGAGTGCATCCAGAATCTTCAGTTGCATATAATTTTGTTTCCTTCTTTTTTTTTGAAAGGAAATTTCTGTGATGTCAAAAAGAATTGACGATGCTGCGTCTTTAAAGCGGATGCGACCTTTTTGGCTGCGTACGTTTTCAGAAAAGACATTTTTCACCCGTCTCAAGTTTTCGGTCACCCATCCATCCATCCATTATCTGCACTGTTCATCCTCAGTAGGGTCGCGGGGGTGCTGGAGCCCATCCCAGCTATCCTGGGGCAGTGGGAAGGGGAAACCCTGAACTGATTGCCAGCCAATCGCAGGGCGCACTGGGACTGACATTTCGCTCACTCATTCACATCTAGGGACAATTTGAACCGGCCAAATAACCTGACATGCACGTTTTTGGAAAGTGGGGGGAAACCGGAGTGCCCGGAGGAAACCCACCCAAGCACGGGGAGAACATGCAAACTCCACACAGGGGGTTCGATCTCACAACCTCAGAACTGTGTCACACACGTGCTAACAACTGCGCCGCCGTTTTCGGTCACATCATTTGAATTTCCGACGGAAGCAGGCGCTTTAAAGGGGCAGCGCGCGAGGACAGCTTTCTCACTCCGGGCGGAACTCCTTTGGCGGGGTCTCGTCCGTCGGGGAGGACTCAGAAAGACGTACGACTTTGTTTTGGAGTGGAGACGGCTCGGAGACTGAGCCTCTCGGCGGGGGAGTGCAACTGGTGGATTACGTAACAGAGGTCTGCTGTCTGCATGATGCTGCTGGAGTCTGGTGTCTTTGAGAAGTGTGGACACCCCCCCCCCCCCCCCCCCCCCCCCCTCCACGCACACACACACACCACACCCTCGCCTCCCTTCGCCATCTGCCTGATGGCTTATCCTGCTAGGTTACCGGATGAAAACAAATTCACGGACAATAACGTCGTCGTCCGGGAGAAAAAAAAAAAGTGTTTACTTAGGTTCTGTACCCGGCACATGGACTTTCAAGCAAAGTTTTTTTGTCATAGATAGAGAAAACAATGTCAAAACTCTACGAAGATTTCCCTATTGTATTCAAATTAGACCCTGAAATAAGCGTGCGTAACTCCACTAGTGATTCATTTTCGCGCACAAGTGTGCACAATACTGATAGAGACGTAGGAAGAGGATTCCAACGTTTACAACTCTTTCACAACGTCTAAAAAACTACACATTTGCAAATGTTTTTGTGTCAAACTGCTGTTAAGTTTAGAAAGTCTGGATCCGGGCTTGGAGCCAGACTGACTTTTGACATGCCTGATCTAAGTAGTTCAGATTCATTTTAAAGCCCCAGTGCATCGAATATGGCAAACCCATTGTGGTGTAAAAATACTTTATTCATTTAAATAAAACAATACTGATTCAACTAGTGAGTAAAAACACACCTACTATATCCACTATTTTCCACGGTTTCCTTTTCTAGCCATATATGTTGTATTATCATAAAAATGATACATTTTTGTAAATATTTGGCACAATTTGAAGAAGATACCATGTTTCGGCTACGGAAGCCCAGATGACCATTTTGCAAAGCTAGCTGGGGTTGCTTTTAGCATTAACAGAGTCCCGTATTCCCCCGGTTGTCTTTAATTATTTTCCCAAATTTTCCTTCTCTAGCCACTCATGTGAGCCTCTTAGCTACAGGCTACAGCTCACCGCTAGTCACTGTCATTATTGTTAGATGCTCTGGAGTAATTATGAGTTGACACATCCTTAAGTGAAACTCTCCTTTTTTAGTACCTTCTTCTGCTAGCGGCTAATGTTAGTCACCTAGCTCTGACCAACTCCGGCTATTGGCTCTTTTCAGTCGCTAAGAGTGTATTCATGCTTTGGTAGTTCCTAGCAGGGATTAACACCAGCTTTCAAACTTTGCCAAGTCCTGTGATTCAGGCATCTAACACATTTTACCCACAGTTTCCTTCTCTAGCCATCCCTGATAGCCAATTTGCTGTAGGTGAGGTAGCTGTTATTGTAGTTTTTCCTACTTCGTCCTGAAGCATCACTCGCCTTCCGCAGCTGGTTATCAAATCGAACATTGCTTAGTACTGTGATTCACACATTTTCGACTTCTTTATCCACTGCTTCCTTCTCTAACCACTCATGTTAGCCTCTCGGCTGGAGGTTATGACTCACTGCCAGCCACTGTTAGTGTTATAAGCTGCCCCTGCTTCGCCCTTCAGTGTCACTCGCCTCCACAGCTGGTTATCCAAGCGAACATCACTTAGTCCCGTGACGTCTTCCACTTCTTTATCCACGGGTTCCCTCTCTAGCCGCTCATGTTAGGCACTGGAGATTATGGCTGACCACTCTTGGTATAGTAAGCTGCTCCTGCTTCGCCCTTCAGTGTCACACGCCTTCCAGAGCTGCTCATGCTAGCCAAAAGTGAATGAGATCCGCGATTCAGGCCTCATTGACTTTTTACCCCCGCTATTTTCCTCTCTAGCCACTCATGTTAGCCATTTGGCTGCAGGGTGTGGCTATTCCCTAGCCGCTATTGTTATTGTTAGCTGCTCCTGCTGTGTCCTTCAGATTGAATTGCCTTCCACGGCCAAGCCTTGCATGTGATGCTTGCCAAGTTCCATGATGTGGGAATTTTCCACTAGTTTTCCACTGTTTCCTTCTCCAGCCACTCAGGTTCAACACTTGGATTGTGTCATGGGTCCAAGATTAGGCCGGGTACCACACAACAATTTTAATTTCAAGTAGGACAGGCCTCACCCGCAGGGTGTCTGTAAAATAAAGAGATAGCATGTTGGAATAAGGCTGTGTGAACCACTCTTGAATCCGTTTACTGATCTGATTTGGGCGGAAGTGACTCACGCTGTAAAGCACACCGGTGAACAGATACCTCACAAAGGTTCCTACCTCCAAGACAACACATTGAAGCAATACTGAAAATTCCTTTTGGTTTTTGACCATGTACATTAGCAAAACAATAGGCTATGGTTCACCACTAGCCGATATTGTAATTGTGAGCTACTCCTGCTTCATTCTTCTACATTTTTTCTTTTTCTTTTGACTGTTTCTATCTTTAGCCACTCGAGTCAGGTCCTGTGATTCAGGGTCCCAACATTGGACTATATAGGCATTTTCTTAGTAGCTTCTCCCACCCGTTGCTAAAGTCTTTCACCTGCTCTGACCAACCCCAGCTATTGGCTCTTTTCAGCGGCTTCAGCAAGAAAATATGAAAGTAAGCTTCCGATACTTGCCAAACGGTATCCTTCGGGCTTCCGTAGTATGTCCTCTTCTAATTCGAACGTGCCGGCTCTGTTCTAAACTACAATGCTCATTTGCGTGAATTATTACATATTTTCACTTTAAGAATATCTCGATTTTCTTTATCGCAAAACTTGTTTGGCAATTCCTAACAATGGGTGGCGTTGTTGAGATGACCTAATTGTATTCAGGTCTCCCAAGAGTCTTACGAATGCCGACTGATTTCTTGGCTGAGAGGACATTGAATTCCTTCCCCAATGCAGCATACTCCTAAAACCAGCCGGCCTGCATCCCCAAAACTTACGTCTGAAACCGGGACTTAACCAAACATATGGCGAGGGCTCCCCCCCCACCCGATTAAAGCCCACGATGATCCCACCCGGACCGGGCTGGCACGGGTCAGCCTGTCCAGACGCACGCGCTCCTTAATGGGCTTACACACTAGCGTGCATTAAAGCTGTACGGGAGATAAGGCGGCGCGTTTTTGTTTTGGTGACTTCCGAGCGCCACGCCCGAAGACGAGGTCTCTTTTGTCACCCGGTCTCCATTCGGCCCCCCCGTATGGCGCCCACAATGCCCGCTTTTCTCCGGGTACGCGACTGTGCGTGTGTGTAATGTGCCCAACCTCTGCACAAAAGCATGCCCGACACACATTGCCAAGGGACATTGTAGAAGGGGAGGGGGGGACCATCTGTTCAGGGGTCCGGTGTGGCTGTATGGAGGAGCAATCCTGGCACAAGTACGCATAAATATATGAAGAAATACCTTCAGATATATGGATTCAAGATCGTCTTTATAGTCATTAACATCAAAATGACGTTTTCTTTGCAAGCCTGGTGTGCGATGTCGAAAAACTAGGATACAACAAAATTTAATTAAATATGTATATACAAAAAGGAAAAAAATATGTACACATGTTGCGTTCTGTTGTACATCAGGCTTGAGCTGAAAATCACGTATTAATAAATGTATGACGATAATGCAAGTAGTTCATTTGTCGTTTCTTTTGTCATTTATTTATGTTGTCGTGTATTCTGGTATTTATATTTTGTGTATTTTGTCATGTATTTTTTTCGTGTACTATGTCGTGTATTCCGGTATTTATTTTTTGTGTATTTTGGCATTTATTTTGTCCTGTACTTTGTCTTGTATTATGTCATGTATTTTGTCTTGAATTTTTACAAATTTGCTTGCGTATTTTCTTGTGTACATCAAAGTTGTGTTATAAATCACGTAATGCCTAAATATATGACAGTAATTCAAGTAATTCATTCGTGTGGGTATTTTGTCGTTTATTTTTTCATTTATTTTGTAATGTTTTAATCTCAGTATTTGTTTTTTAGTGTATTTTGTCGTGGGTTCCGTCATGTATTTTGTCGCGTATTCTGGTAGTTATTTGTCGTGTATTTTGGCATTTTGTTTTTGTTTTTTAATGTATTATTTGTTTAATTCCGTCATGTACTTTGTCATTTGTTGTGTCATTTATTCTGTATTTTGTTGTGTATTATGTCGTGTATTTTGCTACTTATTTGTCGTGTACTTTGTCATGTATTATGTTGTTTATTTTGATTTTCATTTGTGTATTTTGTTATACATTTTGTCCTGTACTTTGTTCTGTACATATTTTGTCATATCTTTTTCATGTATTTTGTTGTGTGAATTTATTTTGTCATATATCTTATCGAGTACTTAGTTACGCACTTTGTTGGGGTTTTTTTTTTTTAAATGTATTTCGTAGCGTTTTTTTTTCATGTATTTTTTGTGTATTTTGTTGTGTATTTTGTCATTTACTTAAATGAAAAAAACACTCAACAAAATACATGACAGTACATGACAAAGTGAGTGACAAAAAAATATACCGGACAAAAATAAACAAAATCTAAACCACCCTATTTTGTGTGCATCTGTGTTTATACTGATTGTGATTCAAAGGCTCCGAAACGGCTGAACCAATTTTCATGAAAATACACACAGTTGTACATTAGGTCTCCGCGAGTGTCTTTAGCGAGTTTTTGTGTCAAACCACGTTCAATAAATACCAACAAAATCTCTAAACACCTGCTTCCGTGTGGTCTGCTTTCGTGGGGTCTCTACCTCCCTCTGGCGGCCAAATAGGGGACCGCAGCTCCTGACCACGGACCACTCCGAGCAGCCGAATCCAATCATTTATCGGCCTGGCAACAAGATAAAATAGAATCCATTTCATTTATTTTCCCTATATTTGCGTATTTTTGTCAGTATTTCATCATACATGTAGTCCTCCGTATGGCTGCAGGTGCTGAGAGGGGTATAAGGCACCAATGTGTGTGGGCACCCGGGTCAGTTCCAGTCCCAGCTTACAGTAATTGCCCAGCGCGTAGAGCGAACAGAGAGGAGAAAGAACGCACGAAAAAAAAAAGGGAGGCCTTGGTGTTTGATCAAAGTTTACCGAGTCTGAAGACATTTGCATACAGATGGTACTGTAGCACCACCCCGCCCCAACCCCGGCATACCTTTCCCTCTACTTATTTGTTCCTCTCCCTTACACACAAACGTAATAGGGCCGCATTGAAGGGATCCTTGAATAGCTTTTCAAGAGTTAGGGAAGAAAACGGCCTTGGACGCACAACACAGCCCGGGAAAGAAGAGAAAGGCCGTACGGAGGGAGCAGAAAGGGGAAAAGACGGACCGGGGAGCCACGAAGGAAAAAAAGGGGGATGATTAGGACGGGATTAGGGAAGGAAAAAGAAGCGAGAAAATGGAGAGAGGGAGAGGCGCAAAAAGCCACTGTGAAGTGCTAATTAATAAAACAAATCCAGGCAGTGGGGTTTACCTTGGCATGGCCGTGCTAATGCTCGTACATTTGCAGGAAAACAAGGTGAAATTTGAGTTTTACTTAAAGAAGAAATAAATATAGTAAAATAAGAATATTGAAAAATCCATTTTGTTTCACCGCTGTTGGGCGTGAAATTCAACTGGTTCGAACATCCAATTTGGGATCGACGCCTTCGTACTTTGCTCTTGATAGACACTGAACAGGGTTCGTACGGGTGCTGGAAATCCTTAAAAATACTTCAATGATTGATCAGTCGAATAAATATTGCCGACTGCAATTGCGAAACACTGGGATTACAGGGAATCAAACCTTGGTCACAGCGGTGAGATGAATGAACACTTTACACTAGACTACCACTGATGTAGATGACTTTCAAAAAGGCATTCGATTTCATCTTATTGTCAGATGAGAGATGAAGGTTGGAGAATGGCCAAAACAGAAAGTCGTCCTGAAATTTCTACGCATTTTTTATGTGCAGTCCTTTGAGACTTTTTGTGATTAAATGCACTACAAATTACCATGACTTGACTTGTTATTTATTTGTTTCAGCATTTATTTAGTAGGTTTTTGGTATTAATTATATTTTGAATAAATATATTTAAATAAGAAAAAAAACTTTTATTTTTGTAACTTAAAACTTAAAAGAAATATACTTATCACGAGCTAAATTCAATGCCAATTGGTTTTACATTTTTTGCAGAGTTAAACAAGTAAAAAGTCCTTCTGGCATGGAAATAATTTTGTTTAAGGTTGGGATTATTTTATATATTTTACTATATAAAATATAATAACTTAAATTATATAAGAGAAAAAATATATATTTCCATATGGGTTTCCGTTTTGTAATGCACTTGAATCTTAAACATAATACTTAAAATAAGATGGATTCAATGTCATGATTAATGATGTGACTCAGCTGAACCCATTCCTTTGGCGCCAACTGCCGTGGGTTCCGATTGGCTCCCGATCAGTATTTGATACCAGTCCTGTCCGTCCCCTTTTGTCAGTCCGTCTGCGAACCTCAGTTAACACTAGGCAAGCATTTTTCGACCCTGACTCCCACCCGTCCCGTTTTTTTGCTCCCGTCTGTCCCCTGGCTTTGATCCGTTTTTGATCCTGACGTCTACTCTCCCGTCCAGGCTTTCGACCCCTTTTTATCCCCGACCACGTTTTCCCTCCTATTCCGGCTTACAACTTGCTTCCGACCCTGACCAAGTTTTTGCTCTACTGTCACGGCTACTGACCCATTTTTCCATTCCCGACACCACCATCGCTCGCCACGGAAGATCCGCTTCCGCATTCAGAGCGACCTGCTTCCCGCGTCCAGCAATCACCGGATCGTGGGCGCAACCCTTTCTCTTTCTTCCAATGAAACTTGTGAGAAACGCAACGCAAGTGGGTCCTGTCTCCGTTCTGGTCCTGACATTCAATGCCAATTGGAAATTCAGTTTTTTACATTTTTTGCTGTGTTAAACAATTTTGAAAAATCCATTGTGTATTGTTATTTATTTGTTTCAGGATTTCCTCTGTAGGTATTTGGTATTAAATCATTTTGTCTAAATATAATCAAACGAGAAAAGAATCTTTTAAAACGGATTTACAATTTTTATTTTATTTTTTTGCAATTTAAAACTTAAAAAGATTTATTTTTTTGTTGTGTTAAAACTAGTAAAAAAAAGTCCACCTAGCCTAGAAATAATTTTGTAAATTGTTGGGATTATTTTATAATATTTTACTATGTAAAATATATTAACATAAATTATAGAATATTTTCAAATGGGTTTCCATTTTTGGTGGATTTTTTTCTAATGCACATGAATCTTAAAAATAATACTTAAAATAATGTGGATTCAAAGCCAATTGGGTATTTATTTATTTTTATTTGTGTTCCATGTTTTTGTTCCAACATTTATTTAAAAATCCATCTAGTGTAGAAAGATTTTGGTATATTTTGGGAATATTCCTTATTATTATGCTGTATTAAATCTTAAGATACAAGTTATAATAAGGAAAAAAATGTATCCGAATGGATTCCAATGTATTTTCCATCACTTTTTTTGCAACGGACCTGAATCTCAAAACACGAGCAACTCGGCCCAAAAACAAAGACTAAATTTTGAATCAATCTAGAAGCGAGAAGACAGACATGATGAGAGACACCGCAAGAAAGGACGGAAAGCTTCTCCTCTGTGAAACCGCAAAGTCGAGGTTTTATCAAAATAGAGAGGAAAGCAACCGGAATAGCGTTTAAAAATAGAGCGGGAGAGCGAAGCTCCCTGAGACCGGGACGGATCTCGGGCCTCATCCGTGGAGCGTCTCTGGAAAAATTTGGGTTCTCACGGAATATTAGCAGACAATGAGAAAAACATCATATCCGGCCATATGCCATGAACAAATGTTTTCTCAAGATATAGGGAGGATTTTGTCCTAAACAGGGCGGACCGTCAGGGCGGAAAGGACGGTAAACTTTTGGATGTGTTATTGTTTCCATTTTGAATTTCATTTTAAAGAAGCGAGAGAGCGAGAGAGAGAGAGAGAGAGAGAGAGAGAGAGACAGACAGAGAGACAGACAGAGAGACAAGGACAGAGACAGAGACAGAGAGAGAGAGACAGAGACAGAGACAGAGACAGAGACAGAGACAGAGACAGAGACAGAGACAGAGACATAGAGAGAGAGCGAGAGAGCGAGAGGGAGAGAGAGAGAGACAGAGAGCGAGAGAGAGAGAGAGGAGAGAGAGAGAGAGAGATGTGGAGATATAGGTAGGAGATAGACAGAGATAGATAGTGATAAATAAAGATAATTCAAGATATCAGAGATGGATACAGCAATGGAGATAGATAGATAGATAGATAGATAGATAGATAGATAGATAGATAGATAGATAGATAGATAGATAGATAGATAGATAGATAGATAGATAGATAGATAGATAGATAGATAGATAGATAGATAGATAGATAGATACTGTAGATAGATAGATGCAGAAAGATGGATAGATATATACTGTAGATAGATAGATAGATGCAGAAAGATGATAGATACTGTAGATAGATGGATGCATACTGTAGATGGATAGATAGAAGCAGAAAGACAAATTCAAAAAGATAGATAGATGCAGAAAGATAGATACATACTGTAGATAGATACACAGACAGACAGACAGAAATAAAGAGAGAGAGAGAGAAACATGGAGAGAAACAGAGAGAAAAACATAGAGAGAGGGGGAAACAAAGAAAGAGATAGACAGACAGATAGAGATGTATTAAGAGATAGTTAGAGGGATAGACCGAGATATATGAAGATGCATAGAGGACAAAAATACACAAAAATAGACAGATAAAAGGATAGAGACAGACGGAAAGACAGACAGACAGAGATAAAGATAGAGAAAGACAGAGAACGATAGAGATAGATAGCTAGAAAGATAGGATAGTTAGAGAGATAGCTACAGATGCTAGATAGCTAGACAGAGGGATAGAGAGACGGATAAATGTAAATTGAACTCCGTCGCGTCGTGTTCTAAATAAGGCGCGACGATAAGGCCCAAATTGCACGTGACGCTGCAAAAAGATGCTGAGTAAGAAGGAAAAAGCCCAAGATTTAACCCTTTGGTGACAAATGTTTGCATTTTTGTGGCACTGCAAAGCATTTTGAGCGCAATGATTGCAGGGTACGCGTGCAGCAGCGCTTACTATTGTTTCTTTTTTGTTTGTGCGTACGCGGATTTTTCACGGTTGTAGTAACCGCACGACTTAATCCCCGGGTAGCTGAACCAATCGGATTCCAAGATAACATTTCAAGGGAGATGAACCAAATTTGGAGCACTTCAAAGAGCTTGAAAATTCCTACTTCACTCAGTGCATCAAGGGTTATATACCGTATTTTCCGCACTATAAGGCGCACCTAAAAGCCTTTATTTTTTTCAAAAGCTGACCATGCGCCTTATAATACAGTGCGCCTTATTTCTGGATCAACATTAAGTTTTCCAACTAACTTGCAGCCGCCGACTCGATTTTCCCCCGAACGCCAAGTAGTACGCGGTGGATGCTGGGATTTATTTACCGGCGTTTCATTGGCTAACCAATGTGTCAATCATCATTTGAATTGATCTTTATTGGCTAAAGTTATTCGGAGGTCAAGAGGCGGATCCTTTTTATCATTTACAGACTGCCATTGGCTCAAACGGCAAACAAAGCCTGCAATTGGCCGAAAAAGACGTGTCAATCATCAGTTGAATCGATCACTATTGGCTAAAGTTATTCGGAGGTCAAGAGGCGGATCCTTTTTATCATTTACAGACTGCCATTGGCTCAAACGGCAAACAAAGCCTGCAATTGGCCGAAAAAGACGTGTCAATCATCAGTTGAAACGATCACTATTGGCTAAAGTTATTCTGAGGTCAAGAGGCGGATCCTTTTTATCATTTACAGGCTGCCATTGGCTTAAACAGCGAAACAAAGCCTGCAATTGGCCGAAAATACGTATGCGTATAGCATGTGGCTGACGGCATAGAGAAAGCATTTTTTTCTATTCTGTATTTGTAAATATTGTATTCTCCTGGATTTACTACCCTCACGGATATACACATTATTATGAACACAACGACTTCGGTGAGCTACTCCGGCTTTCTATATTATCCCTGTATCTTGTTTCAGACTGAACTCGATGTTTCTGTGATAAGCGGTGCAGATAATGGATGGAATGCAGTGTCTATTTTTAAATTCAACTCAATTCCAAGTGTTTATTGTCATATGCACAGTAAAGTTGCGAGCGAAAAAGAAAATAGATACGAAGGAATGGTTATCATTTATTGAATCCCAAGACTTTAACCTTCCGAATGATGGAACGATGCATTTGAGTGACATCTTACGGACACCGCATCCGCACGTGTTCTCGACACGTATTTGCGTCTTTGCAAGCTTTGGGAATGTTAAGGGGGTAAGAAGTTGGACTGAACTATCTGACTGTTTTGTCCACGTTCCCATTGTAGCGCCTTATAATCCGGTGCGTCTTATGTATGTCAAAAATAGGACCAAAAACTATTTTTTCGGGGTGCGCCCTATAACCCGGTGCGCCTTATAGTGCGGAAAATACGGTATATATATATTCCGCGAGACGGAGCCTGTCCACCCAAAAGTGAAGTGCACTCATGCGTCCGCAATCCATTCTCTCCAATCACATATGGCTGTGAGAGTGGACCGGCAGAGCTCACTTCAATCCGGCCTGGTGGATCTCTTTTTGCTGGTATTTCTGCCGAAAATTAGCTGAACTTCTGCGGCAGTGATCTATTATCCGCGGTCAACAATTGCTGGGAGAAGGGGTCGGAAGGACCCTTTTTATTGTTCCGACCGCTGAAATCCTGAGACCATCTGCTGCTGTCCTGATCATTTTCTTCACTTGTTTAATCTGTGCCTTGCCAAAATCATTGTATTTTCATTACTGTTCAAATTTTTCTTATTGTATTTTAACAATGGTGTGCATTTGGTGTTTCATATTGTTGGGTGAGGATAGAGTAAGGGATTTTTTTTTTCTTTTGTACACTGAATGTTTTCATAGTGCACTTTGAATGGCAATTGATTGCCTGTAAATTTTGATTTGAAGCCTGCCCAAAATGAACTGCACTGTTTTGGGCGTGATAACATTATCCCCAGTTGACTAATGTTGAGAGCAGAGGAAGATAAAGCAATTTCCCCTCATGTTTAGTACCGTAAATTCCGGACTATAAGCCGCTACTTTTTTCCCAAACGTTCAACCCTGCGGCTTATTCAGTGATGCGGCCAATTTGTGTAATTTAGCGGCGCTCGAGTACAAAAGGTAAGATTTAGACTGCAACTTCTTAGCTTGTGCACAAAATAAATTAGCGTAGACATATCCTCATCATGCTAACTGCAACAAAAAAGGCAGATGACGCATCCTTCAAGTTAAACGCAATCGAGCAGTCCGATATAGAAGGAAACTTTACTTTGCGAGAGTGATGCAAGCGTGTTTTTTAATCAGAGAGCGTGGGACAACGTTTGTATAACAAAGTCTCTTTCGCATACTGAAGGAAGAGGACTTTGATGACGTCGGTTATAAGGGGGAAGTTAAGGACGGTTTTCGTGCATATTTCAAGCACGGTAAGTTTTTTTAACAGAGCTATTTACTGTGTTGAGAGCGTGTTGCTAGTAGCGTGTTGCTACCCTTCACAGGCACAGTTTGGGATGAAAGTTATAATATTATTATAAAAGCTTTGAAAACTCTCTCGGTGTACAGAGCTACAGCACGTAAACTTTACTTAGCGAGCGTGATGCTAGCGTTATTTTGGATAAGGGAGCATGGGACAACGTCTATGTGACAAAGTCACTTTCCCATACAGAAGGAAGACGACTTTGATGACATCGGTTATAGGGAGGAAGATGAGGACGATTTACCGGGCTTGGTTCAAGTACGATATGTTTTTTTAACAGAGCTGTTTGCTGTGTTGAGAGCGTGTTGCTAGTAGCGTGTTGCTACCCTTCACAGGCACGGTTTGGGATGAAAGTTATAATATTATTATTAAAGCTTTGAAAACTCTCTCGTTGTACCGTCTTTCTTTGTAAATATGTGTAACCATGTATAATATGTATTTGCAACAGTATATTTTTGTAATGTATTTATTTTAGAAACTTATTCTGATATGTTTTGTACGAGCAAATGAGAAAGAAGGGGCGGGGCAAACGCGGGCTGATGGGAAGTGGAGTAAAGGTGAGACGTGTCTGTGGACGGGGCCGAGAATAGTGGATATATATTTTTCCCACCCTTACCTTTGGAAATATACACTTTTTTCCTTGGATTACTTTCAATGGGCACCTGGACTCTGCAGGTCTGCATTAAATTTTAAGTACCGGTATCATTTTTGTTCAATTTGCCGGCTGTGTTTTTTGGGCTTAATCGGGTATTGGTTAATTTTGTGTTTGAATTGCGTTTTTTCAGTGTGGGCGCATGCGGCTTATATACAGGTGCGGCTTGTGTGTGTGTACAAAATCGGTTTTCCTCCCGAAATGTGGTGGGTGCGGCTTATAATCGGGTGCGCTCTATATTTCGGAATTTACGGTAGTTTATTTTTTGTTGTTCTTTCTACGTAAAATGAACAGCACCCGCGCAGCCGCCGTCCATTATTCCGGTCGACTATTGGCTCCAGCAGCTCCCGTGTTATTTTCGATTGTTCTCAGTTATTTTCGATTGTTCTCAGCTTAGGGATGCTGCTGGAAAAGTGAATTTCCCTTCGGGGATGAATAAAGTATCTATCTTTCTATCTATCTATCTATCTATCTATCTATTGGTGGAAGCTTAAAAAGTCAGGTGCAGTTTATAGTCCGGAAATCACAAGAATACAAAGATTTGAGGCTAAATAAAAAGGAAAGACCTGTCGATTATCTTAGGGCCTTTAAGATGAGAGAGCGGAAAAACGCGACAGAGCGTGCCATTGTTTGCCGATGTGATCGGTCCTGACAATCGTTATGCGGGGGGGCATGTGACGCGCGGTCCCTTCAACGCCCGGGGGTTTGATCACTCTGACAGGCTTGACCCTTGACCTAACCCCTCCCAAGAGATAGCATCGGATTAAAACCAAACCTGGAAAAACGCATCTTCAAGTGGTATTTGACGTTAGTGGAAGCGGGCAATCCTATTTGGGATGCTACTCTTTGAAATGATCATGCTGGGGTCAAACTGTCATGATCATCAATGAACTGTCTAAAAGGGGGAAAATATTTTTTGGGGGGGAAAAATTGAGCCACAAAAACAGAAAAAAAATATCGTAGAATAAGTCTGACAATCAATATTCAATTCAACCCATACAATAATCATGTAGATAAAAATATGAATGCCTCAAATAAGCTGAATCATAACAAAATGACAATTTGTTGGACTGCAAGTAATTCATCCATACTTTAAATAATATTTATCCTATTTTACAATATTTTCATCTTTTTTTTAAATTTAGTTGAAAATGCATTTTCTCGATTTCTTTTTACACCAGACACCGTAGACCACAGGTGTCAAACAGGCGGCCCGCGGCCCAGATCAGGCCCGCTAATGGATTGAATCCGGCCCGCGAGACAACACTCAAAGAAGCGCAAGAGAAAAATGAGCTGCAGGTTGAAATATGTCCACTTGATGTTGCCAAAGCCAGGTGCCTCGAACAGAGACACTGTACTTTTATTCTCTCTCTCTCTCTCTCTCTCTCTCTCTCTCTCTCTCTCTCTCTCTCTCTCTGTCTCTAGCTCTCTCTCTTTTCGACCCCTTTTCTCCCACTCTCTGTCTCTTTAACCCTTTATCTCTCTTTTTCTCTTCCTTTGTTGCTCTTTGTCTCTTTCTCTCTCTGTCTTTTTAACTTATTTTGCTCTAACGTCCTTTTTTCCTTTTCTCTCTTTTCTCTTTCTCTCTTCCTACCCTTCCCACTTTCTTTTCTCTTTTCTCTCCTTCTGTCTTTCTATTTCTCTATGGATTTCTTTACTCCTCTCCCTTTCTTTTCCCCCTCTCTCACGACTTTTTATCTCTTTTGTTTCTCCCGCTCTCGCCCTCTCTCTCTTTTTCCTTCTTTGTCCCGCCCTCTCTCCTTTTCCCTCCCTCTTTCTCTTATTTCTTTATCTCTCTTTTTCTTTCTCTTTAATCTACTAGCCCGGCCCCTGACAGAATGTTTGTTCTATCGTGTGGCCCCCGAGTTAAAATGAGTTTGACACCCCTGCTTTAGAGAATGGAGCCGCAAACTCAGAAACAAAAATATAGTAGAATAGGATAAAATACAAATAATCCTATAAGAAATACGAACATTAATGGCTCAAATAAGAAATAAGAACAGTTAAGGGTGGGGTTTATAGTTTTCGGTGTCCTTAAAAAGTTTTAAATTACATATTTTCTCTATTAGGTATGTGTTCACAATGCCCAACTGAGTTCAAAGAGCCATTATAAATTTGTTTTCATCATCTGCTTCTATCATACTTTTATCAGCGGTGTTACGGCCACGAAGCGAATTAAGCTGGAGTTTGGTTGGAGGAGAATGATGTCACGTACGTGGTCGATGAAAATGGTGAAAGTAAGAAAATGACTCTTTCAAATACAGTCCGACCCGAAACCCCAAAAAGACAAAAAAAGAAAAAGAGTTTATTCAAGCGCATCTAAGAGAGACACGTACGTGCACGCGCCACTCAAGCAGCTTGCAATGATGATTTCAGCCAGAAGATGGCGTCAGCGAGTACAATTGTCTTTTAAACAGGCTGCGTTTACAGTCCTAACGGGCCGTGACAGTTTTAGATACCTCCCAAAAGACGACAAATTGCCCCAAAAACACCCAAAAATGAAAAAGCCGACAAACTCGGGGGTAAAGGAGCGTGGCAAAAAGGTCCTCGACCTCACTTGCCGACAGTTATCTGTCAGTTTGACGGAGGGCGGTCGGAAGGACGGGCGGCGGCAATGAATCCGAGTCCGAATCCCCGGCGGGCGCCCTCCTGACACATGTGGGTTAGGGGCTCTGCAAATCGGGTTAATGAATCGGAGAAAGCGGCGGGGATGCTCGCCTTTTTCAATAGCCGCCCGTCAAAATCGTTTGGGGCGGCGCTCGTCGGCGGGTTCACTCGGTAGCGGGTGCCGACCTGAAAAACAATTATTTAAAAAAAACAAAAAACGCGATGTAGCGGGTGAGCTGTGGTGTTTTTGGAAGGTTATTACCTGGGGAGTCAGTCAAAATACAACTCAAACTATGAGAATGGTGCATGCTGGGCAAAAAAACGATAATTATTCGCAGTGTCGGACAAAAAAGTTATAGTTACTCACAACTTCTGAGCTGGTAAGTGAGTTACTCTATGGTAAAAGCAAGTAGTAACCAGGGAAAGTAAGAAGAAATATTCGAAACAGTTCACAAGTTAGTTGAATAGAGAGGAACAGACAGGTAGTTGTGTTAAAAAACAATGTAAAGAATACAAAGTGAGTTTAATAAACTGTCACAAATTCGAGACAACTGGTCAAGTCGACATGTGCTACTGTACTTTGAGTATTTTGTTTACAAGAGTCTACTGTAAAACAATATAAAGAGATTTACTCTCTATGGAATACATCACAATATCTAGTCAGACAACTGCTCAAGTAGACATATACTACTGTGGGTTAGGTATTTTCACAAAACAAAAGTAAAGAATTCAACAATATAAAGAGTGTAACACTGCCAGGTAAAATATATAAATCAAACCCTCACAACCTGAATAATTGGTCAAGTAGAAATAGGCCACTTCACTTCAAATATTTTGTTCACAACAAGAGTCAAGTGTAAGACAATACAATGTGACTATCCAATCCCTCTCTCTATGTAATGTTACGTGCTTGATAACATAAAAACTACATTACCCATGATGACACATTGAGCATGTGCGATGTGTCTCCGAATGTTGTATCCATGTAATGTTTTACTTGCGAGTGACACGAAAGTAAAACACCCTTCCACCCCAACACGCCTATTCTCACTTTTTTCAAAGCAACCCACCAATTTTGACCGTGAGTAACGGTAACGGAATTGTAACGGCAAAAAAAAATAATAAGTTAGACTACCCAGTTCCCGAAAAAAAAATAACGCTCTTACGTAATGGCGTTATTTATAACGCTGTTATTCCCACCACTGGTATTCTTTTATATAGTGGAAACCCTATGTAGAAGTCACCGCCATGTTTATACGCCCTCTTGCTGCTACGCTGTGCTTTTGACACTGGTTTTCGTTAGCATTAGACAAAATATTGCCATCTAGTGGTCAAATATTACACACTGGGGCTTTAAATCTAATTAAAAAGTGAAAGGGCAAACCATGAGGGATTAAGAACCGCGTTACTCTAAAATGTTATGAAATATGTGTGCACAAATATTCACAAGTTGGGAAAATTGCATCGCTACGGCAACAGCATCGGCTGAAATACATACTTTATGAAATAAAAAAACAAACACATTATAAAACATTCAAGGGTAAAAACAATTTGACCAATTAAAAAGCCGATTCTATATAATATTCATAATATTTTACCTGTTTTTATTCCAATAGATCTCTCTCTCTATCTCTCTCAACTTGTATTTATCTTTCTAGACATCTATATCTATCTAGATTTATTTCTCTCTCTTTCTCTACCTCTCTCTCGACTTCTATCTATCTTTCTAGACATCTATCTATCTACCTATTTATCTATGTATATCTATCTATCTATCTATCTATCTATCTATCTATCTATCTATCTATCTATCTATCTATATCTATCTAGATGTACATCTATTTATGTATATAGATGTATATCTATCTATATAGATGTATATCCATCAATATAGATGTATATCCATCAATCTATCTATCTATCTATATAGATGTATATCCATCCATCCACCTATATAGATGTATATCCATCTATTTATCTATCTATGTAGATGTATATCCATCCATTTATCAATCTATCTATCTACCTATATCCATCTATATAGATGTATGTCTATCCATCTAGATCTATATCTATCTATATATCTATCTATATATATCTATCTATATATCTATATCTATATCTATATCTATATCTCTATATCTATATCTATATCTATATCTATATATATATACATAAATATATATATATATATATATATATATATATATATATATATATATATATATATATATATATATATATATATATATATATATATATATATATTATATATTATATATTATATATATATGTTAAATGTATGATTTAATTTTTAAAAAAAAATTCTCATTTGTAATATTTTTCATACTTTACGATAGCTTTAAAATCGTTTTCATTTTACTTTCTATCTTTTTCTTGATTTTGTCTTCATTTTTCTAGACCAAAATGTTCGATATACGAAGCAAAAGAAAAAAATTAAGCGATAAAAATATATTAATACAATCATATAAAATATTAAAGCCCAGAATTATATATATTCAGAAGGAGGTTTACTTACAATGCCATAATTTCAATAATGTTCTCGTTTTTAAAGAAATCTAGGCCAATTAAGATAAAATATAAGTAAAAATCATCTAAATAATAATAATAATAATAATAATAATATAATAATAACAATGCCTTAAAAAAATTAAATTACCTACAAGGACCAAATACTTTTAAGTACAAATAATATATATATTTTTTAATTCCTCAATTTAAAAAAGCTATTGAATAAAAACAAATATATGAATAATATATTATTTAAAAGGAAAAATCAATATAGACCTTACAGGGGGGCTCACCTGGGGCACCAATAAAAAGCTGAATTCTTTTTCGTGTTACGACAATATAATTTTACTTGTGGGAAATATCTTTATTTTCGAATAGATTTCTGTATTCTTGAGTCCATGACCAATCCATTATCAGGATGTGACTGGTCCGTGATGGATCAGGACTTCCCAGACACCGGCAAGCAGTCTTCATTTTAATAACACGTCTGCTTTTCTGCTTCAGCGACTGGACGCGGTGGAAAACGGCGGCGTCTCATTCGATTTGCGTCCTCGCCCGATTAGGACGATTGACCGGGCCGACCCTCAGCCCCTTCGGGTCGATAATTCGCCCGATTTAAGCGGATGAAAACCAATATTATTAGCACGTTTCATAGCGAGGTTACGCCACCGACAGCTGTTGAGTCATTGTGTCGTATAAGAGTGGGCGCACGCTAATCTAATCGGGGAAAAAACCTGGTCCTGGATTAAGTCGGTTTCTCGGACATCAATCAAGCCGGGATTACACGCGAGGGCAATTATGAACTGGATTTGGGAAGGGGACAATAGCTCGGAAGACGGAAGGTGAGGCGAGGAGGCTGCGAGACTCCGGCCTGGTTTTTTGTCAATTCAGGCGTGAGGCTGATTATTTTAATTGGTGGGAGTGGCGGACATCATTGAATTCTACCGAAAGCCCATCCCTCCGACCTGCTTTTGATGGGGTACTGTGGGGATCCCACACGCAACAATTTCTGTTTTGGTGAAAATTTGAGGTTTTATATTTAGAACTGAAGACATTGATCTCTAGCCAGTACTACGCCCTTGAATACTGCTAGTTTAACACATTCCATAGTTTTAATTTTGTATAAAAGTACCGTATTTTCCGCACTATAAGGCGCACCGGGTTATAGGGCACACCCTCCAAAAATAGTTTTTGGTCCTATGTTTTCCATACATAAGGCGCACCGGATTATAAGGCGCTACAGTGGGAACGTGGACAAAACAGTCAGATAGTTCAGTCCAACTTATTACCCCCTTAACATTCCCAAAGCTTGCAAAGAAGCAAATAGGTGTCTCACACATGTACGGAAACGGTGTCTGTGCGATGTCACTCAAATGCATCGTTCCACATATCATTCGGAAGGTTAAAGTCTTGGGATTCAAGATTTCGCTGGTAACTGTGTGGACAGCAAAGTAAGAATTTTATTGTGCAGGGAAACGGGGTTCTTTACTGTGCATATGACGATAAACACTTTGAATTGAATTTAGTCTACAAATAGACTCATCACAGAAACATCAAGACCGTTCTAAAAAAAGATACCGGGAAAATATAAAGCCGCATAGCTCACCTAAGTTCTCTTGCAGCCATCACGTTCAATAATGATACGTAACCATGGTCTTCTTACAACCGTGAGTGTAGTAAATCCAGGAGAGTCAAATATTTACAAATACAGAATAGTAAAAAATGTTTCCTCTATGCCGTAGACAACCAAACTTGCTATTCACATTCATCTTTTCCGGCCAATTGCAGGCTTTGTTTCGCCCCTTTAGCCTATGCGAGCCTGTAAATGATAAAAATGATCCGCCCCCTTTAGCCAATAGTGACTGATTCAAATGATGATTGACACATTGGTTAGGAAATGACACGCCGGTATATAAATCCCAGCATACACCGCGGACGACTTCGCCTTCGGGGGAAAATCTAGTCGGGGGCTGCTTGCCTTTGTTGCAAGACTTTGCGACTTAATATTGATCCTTATATAAGGCGCACTGTATGATAAGGCGCATGGTCAGCTTTTGAAAAAAATATAGGCTTTTAGGTGCACCTTATAGTGCGGAAAATACGGTATATATATATGTATCAGTTAAATCTGCTTTTTTATTATAGGTGTAACCGCGGTGTACCTGTCCCACCAAAGATCCACATTCACGCTGGACTGGATGATGAGGTTTTTATTACAGTTGCTGCAAATGAATGAGTCACAACACATGGTAAGCTTCTCGGCTGGCTTTGATTTCTTTGATCTCTATAAGGGGAATTAGCCTTTTAGCACAACATGCAACGTCGGGCAAAACTAACATAAAAGGCGACAGAAACAAAACGAAAATGAATCCAAACAGCTTGACAACATCAATCACATTACTGTGCATGTTGTGAGATTTGTCAGCTGTGGTGTTTAAAATTTACTTTTTTTGCGGAGCACCAAAAGATCGTGTTTTACAGTTGGCAGCTCGTTGTAGACTGCCAAAAACCCCGCCTTCCGATCACATGTCAAAAGCCAAACCAAACCCTACCCCATACCAGCAGGTGGCACTGTTGGACTCATCATTGCAGGACACTTACACAAAAACTATACAACATATTTCAGCAGGAATTTCAATAAAACAAAAGTTATAATTACACCCGTTGCATAGGCACCTAAAAAGAAGATTGTTTAGGATGCCAGTTCATTCTTTGGACTATTATTGTTGTTTCGTGGAGTATGCACTCTTTACACCGGGCACCCAGTTCGATGTGAATTTCTAAAAATACCAAGTTAGCTACTTGGTTTGCTAAATAGCTAAAAGGGTAGCTTGATAGTTGGCTAGAAACGTAAACTGGTTAAAAAAAATTAAAATGGAGTTGACGATGGCCAACAGAGAAAACTAAATAGCCAGATATAAAACTAAAAAAAGCTCGATTGCTAGCTAGAAACGAGGGCAAAATGTAGCTTGATAGCTAACCAAAAAGGTCAAATGTTAGCTAGATAGCTAGCTGGATAGCTTGCTCACTAGCTAAAGAAAATAGCTTGATAGTTAGCTAGAAAGGTAAACAAGTAGAAAAACTATGGAGCTACATAGATCGCTAAAAGAGCAAAAAGTCAACTAAATAGCCGGATAGAAAAAATAAACAAAAAAGGTATATCGTTAGCTAGAAAGGAGGGCAAAATTTAGCTTGATAACTAACAAATAATGTTAAATGTTAGCTAGATAGTATGCAAAACAGGTCAAAAGCTAGCTTAATAGCTTGCTTACTATCTAAGAAAGAGCTTGATAGTTAGCTAGAAAGGTAAAAAACTAAAATGGAGTTATTTATTTTGTTTTGGGGAAAGTCAAATTTGTTAGACATTGATACAAATGTATTTTAAAATGTTCAATGAAAAAATAGTATGACCCGGAATTCGTCAAGAAAATAGTACTTTTTGAACTTTGGTATGCACAATTTTATGTAGTGTTCTATAGAAGGTATTTTTCGTTAACCTAAAAACAAAATAATGCTGCAAAATGATGTCGCCCCTGACAGAAAGTTTTATTTTTTTATATTAAGTCTATTATATATTTTTTTGTATAAATATTTATGTTGTATATATAATTTTGTGGGCAGCACTGCAGCGCAGTGGTAAGCACGTGTGCGGCACAGTGCTGAGGTCATGAGATCGAACCTCCCTGCATGGAGTTTGCATGTTCTCCCCGTGCTTGCGTGGGTTTCCTCCCACATTCCAAAAACATGTGAGTGAATTATCTGTCCCTGTGTGCCCTGTGACTGGCTGGCAACCGGTTTAGGATGTTCCCCTGCCCACTGCCCCAAGATAGCTGGGATGGGCTCCTGCACCCTCGCGACCCTACTGAGGATAAGCGATGCAGATAATGGATGGATGGTAGATTTATTATTTTGTGTTTTATTTGTCGCAAAAGAAATGTGAAAAAATATGGAAAATGATGATAACAGTTTTTTCTTTTTTGTTTAGCTCACAGGGACATATTTGCTTAATCTGATTATCATTTTGTTATCTTTCACTTAAATCTTAAATGTGAAAAAGTATTCACAATATCAGATAGTATTTATATTCTTAAAAATTATTTTTCTTCTTTTTTTAATCTGCTTTTAATTTCTGAAACATAGAATAAAACTAATCCATTAAATAAAATAATTATTTTATTCTGGCATATAGCAGACATTTTGTCAGTATCTTTATATTAAATTTAATGCAATTATAGTCTTTATATTTTCTAATTCATATATTTATAATTCATATATATATATATATATATATATATATATATATATAAAGTGTATATCTTTTTTTGGCAAACGTAATAAGAAAAATGTTCAAAAATAGAAAAATTCAAAAAGAAGGTGGGGTTATTTTTTCGCTTAAACTAATTATTATTTGCATTTTCTTAGAATAAAATCAATCTGAAACGAGAAAAAATGATTTATTTTACCAGAAAATGTTTTCCTTATCTATTTCAAACTTCTTTTAACAAAATAAAATAAAATCATAAAGTAATATATTTTTAGTCCCAGAAAACTGGCTCATTTGAAGTATTGCCTGTTGCCTGTATTAAAAAAATAAAATCACATGAGAAAAACATATATGGCATGTATAATTATTTTTCTCAATTTAAGTCAAGTCAAGTCATTTGTATTTGTGACGCCCTTAATCACAAAGAGTCTCAAAGGGCTGCACAGGTTATTGCACAGACTATTATTTCAGACTATTATTACACCATCCCCTGATCTGGAAACAACATAAGGGCAAGGAAAAACTCAAAAACCTCAACATGAGGAAAATGAAGAAACCTTGAGAAGGGACCGCACATGTGGTATCCCCCTTCCAGGATTACCAGACAGCAAAGGATGTTGCAATTACAAATAATACAGAGATATTAAGTGAATTCATTTGATAAGATCATTTTTTAATAAAATAAGAAAAAAAACTTAAATGAGCAACGATTTCTGCCAATTTTTTAATTTACTTTTTCCACTAAAGTGGTTTAATTCCCCCCCTATGTTCTTGTGCTCGGAAAACGCGGGTCTACCAGTGATCCCAAGAGCCAAGAAGAAATCCGCAGGTTCGAGAGCGTTAATTCAGAAGTTAACAAGTTGAATTCAACCATTAGGTATATATTTATTTTACAACATATAACACGGTTCTACTTCTTCTTAGGGTGGCTGTTTTGGTCATTTGTCATTTTTTGACAGTTGATAAATGTTCCGTAAATATGGCTTCTTTGTACTCACTCGCTCATAGTAATAAATCTGATTCTAGTCAAGGTAGCCAAACAAAGCATTTCATTGTGATGCAAATGGATTTACAAATCAAATCCGGGTGGCGTAACCTTCAACCGTGCGCCACATCCGGGCCCCGTCAAAAGCCATCGCAGGTGGCGCTATCGCCGAAGCTAAATCGAGTTAGCGTGAATAAGCCGACGCCCCTTTTGAATCAGATACCAGGGAGAAATTCACTACACCGGTCATCTTTTGTTCTCCAGCGTTTGCCCTTTCAATCGGTGATTAATTTACGTGGCTGTGATATTGCCTTTTGTCGTCCGGCGATAGGAGGGGGAGCATGGGGCTGGGGTTGGCGGCCGGGCATACCATTGATGCTCCGATACGACTTCATCCATCACAGATAATGGTTGAGGACAGCTGTGTTTTCAGTCGCTAGCCATAGCACCGCAAAAGAGTGTTCCTACTCCTGAATATGAAGGACTTTTACCGACAACCCCCAGCTGAAACAGTTGCCTGGGGCGATACCCAGAAGGCGTTTCAGGGCCACTTCTCTGTGGAATCACAATAAAAATGAGCAAACGTCACCCTGTGGATGTCCCGGGTGGAAAAATTCATTACCACGTAGGCGGGTTAAACGCGGGTGAACTGTTTAGACTGGGGTTAATGAAGAGATAACAGCTGGTGTGATTAGCTCCCGCATGACGGAGCTCCGGGAAAATATTCGGGTGACGACGGTGTCCTCGGACTAGCTTCCGATCCGTCTGGTTTCAGAATGTCTGAGAGACACACAAAGTCCAAATCAAGCTTAAACCCAATGACAATTTTTTTTTATTGATCATTTCAAAATAAAACAGAATAAAACAAAAAAACTCAATTCAATCAATAAATATACCGAAGCCATATCCACTGAAGGATTTTATACATTTGACTATAAAGGATTTTATACGATTGAATACAAGTTACATTTATTGAGTGCAATGAAGATTTTCGCCGAGTAGGCTATAGTTCAATGACAGGTCACGCCCTTCCAAATCCAGAATATTTTGACAAGGGAATTTTGATAACAGGACTCTGACGGAGGACGGCAGGTGATGGTTCGAGAACAAAGTCCTGATGACGTAGAAACGCTCGGTGTTGTTTTGAGTTTTTCCAGACACCGAGGCGAGGTGGTGGAGCCGTGGAGCCCACGTGGGGCTTCCCCGACACGCCCATGGGAGGAGCCGGCACACCATCTTGCGAAAAGACGTGGGCCGAGAGGAAAAAGGCTGGAGGACTTCAGAGAGGCTACCCAGAGACTCCGACGACACTAATTCAATTAATTCGGCTATTTTCGATGGAGTACAATTAGTTAAATTTATAATGAAATTAAATCTGCCCCCGTGTGGAAATGTCGGCTTTCCCGTTCACCTTTTCCGTCAAGAAACGAGCGCGCATAAATTATTGGGTCAATGTGGGTTGTGTTTGGTTAATGGAGTCAGATAACTAATTCGAACAATTTGGTAAACGGTACATTTTGATGTAAATTCCCAACACCCCCTAGTGGGAGGTAGCTAGAGTCAAGAACACACATTCAGTACCCTTTGCTCTTTCCAACCTGACACCGAACATTAAGTCCACAGCACAACAAGGGGTGAGTTGCTGTGCCGTGCATCAGTAGAGAGGCTCGACAGCATACACTGGTTTACCCCCTCGGTATCATCAGTCATTCTCAGCTATCCTTCACCATTCACATCCATACCTAGCACAAACTCTTGCATCCATCAAATTAACCAATCTCACATCCAGAACACGTTTTACCCCATACGTCCAACCATATTTGGGCCTTCCTCTCATTCTATTTCCTTCCGCGTCTGCACTGCAAACTCTTATAGTTGAACGGCCTTCATCCATTTATTCCAACATTTTCATCAATCCTCTCAGAAGTCTCTCGCACCACACCAGTTTCTCCTTACTTCCTCATTCTTTAACCTATCACGTCGTGTCCTCGCTGAGGCCATCTTCTGGCATTAGTCATCATAGCAGCCTCCGTCAAGCTCCTTTTGTGGCACGTGCAAGTAAGTGCATTTCGGAAACACGCTCAAGTATACTCTTCTTATTTCATCTTTTTGAGGGGTTAGGTTGGCATTTGGACTGTATTTGAGATAGCCCTTTTCTTATTTTCACCATTTTTGTGCTACACTAACAAAAAAACAAGATGAACCCGTGTATTTTTACCTTCATGCACTGTAACTTTGACTTGAGTCGCTTCTTAAATAGTAATTTTGAGCCCTCATTTTTGTGCGCTGGCTAGATTTTCTTCTGCGCTGAGCATGTGCGAGCAGTGCGAAATTGCGGGAACACTGGTTGGGGCTGGGTCGGGCTATAGCACCCGGGTCAGGTCGGCTTGGATTTTCTTAAGCCCGATCTTACCTGTATGGTAAGTCCTGCAAAGCAATTGGTCGGGCTATGTCGGGCTTTATTACCTACGGGCCTGGGTCGGATGTTTTTGGGCCCGATCTTACTTCTCCTAAAGAGCGATCTTTTATGGGTCTGAGCCTTTTCAAGGTATTATTGTCTTTTCCGTCATCGGAGCACTCCATTTGGGTAAATCTCCCCAGATGGCGAGCTCAATGTTATTCAATTAGCAGGTGATGCCCGCAACTCGATCCGGGCACACAACAGCAGCCTTGCACGCTCCCCGGCACAAAAGACACCTGTCAGAAACAAGAGACCGCGACCCCGCCCCCCTACTTTTTTAGGGCCCCGTCTGTAGAAATTCGCTCTCCTCGTCTCATCCCCGGCCACTTCAAAGCCGGGGCGGCACAATGGGGCCCGAGAGCGGGGGCCCGCCTTCAAAAAGAACAGCGCCGGTTTACGTCGGGGCCCGGGAAGAATGGCCCCCGTGAATCATAATGGGGAGAGAGAGACGCCGTTCACCTGTCCTGTGTAACACAATCGCTTAAACGTCTTACAGGCCAATTGTCAAGGGGGTGTGGAGTGTGGGGGGGGGGGCACTCCCCGGGTACTTGAGGATCATCTTCCCTCTCTTTCGACCTACTCATGAAAGAAGAGACGGGAAATACAGTACTCCCTCAATTTTCACGGATAAAATGTTCCATAAAAACCCGTACTAAGTCGCCCCAAAGCACTGTGGGACTTGTAGTTCAGAGGCAATTATATACAGTGGAACCATGGTTCTCGACCATAATCCATTCCAGAACCCTGTTTGAAAACCGATTTGTTCGATCAACGAAATCATTTTTCCCATTAAAAATAATGCAAATCGTTTTAATCCGTTCCAACACCCTGAATGTTTACCTTGAATGTTTAACGTAATCATAAAGCTAACCCAGGCTAATCGTACGTCCGCATTATCGTAATCTTCCGTACGAAAGATTACGCTAACATGAACGTGTAAAAATAAAAAAATCAGGTTGTTTACAAGTTATTTAGCACCCGGGTCTCCACAACAAGTGGTGAGCGGTTCATTGGAAAGGGGGCTCCGTTCCAACACCCTGAAAGTTGGGCTCCGTTCCAACACCCACATAAAGCTAACGCAGGCTAATCGTGCGTTCGCGATATCGTAATCTTCCATACGAAAGATTACGCTAACATGAACGTGTACAAAAAAAAAGGATAAAGAAAAGAATTACGGATAGGATTTCTTACCTTTGTGGTGGTCGGCAGAAGGCGCAGGTGGACCGCCGTTGCTTGCTTATAGCACTAACTCCCTTAGCTTCATCACTAGATTTCACAGCCTCCTTATTCTTTAGTATCGTACTGATCGTAGATTTAGCCATGCTGTATTCCCTAGCAAGATCAGACACTCGCACACCTCCTTCATATTTTCCAATTATTTCTTTCTTAAATGCAATAGTTGTATGTACTACTTTTCTTTTTTCACCCGTAGCAACTTTGCTGCTTGCACTGACTTTCTTCGGGGGCATAATAAGGGGCTAAAACACCCGTACGCCACTCAGCATCGCATCCTAGCGTACGCACTCATGCATTACCGGCGTTCGAACTCCGATTTTTTTGACCGAACAGCGAAGCAAGAATTTCTCGAAATTTTTGGTCGGACACCGATCTGTTCGAACTGAGAGGCGTTCGAAAACCGAGGTTCCACTGTATGCAACTCTATCTTAACCCGCGAAAAATAGTGTATTGGTTGATTTATCCCCGCGACGGAAATGCAAAGGTTGTATCCACCCATATATATTGTAACTCAATCTATTTACTTACCGCAAAGCACTGCGTGGCTTGTACTACAGAGATGATTTGCAAAAATGTGTTAAAAAGTCCTATGTGTATTTGTTGATTTCTTTTTGAATTTCCGCCACCGCGGCAAAAAATTCCACAGTTGTATCCATCCATATATAGTGTAACACCATTTGCTCACTTGCCACGACGCACGGTAGGATTTATAGTGGGTGGGTGGATATTTCAATGAACCACTAGGGTCCTAAGGGTATCACGTCCTGTGGTGTGTCTTGGGCGAGTACAGCCTGGTGGCTACCCATCCGTCTCCAGGCCAACAAATATTTCCAGGGACAAATGATACATGCAAACTTTGCTTAACTTGCTAAAAAAGCCTCATGTGTATTTGTTGATTTCTCTATGACATTTCCATTTGATATTCTGCCCCTGTGGCGAAAATGCCTCAGTTGTATCCAACCATATATAGTGTAATTATATGCTTCAGGGATACCACATGCAAGCACTTTTTTTGCATTTAATGTATTTCCCTCTAAAATGAACAGCACTCGGGCTGCCGCAATTTATTATGCCGAATATTGCTGAGAGCAAGGACAGGCAGAAATCACTGTTGTCAAATGAATTGTACAGTTAGGGCGGTGATCCATTATACCTGTTCGACTATTGCTGAGAGCAGGGGCTGGCAGAGCATTTTCATTCGGGTTGGGTCACTTAACTGTCATTGTGGCCCGCCTTAAATGAACCGCACTGTTTTGACCATTATCTATTAATGTGATCGTTGCTGAGAGGAGGAGCAGAAAAAGGACATTTTTGTCCTGCGTGGTAGCTCTTTGTTCCAGTTTTCAATACCTAAGATGATCGTCACTCTTGCGGCTGCAATCCATTATGCCCTTGTCAACTATTGCTGCAAGCAGGGGCCGGCAGAGCGCACTTTTGTCGGGCCTGCCAACTCTTTTATGGGTAGATGTGTCATTCCAGTCCACTTCAAATGTACCGCACTGTTTAGGCCGCAAACCATTTTCCCCAGATGACTATTACTGAGAACAGGTTGTAACAGCAAATTTGTGGCATGTGTACGTGCTCTTTTTTTCATTCTTTACGCCTAAAATGTACAGCACCCATGCAGCTGCAATCCATTATCCCCAGTTGACAATTGCTGAGAGCGGGTTGTAACAGCAAATTTGTGGCATGCGTGGTGGCTTTTTCTTTTCATTCTTTACACATAAAATGAACAGCACCCCTGCAGCCGCAATCCATTATCCCCAGTTGACTATTGCCGAGATTGGGTGGTAACAGAAAATTTGTGGCATGTGTGGTGGCTCTTTTTTTCATTCTTTACACCAAAAATGGACAGCACCCCTGCAGCCGCAATCCATTATCCCCAGTTGACTATTGCCGAGATTGGGTGGTAACAGAACATTTGTGGCATGTGTGGGTGCTCTTTTTTTTATTCTTTACACCTAAAATGAACAGTACACCCGCAGTCGCAATCCATTACTGTATGTAACATCCTACATGCCGACATTTCTTGTGTAAATTTTGTGCAAATTATAACTATAACCTTATCCTCCTTGTTGTATAACCTTATCTTCTCTGTTCCTTTATCTTGGCTTTTTTTACCTCACTGTGAATGTGTGAAACTGGAGTGTCATGCCCAATTTCGTTGTCACAATATGTTAACCCATTTTGTAACAATGACAATAAAGGTAGATTCTATTCTATTCTATTCATTATCACCGTTGGACTATTCCTGAGCCTTGGGGCTGAAAAAGCACATTTTGTCCTGTGTAGTGACTCTTTTTTGTGTCCTTTTTGCCTTAAAGGTGCTTTTTGTTGGAGACCATTTAGCAACTTTTGAACCGGGTGCATTTTTGGTCGTATAAATCTTCTTGCCTTGAAAAAAAAGGTATGCAAGCTTGAAAAACTACCTCAAGCTGTTTGTCCACTTTCAAGTCCGTAGTCCAGTTAGCATAACCCAAAAATATCCGAGTTGTTAAAAAGCCGCCCTGGCAGCTTAAGTAGCTTCATCTTTAATGCATTCTGCAGCGCCGTCCTTCATATTGCAAATACAGTGGAACCTCGGTTTTCGAACGCCTCTCAGTTCGAACAAATCGGAGTCCGACAAAAAATTTTGAGAAATTCTTGCTTCGCTGTTCGGTCAAAAAATCGAACGCCGGTAATGCGTGAGTGCGTACGCTAGGGTGCGATGCTGAGCGGCGTACGGGTGTTTTAGCCCCTTATTATGCCTCCGAAGAAAGTCAGTGCAAGCAGCAGAGTTGCTACAGGTGAAAAAAGAAAAGCAGTGCGTACAACTATCCCACCTGCGCCTTCTGCCGACCACCACAAAGGTAAGAAATCCTATTCATAATTCTTGTCTTTATCCTTTTTTTTTATTTTTACACGTTCATGTTAACGCGAACGTACGATAAGCCTGGGTTAGCTTTGTTTACGTTGAACATTCGAGGTAAACATTCAGGGTGTTGGAACGGAGCCCAACATTGAGGGTGTTGGAACGGAGCCCCCTTTCCAATGAACCGCTCACCACTTGTTGTGGAGACCCGGGTGCTAAATGACTTGTAAACGACCTGATTTTTTTATTTTTACACGTTCATGTTAGCGTCATCTTTCGTGTGGAAGATTACGATAACGCGAACGTACGATTAGCCTGGGTTAGCTTTATGTTTCCGTTAAACATTTTAGGTAAACATTCAGGGTGTTGGAACGGATTAAAACGATTTACATTATTTTGAATGGGAAAAATGATTTCGGTGATCGCACAAATCGGTTTTCGAACAGGGTTCTGGAACGGATTATGGTCGAGAACTGAGGTTCTACTGTACTGGATAAACCTTGGACCGTCAATTAGCAATGCAGCCATCGACAAGGGTCTAAAGAGCTTAACTATGCATCTCACGCATGCTAACGTTTAGCATCGAACTCAGGTGTTAGCAACGTTGCCCCTCCGGTCCGGCACAGTGATTACCCGGTGTTTCTAACGCCTGACCTATGACCCATCCCATCGGTTAGCTTAGCTTTTCTCTAGATAGCACTTTTTTTCCCCCTCTACCGAAGTACAACCCCTCCCCGTTATCTCCGATCGTCCCGACCCCCACCCGACATCCCTCAGAATAAGCAGGGGTATGTGACGCTCTAAATGCCCCCTATTGTTGCCGGAAAACGACCTTTTGTCCGGGACCCCTTTGCGTTTGCTGACTACGGACATCCAGTGAGCCGACGTGTCGAGAGGGCTGCATAGGGATAGGCGAGCTAAGCCGTGCTATGCGCTAGCTAACACGCGCGCACACGCTTCAAAACGTCCACACGCATGTACAAAATCACGTATCGGCCTGGGGTCGTAGGGCAAAATTTTCTGGAAATATTCACGTTGAATATGACGTTAAAACTTCGCATTTGTGTTCGCAATAATCGCTAAGGTATAAAAGTGCTTGTTAGATTTATATTTATAGTATTTTTTGTAGAATGTTATTTTAATTCGTTGTTAACTAGTGTCTTAAAGGGACAGTGTGTATTACTTTGCGCCTCCTAGTGGTAAAAAAGAATATTTATGTTGATCAACAAAATGCAAGTACTATGGTATGATATTGTTTTTTACAGGTCAAGAAATATACATTTATTTTACATAACACAAGCCTCACTTGGATTGTCGGCCATTTTGCTGCGGCAGTCACGCTGAAAATCAAAAACCTGCCTATTTTTTCTTTTTGCTATTCTTTTTTTTCATGTTTTTTGTTTTATCGTTTTTTTCTTCTTTTTTTCCCTTTGTTTTTTCATCTCTTTTTTATTCATGTTTTCTTGTGTTTTTGCTTTTTTCTTGTATTTCTTTGTTTTATCGTTTTCTTTCTTCTTTTTTCTCCTTTGTTTCACTAGTTTTTTCATCTTTTTATTCATTTTTTGTGTTCTTGTTTTTTTCTTGTTTTTCTTTGTTTAATTGTTTTTTTTCTTCTTTTTTTTTCCTTTTGTTTTACTACTTCTTTCATCTCTTCTTAATTTTTTTTCTTTTGTTCTTGCTTTTTTTCTTGTATTTTTTGTTTTATCGTCTTTTTTTAATTTTTCCCTTTCTTTTACTCATTTTTAAAATTTATTTTATTCATTTTTTCTTGTGTTCTTGCTTTTTCCTGTTTTTCTTTGTTTTATTGTTTTCTTTTTTTTCTTCTTTTCTTTTTTACCTTTGTTTTTCATCTCTTTTATTTAATATTTTTTTGTGTTCTTGTCTTTTTTTTAATCGTTTAGAATTTCTGACTACATTTGATGCATAAGTGGGGTAGAAACTGACCCCAGAGGTTGTTAATCTTCAAACTCTTTACAATTAAAAATGTTGTAAAATTGTCCTATTCCAGGTTGTCATGTTTATGAAATGATGCCTTTATTATTTTTATTTTTTTTCCCTACTAATTTTTGACCCTACTCGTGGAATAGTGAATGTTAAAAAAACTAAACTTGGCTGTTAGTAGTTACTAACAATACAAGCTAACTGCACCAACAACATTTCTTAATTGTAGTTTGGTCAATCCATGGTTAAGAAATTAGCCAAACAAGCCAGTTTGCTAGTTTAACTATTACTTAATATTTCTAACCGAAATGTGTTTATATACAGAATTTTTTTTTTTTCAAATGTTAGAGTTAAATCCTGAACTAGCTAGTTACCAATAGAGCTAAGTATCTAAACCAAGGGTGTCAAACTCATTTTAACTCAGGGGCCACGCGATAAAACAAATATTTTTTGGGGGGGGGGGTGCAAACTAGTGGATTAGAGAGGAAGAAAAAGAGAGAGAAAGAAATAAGACAAAGAAAGGGACAGAAAAAGAGAGAGGGTGGGACAAAGAAAGAGAGAAAGGGAGAAAGAGAGAGAGAAAAGAGAGAATGTGAGAAACAAAACCAATAAGAAAATAGTGAGAGGGGGAAAGAAAGAGAGAGAAAGAAAGAAATCCAAAGATAAATAGAAAGGGAGAAAGAGAGAAGGAGAGAAAAGAGAAAGAGAGAAAGAGGGAGGGGCGAAAGAGAGAAGGGGAAAGCAAGAGAGAGAGAGAGAAAAATAGAGAAAATAGAGAGAAAAGGAAAAAAGGTAGAGAGCGCAAAGGAAGGCGTTGTCTCGCAGGCCGGATTAGGCCTGATCCGGCCCGCAGGTCACCTGTTTGACACCCCTGATCCAAACTAACCCCACTTGGAAGACTTTGTTGCAATAATCATCAATATTCTTACTACTTGTCCTGATCGTTGATTGGTCACTTCCCATATTCCTTCGCAATGATAATGATGGTTGCTTTTTCTTCTTTTTTCTTGATAAGCACAAGCTTTATTTCCATGGTTATTATGTTCTTGCTTCTCCCCTTAGTATCACTGCAAGTCTTGGAACCCATAGCTACACAAATTAACGTTTTTGTAGATTCTAAATTGAACTCATGGAGAGAAAGGCATCGTGGGGGAAAGTTGATGCTATATCAGCATCTTCATGATGCCGTGACACCAAGCATCTTCTACGATGTCGACCAATAGGATACAGGCATCTAACAGTCGAACAGTCATATGTAAGAAGTACAGTGGAACCTCGGTTTTCGAACGCCTCTCAGTTCGAACAAATCGGAGTTCGACCAAAAATTTTGAGAAATTCTTGCTTCGCTTTTCATTCAAAAAAATCAGAGTTCGAACGCCGGTAATGCGTGAGTTTGTACGCTAGCGGCGTACGAGTGTTTTAGCCCCTAATTATGCCTCCGAAGAAAGTCAGTGCAAGCAGCAAAGTTACTACAGGTGAAAAAAGAAAAGTAGTGCGTACAACTATTGCATTTGAGAAAGAAATAATAGCCAAATATGAAGGAGGTGTGCGAGCGCCTTCTGCTGACCACCACAAGGGTAAGAAATCCTATTCATAAGATTACGATAACGCGAACGTACGATTAGTCTGGGTTAGCTTTAAGTTTACGTTAAACATTCAGGGTGTTGGAACGGAGCCCAACATTGAGGGTGTTGTAACGGAGCCCCCTTTTCCTATTTTTAAACGTTCATGTTAGCGTAATCTTTCGTACGGAAGATTACGAAAACGCGGCCGTACGATTAGCCCGGGTTAGCTTTATGTTTACGTTAAACCTTCAAGGTAAACATTCAGGGTGTTGGAACGGATTAAAACGATTATTTTTAATGGGAAAAACGATTTCGGTGATCGAACAAATCGGTTTTCGAACAGGGTTCTGGAACGGATTATGGTCGAGAACCGAGGGTTCCCCTGTAGTGTATTTCTTATGTCGGAGAGAAAATGCTGTAAAAAAAAAAACATCGGACTTCACGTATTAACGCAAAAAAAACATGATCTAGCGACAGCACAGGCCAGGGTTGTATCGTATTAATCAGGCTCACATAGAATGCACGGTAATGAATCTTCCCCACTAGCTATTTGAACAAACTTCCATTAACACCCTTTTAAAAATGTCCCTTTCCAATGTTCCCTGACGCATTAGCACCCGTCGCTATTTACTAGCCATCCTTTAAACACGTCCCATTAAAATCCAATCGACTAATGTATCCTCATCACCGGACCCGGCCATCTTTAATGGCGAATCGTTTTACAAGACTCCGATGCCCGTTTGCGATTTTTTTTTAGGTGGAAAAAAATGTCAGGCTAACACCTAGCACCCTTCGCTGTCACGATGCCGCCACGTTCGTAAAACACGGTAGCCCCCCGGCCGCCCCCTCCCGGCCGGCCCTTTCACTTTGATTGGGCTAATTGTGTTTCCTGCCTAGCACAGTAAAGAAAGCAAGGAAGCGCATATGCACATAGCCCAGGGCATGTCGAATTCCCACTGAGGTGGGCTTTTTTTTTGTTTCTTAGGGGGGGGGGGCAGCATTAGAGACCGTAGGCGTTCTGAGGGTCCAATTCTCATGCGGGCGACAAGTGATAAAGGATCCCGCAACGACTTTGACGCCTCTCGCCAGAAATTTTAGTGCCGCGTAGACTGCAAACAAGAAAAAATAACTAAAGGACTTTAAACTGTAAAACTGAAGCTGTACTGGAACCATTTGGACTATCGGCATGATGAAGGTGCTGAATCTGAGTCCGATCAGGAGGCTACCCCTGCTAATGGTAACTACAGAAACCAGCACTGTTGTATGTGGGGGAGCAAACCCCTAACCCAAAAGACAGGCCTGGAGAAAGATAGGAGCTGCCAGGCTGTACTTGCCCAAGACACCCCACAGGAAGTGGTGCTCCGACAAATCGTGCTGAAATCAGATCATGAAGGACCTCAAGGCCGGCCTTCAAAAATATTTTGGGTAAAAAGTCAGAAAAAACAAGCATTTTATAGTTTTTGACTACTTTTAGTTATTTTCTTTATACTTTTCAGTACTTTTTCATTCTTATTTAAGTACTTTTTCTCTACTTTTTACTACCTTTTCGTAGTTCCCAGCACTAATATTTCACAAAGGAATATTTTTGAATAATTTTCGGAACAATATTATGAACAAAAAATAAAATGAGCAAAAAGAAAATAAATAAATGAATTGATAATATATTTGAATAAATAGATACATTTAAAAAATAAAGACATTTATTGATGATATAAAAAATGAATAGGTACAGAAATGTAATGAGCAAAATAAATGAAATTTTTTTTTTTTTCGGGATGTCAAAAAATATGCGGATATTGCTCTGAGTTCGATTTTGTATTGTGCACCTTTTTCCGAGTACAGGACATTACTGTAGTGCTTCTTCTGGCGTGTGGTGGCGCTGTGAGAGGTCACCTGGCATCCACCCCGAAGAAGAAATATTTTGGCGTGTACTTTGTTATTTATTTACTTCAATATTTATGTTGTCATGTATTTTGCCGTGTATTTTGTCATGTACTTGGTCGTGCATTTTGTTGATTATTTTCTTGTGTATTATGTTTATTTTGTTCTGTACATTAGATTTACGTCAATATTTATGTGGTCATGTATTTTTCCATATATTTTGTCATGTACTTTGACGGGTGTCCTGTACTTTCTCGGTCAATGGGTCGTTTTTTTTTTCATGTGTATTTTGTCACGTAATTTCATGTTTATTTGGGGTTTGTCAGGTTTTTGTAGTGTACTCCATCGTGTATTCTGTCGTGTACTTTGTCATGTACTTTTTGGTGTACTTTGTGGTATACGTTGTTGTTCATTTTATCATGTATTTGTCATTATTTTGGGCGTGTATTTTTTTTTATCTATTTACTTCAATATTTATGTTGTCATGTATTTTTCCATATTTTGTCATTTTGTGTATTTCGTTGTGTACTTTGTTGAATACTTTGTCACGTACTTTGGCCTTTTTGTTTGTATTTTGTCATGTATTCATTCTGGTATTTATTTGATCATGTATTTTGTTATGTGTCTTTTCGTAGTGCAGTAGTTAGCACGTTCGCATAGCACGCGAAAGGTCTCCGTTTCGAGACTGGGTGGAAAGATGAATCAGCCGGGAGATGGATGAGCACCACTAGGATTTACTTACCCAAGACACACCACAGGAAGTGGGGAAATACATAGATTATAAAAATAATGAGCAGAAAAAGGACAAAATGGATACATAACTGAATAAATCAGACTAATGTTATATACTTAGGGACAGGGTTTGGTAGGGTTACTTGAACTGGATTACTTTCAATTACTTTTGGATGACTCCAATACCAAATATGCTAATAAAAGACAAAAGAAACTAAATATGAATCAAATGATGACTCACAACACGTGGTAAGCTTTCTCTCCTGGCTTTGATCTCTTTGATCTCCGGCAAAACGAACATCAAATGCGAAAGAAACAAAATGAAAAGAAATCCAAACAGCTTGCAGACATCATTTTTGCCATTCCATGTATTCCGTTACTCCCCAAGCCTGCACAAAATTTAGTAATTTGATTCATATTTAGTTTCTTTTGTCTTTTATTAGCATATTCTGTATTGGAGTAATCCAAAAGTAATTGAAAGTAATCCAGTTAAAGTAACCCTACCCAACCCTGCTTAGGGATGACATGATTCATGTACGTATGTGTTCGTTTCTTGACATGGCATATACGGTCATCATGGGTATTTATTCATTTCGACATTTATTTCTACATATGGTTGGATCAGTCCTCAGTATGCAACATCTGGGCCGGATCTAACAGTTTGTCAGCGTTGGCCCGTAACACCGCAGTGGACTCTCTCTCTTTTTTGTCAATCAGGGCGAGCTCCTGTTGACCCCCAGGGGTCCCCCGACAGCAGTAGCCAGGGGGGCCCGCCTCCAGACCACTTAAGGATTGCCAAACCACACTGCTGCTTTCTTTTTTCCCTTTTTTTTTTTTTTTTACTAAAACCTCATCCCGGGTGACCCGATCTGAGCGGCCCTGGCATTTGTGGACAGGGCGGGGGTAAGGTTAGGGTTTGGGTGGGGGTCTTTCTGGTCATATGTTTGCAGTTTGAAGCATACAGCCCCAATTAGAGGCAGCTGTTGCCTCCCTATCGGACCACAGCATCGAAAGAGGACAAAAGGGTGGGGGGGATTGCAGAATTTATGGTCTGCGTCTCCACGGCGGCTTGCGTTTGATGTGCAGATAATTAGGAAGTGAATGACTTCCTGTCAGTTGCTCTGTGCCATGGGCGTAACCAGGCCGTTTTGGGGCTGCCCAGTTCGACCCAAGCAACCCAAGATATTTAAGTTTGACATTTTTAAAACTCGTTTCCTTAATATTTGCACCAAATGCATATGTTGACTATTTTTTTTGCACTATGATGACTATTTTTGCACCAAATGTATAATTGCACAAACCCTTACGATACCAAACTGTATGTAACATCCTACATGCCGACATTTCTTGCGTAAATATTGTGTAAATTATAACCATAACCTTATCCTCCTTGTTTTATAACCTTATCTTCTCTGTTGCTTTATCTTCTTGGCTTTTTTACCTCACTGTGAATGTGTGAAACTGGAGTGTCATGCCCAATTTCGTTGTCACAATATGTTAATCCATTTTGTAACAATGACAATAAAGGTATATTCTATTCTATTTTATTCTAAAAAAAGACAGGATAGACTAAAATATGTTGAAAAAACGCTAGATAAGCAAGGAAAACAACACAAAAATGTGGAGAACACTTTGAGAACATTCCACTGCCTTGAAATGGTTCAGTCCATTTGATTCCTAGCACCGCTCTCGCCCTCATCCCCGCTCCTCTTTTAGCTCGGCTAGCGTCACTTGCGGCAGAGCGGCGGAGTCTGTGGTTACTCCGGAGTATTAAAGTGAAAATACTATATATAGTGGAATTATAAATAGTTGAATAGAATGTGTCTAATAAGTTGCATGCTTCTTTTTCTTTGTCAGAAAATAATGAATAATAACTGGACATGGCGTAGTAATAGTATTTCTGCTAACCACAAAGTCATATGTGATGTTCACAAATGGAAAGTGACAATTCTGAATAGTGTCGAATGATCCTAAATCACTTTAGGCAAAATGATCATTAAAAACCATCCATACACTCTAGGTCAGGGGTGTCAAACTCATTTTAACTCGGGGGCAACACGATAGAACAAACACTCTCGAGAGCCGGACTAGTAGATTAAAGAAAAAGAGTGAGTGGAAAGCGAGAGGGTAAGGTGAGAGAGAGGAGAAAGTGAGAGAGAGAGAGAGAGAGAGAGAGAGAGAGAGAGAGAGAGAGAGAGAGAGAGAGAGAAAGAGAGAGGGAGAAAGAGCAAAAAGGAAGAGAGAGAGAGAGCAAAAAGCAAGAGCAAAATAGAGAGAGATGGAAAAGCAAGAGAAAGAGAGAGGGATAAAAGCAAAGGAGAGAGAGAGAAAGAGAGAGAGAGAGAGAGAGAGAGAGAAAGCAAAAAGCAAGTGAAAGAGAGAGAGAAAAGAAAGGAGAGAGAGAAAGCGAGAGAGAGGTGAGCAAGAGAGGGAGTGAGAGAGCGAGAGAGAAAAGCAAGAAAGATAGAGAGAGAAAATCAAGAGAGGGAGAGAGAGAGAGAGAAAGAAATGAAATTATGAAATGATCTGCATTTATAAAGCGCTTTTCAAGTCAATGACTTCCCAAAGCGCTTTACAATGTGCTCCACATTTCCCAATAGCGGCCTTGCAGCCATTTAAGGCGCTAACCTGCTTATTGGGGGTATTAGGGGTTCAGTGTCTTACCCAAGGACACTTCGACATGTAACACAGACGAGCCGGGATTCGAACTGGGATCCCTTGATCCCAAGACGAGCGCTCTACCTCCTGAGCTACTGCCTCCCCGAGAGAGAGAGAGAGAGAGAGAGAGAGAGAGAGAGAGAGAGAGAGAAAGAGAGAGACAGAGGGAGAGAGAAAGCAAGCGAGAGAGAGCAAGAGAGAGAGAGAGAGAGAGAGAGAGAGAGAGAAAGCAAGCGAGAGAGAAAAGCGAGAGAGAGCAAGAGAGAGAGAGAGGGAGAGAGAGAGAGAAATACAAGTACAGCATTTGTGAGAGGCTTTGGCAACATCAAGTGGACCTATTTCAACCTGCAGCTCATTTTTCTCTTGCGCTTCCCTCAGCCGCCTATTTGACACCCCTGCTCTAGGTGCTCGGCACCCCCAAAGCTCGAAACCTAAAGTAGCCCCTGCTAAAATAAAACACAGGAAAACCAAGAAGTAGAAAAGCACTTTTCACGAGACCTTGCGAGTCAAATGAAAATGCTACAAAGGTGAGCTAAGAGGTTGCGAGGCTGATCGCCAAGCAGGACAAACTCTTCACTGAGGGCCAATTTATGAAAGAATGCCAGGCTGAATAGTCGGCCCTCACACATTTTAAGTGGCCCGTTTGCACACCCCTGCAGGCAACCAATAAAACACAATGCCATATCAGAAAATCACAATGACCCATCACTGTTGATTCATTTCCAGAACCAGATTTCCTGATTTCCTGATTTAAGAATGAAATTTGAGGCTTATGTTCAATGTTCCCTGTCATTTTCCTTACGGGTCTGAGCGTTCACACAAAGTCGGTGAGCAACGCTCGAAACAACAGCAGGCAACAGCAATCCCAAGTGTGGCAAGATCATTCATTATCAAACATGTCCAAAACTTGACATTTTGCTGAGTTTCCGGCAATGCAAAATGATTTTTCTCTTTCGAATGATTTGACTCATGTACTATTGCGAAGGGTGTACGGCCTACAAACGTTGTTTGTTCTTACAATTCTTTCACAAGATATCCATTTCTTTTTTTTTCCTGATATATTTTGTCGCATAATATCAACATTTTGGGAAATTATTTGAATGTAACACAAACTTTTTCTTCTTTTTTTCTGTGTTTTTTTTCTACTTTTTTTAAAATTCCTTTAAAAAAAATCTCATTGTGTTTATTTTTTCCAAGCTGTTACTTTTTTCTCTATTTACTTTTTTCCTACATTTCTTTCTTTTCTTTTTTCTGTTTTTTTCCCAAATTTTTCCTTCTTTTTTTTCTCTTCCTTTTTTTTTTTTTTTTTCGCAGCTTTTCATACTTTTTAATTTTGGTATTATTTTCTTTTTTTCGTCTATTCCCCCATTCCTTTAAGTCATTTTGTGCATAATCTTACATAATATTTGGTTAAAGAAGCAAAAACAACCCGAAGAGCCGTTTGGGACCCCAAAGAGCCGGTTCCTTTAAGTGAGCCGAGCCGAAGAAGCCGGTTCTCGAAAAACTCTACTAACTTTACTCAACTTCGTTCTCCTTCGACTCGACTTCAAAATGCCGCATTTAGGACACAACGTCGGGGGAACACGTGTATTTTTACCTTCATACACTGTAACTTTGACTTGAGTCGCTTCTTAATTAGTGATTTTGAGCCCTCATTTTTGTGCGCTGGCTAGATTTTCTTGTGCGCTGAGATTTTTTGAGTTTTTCCTTGCCCTCATGTAGGTCGTAGATCAGGGGATGGTGTAATAATAGTCTGTATTCTGTACAGCCCTTTGAGACTCCGTGTGATCAAAGGCGTCACAAAATACATTTTCAATGAAAAAAAAAACAATTATCTCACTCTACGTCACTCCGAGAAAAAGAAAGAAAAAAAACGGATAGGGTAAAACAAAAAACAAAGTCCCCTCGTCACAGTCAAGTGTTAAGTCAGTAAAAGTGGCTACTGGATTTGTAACAATAGTCTGGGACGGAGATGCTCCGCCTCTTTTGTTTCTCTAGGGCTTTTGCGCAACACAATAGGAAGGAATGCGTGGCTTTCTGCTCGAGTGCTAAAAGCAATCAGGAATAGAACAATGCGCTTTAAGTATCCTCAAGGCAGCAGATTAGCCGGCTAGCAACACCCTCCTCCCCTTAGCATACTCCCCCTACAGGTGGTTAAAAAAACCGAATTCCAATTGCGATATTTTGTATTATACATAACTACACAAAAAAAGACAATATTTCAAGGTTTATGATCTTTATCCTCTGTAAAGAAAACGCCCAAATTCTTCTTTTGTTTGTTCTACGTTATTACGCTGCCCCTGAGTGGCAAATACGAGTACCACAACTGCTTCAGTGATCGTAATATTTGGGTTTTTAAAATAGTTAAAAGTAATTAAGTCAAATTTTAAATCCCATTCCAACAATGAGCTAAAGCTAAGAGTTAATCAATTTTTAACTCTTAATAAAAGCAAGTACAAAGCTTTAACTCAGAGTTAAATACATGCAAGTTTAGACAGCTCTAGCGTGGTTATTTATTTGAAATATAAAACAAATTAAAGCTTTAAATCGTTGAGTTAAAGGTTTGAAGCTGCTTTGAGTTTTCTTTTTATTCAACAATTGAGTTTGAGCAAGTTTGTTTAAAGTTTTAACTCAGAGTTAAAGACCTTTAACTTAAAACAGCTCTGATATATTTATTTTGAATGAAAAACATCTGATTTTTTAGTGAAAGATTTAAATTTGCTTTAACTTTTGAGCTGGAGTGCAGTTAACTCTCGAGTGCAAGCGAGTTTAAAGCTTTAACTTGGAGTTAAATACCTTTAACCTTTGATAGTTCGTATAAGTTCATTGATTTCGAGTCAAGAATACGATTCAACTTTTCACGCTTCAGTTAAAAATACTTGTATAAAGCTGCTTGAACTTTTGAGCTAGAGTTGAGTTGGAATTTACACTTAACTCTTGGGTTAAAGCATCTTTAAAGCTATAACTCAAAGTTAAAACCTTTAACTTTTGACGAATCGGATTCTAGTTATTTGAAATGAAAACGATTTGAAGCTGCTTTGAGCTAGAGTTGAGTTTAACTATACAGTTAACTCCTAGGTTAACGCAAGTTTAAATCTTTTATAAAGGCCTTTAAAATTTAATTGCTCCGATCTATCATTCTATTTGAAATACAAATACGATTAAAGCTTTAACTCATCAGTTTGGTGGTGGTTTGACTTTGAATGCAGAGTTGAGTAGAAAGTTTCAGTTAACTCTTGAGTTAAAACAAGCCTAAATGTTGAACTCACTTTGAGACTTTTGAAATTTCAGAGCATTGGTGTGTGTATTTATGCAAAATCCCCCCAAATAACTAAAACTTTACTTCTTGAGTTAATGATTTTAATCTGCTTGAACATTTTAGCTGTCGTTGAATTCAATTTCTTAGTTGATTGAGTTCAAGTAAGTTGAAGATTTAACTCTGAGTTAAACATCTTCAACTTTGATGTATTTATTTACTTTGAACAGATAATAAATTCAAAGCTTTAAAACATTGAGTTAAAGGTTTAAAGTGGCTTTAATTTTCATATTCGTTAAGTCTTTAGTTAAAGCAAATTAAAAGCTTTAACTCAGAGTTAAAGAATTAACTTGTGACATTTCGGACGTATTTATTCATTTAAAATGAGGAATAAAATTGAAGCTTTAACTCTTGTAAAAAAAGGTTAAAAGCTGCTTTGAGCTTGAGTTGCGTTCAACTTTTCAGTTAACTCTTAAGTTAAAGCAAGTTTAGAGCTCGAACTTGGAGTTAAAGAAGTTTAACTTTTGACAGTTCAGATTTATTCATCAAAAATGAAAGCTTTAACTCTTCAGTTCAAGATTCTAGGTTGCTTTAGCTTTTGAGCTACCTTTCAATTCAACTTTTCAGTTAACTCTCAAGGTTAAATATTCGACTCAGAGTTAAAGAGCTCTCACTATCGACGGCTCTAACATATTTATTTATTTGAAATGGAAAATAAAATTACAGCTTCACCTCAAAATGCAAGCGTTCGATCATTAGATTTGAATATTATCTGCTGGCCCGAAAAAACACACAAAGAAGAGACAACAGAATCAAATGTGGTCAGGTTTTCGGACAGTGTCTTGTTGATTCTGATACTTAACCTTATCTTCTATGTTCCTTTATCTTCCTTGTTTTCTTTTATCCTCACTGTTAAATGTGAAACTGGAGTGCCACGTCCAATTTTGTTGTCACAATATGTTCAACCCATTTTGTAACAATGACAATAAAGGTATACAGTGGATCCTCGCTAGTTCGCGGTTCCACTTTTGCGGGTTCAGAGCTTCTTGGGTCTAAAAAAATATACCTTACCTTCTCAATAAAAGCATTTATTGACTTGAGCAAGCGCAAGCTTATGTCAACTGAGGACACGGTGTGGACAATCTTATCGTGAAGGGGAGGGGGAGGCCCTGACACAATGCTTAGTCATGGTGAGATACTGCTTTGCTCACCCCCCCCCCCTCCTTCAATTCCTCCCACCTCACCCCCTTCTTCTGTGGCGCTGTTTATCATCGAGGAACTCGGCAACGCGATGTAAGTATATTCTCTTCTGTCACATTTCATCTCAAGTTTAACTTTATTATACCAAAAGCGAGCGGTTGTTTGTACTACCTAAACACGGCTAATTGTGTTTGGTTTCGTATATTTGTTGTAAAAGCCGTTCGATGCCGCTTGCTAAAGTATGTTGTTATTGTCAGAAGGTAGCTCTTTCACTTTCATTAAAATGAACACAGACCATTTTTTTAACTGTTGTTTCCCAAAACGCTTCACAGTACTATTCAGTGTAAATTGATTATGTAAGACATGGCTACACTTGTGGGTCATGTTTAGGTACATTCAGTTCTAGTGTGAATAGTTCTGGATGAGTCATCCAATAACTCCTTGCCATCATGCCAGCGATCACTTCGGTTTAATGGCGGCGGGTATACTGTATACCTGTATAGGTTTTTTTAAGCATTTTTGAAGGGGCGCCGCTACTTCACGGATTTTCAGTTTTCGCGGGTAGTCTCCGTCCCCATTAACCGCGACAACCGAGGGATTACTGTATTCTATTTTACAGTGGAACCTCGTTTTTCGAACGACTCTCAGTTCGAACAAATCGGAGCCCGAACAAAAAATTAGAGAAATTCTTGCTTCGTTGTTCGAACAAATATCGGAGTTCGAACGCCGGGGTGGATGTTTCACATCACATTTTTTTTTACTCCTTTTAATTTTCTCAGGTGCAATTGCACCTCCAATACACTAGGGGACGTCCAAGATTAAACGAATGTGTAGCGAATGGACCGAGTTACAGAATTTCGTCGAACTCCACCACCCCGATGAAGCTGCAGCCATCAGAGTCATCAATGACTTTAACGACGCTGTCATGAACCACTTCCGAAAAGTGCTCAAAAGAAGGCAGAAGCAAGTGTCATTGGATAGATATTTTAAGAGAAATGAACATCCTGTCGCCGAGTCATCCACAGCAAAGAGATTTGAACGTGTGAGCACCCCTCAGACAGAAGAGCTCCCCGAAGTTTTTATGGAAGGGGACTCTCCTTCCAAACAATCATTTTCCTTCCTCCTCCATCCCTCTCACCGCCCATCTGCACCTTCTGCTGACCACCACAAAGGTAAAAAATCCTATTCATAACTCTTTTCTTTATCCTTTTTTTTTTTTCCCACGTTTATGTTAGCGTAATCTTTCGTACGGAAGATTACGCTAACGCAAACGTACGATTAGCCTGGGTTACATTTATGTTATTTGTGTCTTAAATGTAAACAATCAGGGTGTTGGAACGGATTAAAACGATTTACATTATTTGTAATGGGAAAAATGATTTCTGTGTTCGAACAAATCGCTTTTCGAACAGGGTTCTGGAACGGATTATGGTCCAGAACCGAGGTTCACTGTATTCTGAAAAGGAAGAACATTAGCACGTGTTAGCATCCTACCGCTAACCAATAATATGAAAAACACAGCAGATTTCTCACATTTAATCGAGCGCGCTAAAGTGGCGCAAGGGTGGTCGCGCCAGCAGTGGCATATCAATAAGTCCGTTTAACGGCATCCTCTAAATCATCCGACGTCTCGGAGATGATGATGTCATTAAGCTAACGGCTAAAAGAGAGACGGATGATGCAAGACACGCACTAAAAACACGCTATTTATCGCAGTCAAAATAGGTCCCGCACCAAGGTCCCCTCGCAGCTCCGGCCGGGAATGCGGAGAACAGCACAAATATCTCCGTCCCCCCCTCGATAAGGAATTGTTTTCATACGGGCCGGCGATAGCTTTTGTTGCGCTGCGCGTTTGTTTTACTCTTGAGAAAACGCAAAAGCGTCTGAGCGCTTATCTGCGCCGTCCCATGACGACACGGGCCTCGGGAGGCGTGTGAAAAACATGGCCGCTCACGGGCTGTGTTCGTGGGGGTTTGTTTATTATCTGGCTTTTTAATCACTTTCTTGTCCTCCAGACAGATTCTAGTAGGGCTGCAACAAACGATTATCTTCATAATTCATGTATTAGTCGATTATTTTGTGATGAATCCGATTTTTTTCATTTTCTTTTCTTTATTCCAATATTGAAGTTTTGGGCGGATGGAAAAATAGTGCACAAACCAACAAAATATTCTAAAACATAAAACAATTTTAAAAGTGTTTGTCGATTAACTTGACAATAAACAGTAATACATGCAAATGAATGCTTTACATCTGCATGGATAAAGCTAATAATCAAGCTTTTTATTATCATTGTAACGATTATCATGACTATTGATTTTGTTGTTGTTGTAATTATTATCTTAATTATCAACTTTGGGGCGGCAGTGGCTCAGGAGGTAAAGCGCTCGTCTTGGGATCAAGAGATTGCAGTTCGAATCCCGGCTCCTCCGTGTTACGTTTGTTTGTTTGTACATGATTCAAATTGAATCTTTTCTTCCGGCGCCGTCACGAATGGCAGCCACTCCAGCAGCTCCCGTGTTATTTTCGATTGTTCTCAGCTCAGGGATGCTGCTGGAAATGTGAATTTCCCTTCGGGGATGAACAAAGTATCTATCTATCTATCTATCTATCTATCTATCATGTCGAAGTGTCCTTGGGTAAGACGCTGAACCCCTAATACCCCCAATAAGCAGGTTAGCGCCTTACAAGGCTGCACGGCCGCTATTGGGAAATGTGAAGCACACTGTAAAGCGCTTTGGGAAGTCTTGACTTAAAAAGCGCTATAAAAATGAAGATCATTTCATTTCATTTCATATTATTGTTCTTGTTGAACTTTGTTATTATATTCCTATTACCATCATATTATGCAAATGTATAACAATCTGGATTTATATTTATAAACAAACAATGAGGTGAATAAATATGTTAGTGAAAAAACAAACAAACACTAAATAATTGGGGATATAATCACATAGATATACATACAAATAAGAACACAAAATAGACATGGTCTGCACATCTCATAGTTAGGGCAGACAAGCGGGAGATTGCTGCTGTAGGCATCTGGCTCGAGCTCCCATGACTTGTCTTTTTAAAGCACAGATCAGGACATTCAGAAATATGTGGTTGTGCTGCCTGGGGGCGGACAGCCTACAGCAGCAAGTCCAAAAGTACCTGTATGATGGACAACACAGACCACAAAACAGTCAGTTCTCATCATGAACTCGCAAGAGAATTATGGTTATTATAATAGATACAATTATATATTAAGCTGAAAATGTATGGAGAAAGCTTTTTTTTCATGTAAATACACAAGAGATTTAAATGTATCACATAATTATTAAGGAAGTCTGGGTGTAGGATTAAGTAAGTATATGGTTCTTCCTACTCATTTTTGGACATACATCAACAATGTTTTTGTGTTTTCACTTGTTTTGTTGTGTTTTGTTTTTATCATGTTTGAAATACAGATTCATTCATTCATCAAATTATATTCGGACAAGAGTGCGCTTGGCCAGCACCTGCTCGCAACAATAGTTGACAGGGGATATTGGATCTCAGCCGTATGAGTGCTGTTCATTTAAGAACAGAAAAGAGGGCACAAAATTGCTCTCTCAACAATTGTTTTCAAAATGAATTTGTATAGTAGTTTTAATTACAGCTATATATATTTTTTTTTAATTAAACAAAATGCAATCATTAAAAAATAATGACAAATTTTGTGTATTACATGAAAAATGATTTCAACTTTAATCTGTTTCTTTAGCATATTTGAAATGATATTTTTTTTTTAAACACAGGAGTTCCATTGATCTGATTGACAAAAGAACAATTATAATAATCAACTGATTAATCAAATATTAAAATAATTGTTGTACCTGTTTTAGTTAAGGATGAGGGGAATAAAAATATTTGTTTTTTATATCTACATTTGACTTCATGTCATGATTACTGATGTGACTCCGCTGTGCACGCTCATTTGGCGCCAACCGTCACGGGTTCTGATTGGCTCCCTGTCACTATTTGAACCCAGTCCTGTCAGTCCCCTGTTGTCAATCCGTCTGCAAACCTCAGTCAACACTAGGTAAGCTTTTTTCGACCCTGGCTCCTACCTGTCCCGTTTTTTGCTCCCGACTGTTACCGGCTTCGAAACGTTTTTGATCCTGATCACGTCTGCTCTCCCGTTCCGGCTTTCGAACTTTTTTTGACTCCGACTAGGTCTTCTCTCCTATTCTGGCTTCCGACTCGCTTCCGACCACGTTTTTGCTCTCCTGTCCCGGCTACCGACTCGCTTTTTCCGTCCCTGACACCGCCATCGCTTGCCACGGAAGATCCACTTCCGCGGTCGGAGCACGACCCGAGTACCAGAGCGACTTGCTTCCCGCATCCAGCGAACACCGGATCGTGGGCGCAACCCTTTCTCTTTCTTCCAATAAAGCTTTTTTGGAAAGGCAACGCAAGAGGGTCCTGTCTCCGTTCTGTTCCTGACACTTCAATGTTTTTTTTGTTTTTTTTTAGCATGACTCGAGTTTTGACACCCTACCCATCTTGGAAAATTCACTTCCAAATTACTCCAAAACTTAAACAAAACAGAAGTCAAACAACAACCCGGAACCGCTTAAAAATTAACATCACCGACAAACTTCCCGTTACGTTTAAAATCTTTTCCCACTTTCCTTTGAAAAACCACTGCACCCCCCACGCCCCCAAAACGCCCCCACCCACCTCTGCCGCTATTCTGCGCCGAGGGGTCGGCGACAAAAGGAATTGTGCAAACGAGCCTTTAAAATCCCTAAATGGTGGCGCAGGGGCCCACAAAGGGCCAAAGAATGCGGGGCCAAAGGGACAAAGGCCGGCCCTTGCCCCGCCACGCCGGCCATTGCCACCATGGATCCGAACGGACGCATCCATGTGGGGCCCCCCCGCCGAGACCGGCAGAAAGGGACCGGCCCCGGGGACACACTGGAAACCCCGGGCCCCGACACAACCGGCGGCGGACTTTGATCGATATGGAGGCAAAAAAATAGGGGCTTCGGACTTGTGCCCCCACCCTCTATCACTCTTCATCATCCTCAAATCCTTGAAATTATTCCACTTTTTTCTCAAGTGCAGAATGAGGGCAGCCATTAAATCTATGTAAAATGATTTAGTGTACATAAAAGGAATTCTAATCGCATCAAAAGCGCCCGGCGTGCTAGCTGAATAGCATTCGCAGAGTTTCGAAGAAAAAAGTAAGGTGCCGATTTGACAAAAGAAATGATAATTTGCAACGTTCATGGCTAGGAAAAATGACAAGCCTTATTATTACGTTACAGTGGAAGATGGCGCCTTTACATATTGGAATGTGACGGGGATGCTAATGCATCATAATGTATTATACAGCATGCTAAATCTACAAAATGCTATTCACCAGTCACGGAAAGGCTGGAGGCCAATGCATCGCAACAGTATTACAGTATATAGCATGCTAACACCACAAAATGCAATGCAACAGTCATGGGAAGGCTGGATGCTAATGCTAATACATCACAACGTATTATAAGCATAGTAACACAAAAAATGTAGTGCATCAATTGGTGGAACGTGGTAGGGATGCCAATGCATCATACCGTATTACTGTATATAGCATGCTAACACCACAAAATGCAATGCAACAGTCATGGGAAGGGTGAATGCTAATGCTAATGCATGAGAACATATTATAGGCATTCTAACGCAAAAAATGCCGTGCATGAGTAGGTGAAAAGTGGTAGGGATGCTAATACATCATACTGTATTACAGTATGTAGCATGCTAACACCACAAAATGCAATGCACCAGTCATGGGAAGGCTGGATGCTAATGCTAATGCATCACAATGTATATTATAGCATGGTAACGCAAAAAGATGCTGTCCATGAGTTGGTGGACTGTGGTAGGGATGCTAACGCATCATAACGTATTACAATATATAGCATGCTAACACCACAAAATGCAATGCAACAGTCATGGGAAGGCTGGATGCTAATGCTAATACATCACAATGTATTATAAGCATGGTAACATAACAAAAATGTAGTGCATCAATTGGTGGAACGTGGTAGGGATGCAATGCATCATACCGTATTACTGTATATAGCATGCTAACACCACAAACTGCAATGCAAAAGTCATGGGAAGGCTGGATGCTAATGCTAATGCATCACAACGTAATATAAGCATGGTAACGCAAAAAAATGACGTCAATGAGTTGGTGGAACATGGTAGGGATGCTAATGCATCAGAATGCATTACAGTAGATAGCATGTTAACACCACAAAATGCAATGCAAAAGTCATGGGAAGGCTGGATGCTAATGCTAATGTATCGCAACGTATTATTTAGAATGGTTACTCGAAAAAAATGTTGTCCATGAGTTGGTGGAAAGTGGTAGGGATGCTAATACATCATACTGTATTACATTATATAGCATGCTAACACCACAAAATGCAATGCAACAGTCATTGGAAGGGTGGATGGTAATGCTAATGCATCACAACGTATTATAGGCATGGTAATGCAAAACAATGACGTCAATGAGTTGGTGGAACGTGGTTGGGATCATAATGCATCATACCGTATTACACTATATAGCATGCTAACACCACAAAATGCAATGCAACAGTCATGTGAAGGCTGGATGCTAATGCTAATGCATCACATCGTACTATTTATAATGGTAACGCAAAAAATGCCATGCATGAGTCGGTGGAACGTGGTCGGGATGCTAGTGCATCATACTGTATGGCAGTATATAGCATGCTAACACGACAAAATGCAATGCACCAGTCATGGGAAGGGTGGATGCTAATGCTAATGCATCACATTGTACTATTTAGAATGGTAACGCAAAAAATGCCATGCATGAGTCGGTGGAACGTGGTCGGGATGCTAGTGCATCATACTGTATGGCAGTATATAGCATGCTAACACGACAAAATGCAATGCACCAGTCATGGTAAGGGTGGATGCTAATGCTAATGCATCACAACGTATTATATGGCATGGTAACGCAAAAAAATGCTGTGCATGAGTTGGTGGAGCGTGGTTGGGATCCTAATGCATCATACCGTACTACAGTATATAGCATGCTAACACAACAAAATGCAATGTACCAGTCAAGGGAAGGCTGAATGCTTATGCTAATGCATCACAACGTATTATATAGCATGGTAACGCAAAAATGTCAAGTATTTTAGAATTTAGGGTTAATTTTAAAGAGTATAGGCTTTCTATTTTCTTAAAATGTATTATTTTATTAATCATAGCTGTCTCCTTCTCTGGAACACTGACATTAGCCACTTGGCTGCAGGCTGTGAATGATCGCTAGCATCTATTGTTACTGTTAGCTTCTCCAGCTTCGTCCTTCAGTGTCACTCACATTTGAAGCAAACGTCTCCGAGTTCCACAATTCAGTTATCCTTGACCTATTGGTCCAGTGTTTCCATCTCTAGTCACAAATTATGCTGAAATCTGTGTCCAGACACATGACATATTCAACTTTTTACTGGGCTTTTGAGTAGCATCTCCGGCCGGCTGTTAGAATTAGCCACTTATACTAGCTCTGACCAACTCCAGCTAGTTGCTCTTTTCAGCTGCTCACATATTACCCTGCTAACATAGATCCATGAGCCAGCTAAGCATCCTACAGCTAATGATCGTATTTATATGCTAACATACTGTAGTTCCAAAACACGGGTAGGTCATTTTGTTAGCATCTTAACATGCTGACGTATTTCCACAGCGCACAGGTCGACTGATAGCTAACTAGACTAGCTCTGACCAACTTTAGCGTTTCGCTTTTTTCAGTCGGTCCGAATGAATCTAAGCTCCATTGGAGTAGTCAATGATTACAAACGGTTACTTTAAAAAACTGTACTAGGACGGGAAAAGGAAAACAAATAATGGATAAAAAGGATGATAATTAGCGTAGCTGAAGGAAAATGCGAAAATCCTTGTACGGGTGAGCGAAACAGATTTCAACGTTGGGTGGGGGGCCTTCGGGGGTCAAAGGGACCGAGCGACATTTTTACGATGAGCCGTCCGAGTATTTGTACGCGGCTCGTAACGCGGCGCAACAAAAAAGGCCACTCTGTTCCGAGTGCATAGAAGCTCCGTCAATGCCAGTATAAAAATAATATACGGGCTTTTTCAGCCGGCCTTAGAGGAGGCTGCGCTCAATTGGTTGGTTTATGTCCTCTGCCACGGCCAATTGAAATCAGCGGGCTAGTTCGGGTGACGCTGGGACAAAAAGCCGTTTATGTTTTCGTTGTGTGGAAAGTCGGACGTATAAATTACGATTTAAGGGCCTTGGAAATATCACCAATCTCTTAAATGGGGTTAAGAGGTTAGGAGATATGTGGGAAGTAACTCGAGGTTTGACGTTTTAGCGTAACATTTAGAATGAAAATAGCAGGTGTACCACACAATCCAGAATGAAAAAATAGGTAAAGATTAATGATTGTACTCGTGTTAAAAACATTAAAAGAAAATGAAAAAGTGTGAACAAAATGTTCCAAAATACAAATTGAATTACTTAATTAAAAACATGACAAAAAACAACAAATTATGACTTAAAAATTGTGAAATAAAAACTAATGTAAACTTTTAATTTGTAATGGAACAGTCCATTTCTGGCATTGTACCGCATCGCTGTGCTAGGGGGGCGGCTGGTTGTCCTGGTGGCGTTGCTCAAGGCCCTAAAGCCGGGATCTGTGGCGGGTGCTGTTACCTGGGGTGGGATTGGCGTGTCCGGGTGATACCGGCTACCATGATTCAGGAAGATATTCCCCTTTAGTTAAGTAAATTCAGATGCTAGATACTGGTGTTTGTGGCTAACTATCTACCTATGCTAATTTCATTGTCATTCCTCCTTTGGATCATTCGGAAGATAGGCACTGGCCTGGGTGAAACTACATCTCGTCAAGGAAAATGAGTCGGCAAAGCCACCACCTCAGCCCAAGACCCCCCGCCCCCAATTTGTTTGTCCTCAGCCCAAGACCCCCCGCCCCCAATTTGTTTGTGCTTTCTGTTTCAGAACGCCGAGTTGATGAGGATGAAGTCAGGTACCGCAATCCTACATCTACTTTTGACCTCTGTGAGTTTCCTGTCTGCTTGAATCAGCTAAGAGTCAAAGATGCGCGGGAATGGCCGGAGTATTATGAGGAGATATACTAAAGAGCACAAATAAATAAAAACTGATAGCCGTCTCCTTAACCCCTTAACGTTCCAATAGTGGGCCATCAGACTGTTGATAAACAAAAACCGCTCACTGAAATATCATTGGATATCTTCAACTCTTGGAATTCAAGATATGACGACCATTTGAAAACAGAAACCTCAGGATCCGTCTGAAACAAGATGCCCAAAAAGGATAAAGTCGGTATAGCGTATAAACCTGTTAGCATTAGCATGTAGCGCGTTCCCTAATCCAAACGGTAGTATTTGTTTGATAATTACAAAAATTCTACAGATGAACGAAAACAATTTTATCATGTTAAAGTGGTCCTAATAGCTTCGTAAACCGAGACATTTCAGTATGACCTGCCTCTACCTGCCACGGTCGCCATGACGACCAGTATGCCACGCCCCCGAACTCAAGCTGAAGCAGATCAGCTGATTGCTGGTCTGCTACTTAAGGCTGGGTTGTGGGTTTGGCGGGTGCTGGCTCATTATATATATACACATTCCCGGTCTGTTATGCCTTGTCCTGTTTTAGTTTTAAAACTTTGTCCGTTCTGTTATGCCTTGTCCTGTTTAGTTGAGTTGGAAGAATCAACTGTTTGTTTTGTCATGTCCCAGAGTTTTGGACAACTTTTATTTTTGTGAATAAAAGTTTTTGGATCGTTACGCAATTGAGTTCTCCCTTCCTGCCTCCTGCCTCCGTTCTGGTCCGGTCACCCCTTCCACTCCACTCCACCACGCCTCGTGACACTACTTTCGCTCTCCTTTCACATAATGTCGCTTAAACTTTGACCGTTAGTCCGTTTAAATATTTGCGTTATTCATCCAAATGTTCCCTCTACTTTTGCTTAGCCTTACATTTAGTCGATTAAACTTTTATGGTAAACCTGTTCAAACATTTCAATTATTCATCCAAAAGTTCCCTCTACTTTTGCTTCCCTTCTCATAAAATCGATTAAACTTTGACCATAAATTCGTTCAAACATTTGCGCTATTCACCCAAAATTTCTCTCTACTTTCTCTTTCCCTTTACATAAAGTCGATTCAACTTTGACAGTAAATCTGTTCAAACATTCGCAATATTCATCCAAAAGTTCCCTCTACTTTCTCTTCCCTTTACATAAAGTTGATTAAACTTTGACAGTAAATCTGTTCAAAAATTCACATTATTCATCCAAAAGTTCCCTTTACTTTCGCTTAGCCTTACATTAAGTCGATTAAACTTTGACGGTAGATTTGTTCAAACAATTGCATTATTCATCCAAAACTTCCCTCTACTTTCTCTTTCCGATCACATAAACTCGGTTAAACTTTGACATTAAATCTTTTCAAACATTTGCATTATCCATCCAAAAGTTCCCTCTACTTTCGCTTTCCCTTCACATCAAGTCGATTAAACATTAACCGTAAATCCGTTCAAACATCTGCCGGTCGGTTAGCGCTAATCCATTCACGCGTTCTTTTGATTTTAACGTACACTTTGTGTTTCCGTTCCCACACTTTTTGCCCATTCAAGTTTTTCTTTACGAGCCAAACAATAAAAAGTTATCACGGCTGGCGATAAGAACACAAAAGAAAAGTCGGCGCTTCTATGAAGTGCCGATTGGTATTTTATTGAATGAAGTCCGCTAATAAGGTGCGGCTAAACGCTTGCACTTTTCTTGTACGGTAAGAAAAGTTTCCTTTTCAATCAGTACCATGGTTCAACTGAATATTTAGCTAGAAAACGTATTAATTATTGTTATTATTACTATAATCATTCATGAAAACTGTATTACAGACAATTCAATATTTTTACTGTAGCTGACATTACAGAAGCATGACAAATACTAGCAATAGCTGCTAGCTCCAGTGACACAGCTCACAATGTAGATGCTAAAATGAACAACTCGCTAATTTAATGGCAACATTTTAATAATCTAAGGATGAGAACTAATAGTTTAGGTATGCTTTTAGTAAAAAAAATTCTTTCTGTTTTGCTCATTTGCAATTCCCATTGATTATAAATGGTTTTCCCGACAGAACAACCCCAAATTCTAGTATTAGCGTCTATTATTGTTGACACGGCTAATGCTTTGATGTAACGGCAAAAATGTAATAACTTAATATGAAATCCACTTTAGATAGATAGATAGATAGATACTTTATTCATCCCCGAAGGGAAATTCACTTTTCCAGCAGCATCCCTAAGCTGAGAACAATCGAAAATAACACGGGAGCTGCTTTACTTATTATTGACATTATTATCATTATTATTGTAAAAGACAAGAATAAATTTCTCTTCGATCTACATGTATATTTTTCATATATATATATATATATATATATATATATATATATATATATATATATATATATATATAGATATATATATATTTACTTTTTTTTTTTATATAAAACGTAATTTTCTCAGCAACGTTCCGATAGTAAACCCCTGCCCAAAAAAGTAATGACATTTTTCTGTATATAATTAAAGTAACTAAGTCATTATAAAAATGACATTCTTATCCCATTGACATTGTTTAAAAAATGTTATTTTTAGTATTATTTTTCTCATTTTGATGTATTTTTAAACCTTTTTTGGTACTATTCTAGAATTAGGAAAGTGAAGGATTATCTAATATGGCAAAATAAACTGATCCTTTTTTTTCTAGTTTTAGTAAAGATATTTTGTTACTTGTTTCAAAAAAACTTAAAATCTAAAACAAAATCATACTTTTATGCAGTGTAAAAAAAGTTTTTGTGTCATTCTTAGAGAACACGAAAATTAGGAGAAAAGTCAAATTTCCTGTTTAAAATAGTCAAATGCTAATCATATTTTTGTAAGATATAATTTACTTCTGGGCAAGGACACATTACAAAAAATCCTTTACAACATATAAAATAAATTATTAAATACCATTAAATAATAATATCAGCATTAATAAAGAGAATAATATTTGAAAAAATTAAATATATATAATTTTGGGGGGGATCCCCAGCCTTACACACAAAAAGTTCCCCAAAAATTTAAAATGGTTTCTTCTGTCTCACTTTTACTAAACGCACCAATTGGGGGAAAAATAAAAAATGATTAAAAAAAATATATATAATGAAAAATTATATAATGTTACTAATAATAACAATAACATTGAAAGAAATCTCAAAACAATCTCAAATATCTAAACATATACTTACTTATAGAATAATATAAAGCAAAACTCTGTAAAAAAAAGTAAACTTTATAAATATATATCCATCTATCCATCTAGATCTAATATCTTTCTATCTAATATATATATATATATATATATATATATATATATATATATATATATATATATATATATATATATATATATATATATATATATATATATATATATATATATATATATATATATGATAGATAGATATAGATATATAAATATATATTTATAAATAGATAGATATATACAGTGAGGAAAATAAGTACTTTGCTATTTCTCCCACTTAGAAACCATGGAGGGGTCTGAAATTTTCATCATAGGTGCATGTCCACTGTGAGAGATAAACTAAAAAGAAAAATCCAGAGATCACGATGCATGATTTTTTTAACGATTAATTTGTGTGATACAGCTGCAAATACGTATTTGAACAACTGTGTATCAAGTAGAATTCTGACCTTGAATAAATATATATATATATATGTATATATGTATAATATTTGCCCAGTCTTACAAAAATACAATAAAAGTATCAAAACAAAATGAGTATTTCAATCGCGATTTGGACATGACCGTGGGAAAAACGCTTTCAAACAAGTTTTGGCACTAAATGAATAAATAATCATAAACAGCTGTCACTTTCATGCCGGACTAATTTTTCTGAAGTGGCACATGAGAGCGAGTACGCAGCGGCACTTGTTTTATTGCTTTTGAGTTGGCGGTGTTAGCGATACCTCCGATTCATGCACTCGTTTGAAGTGGGATCGTTTTCCCAGCTGCGCACATGCCATTCGAGCAGGTACGCCGCCCTACACCTTCCCCTAGAAACAAGCAACGCCGCCCTACAAATTTGAACCCTCTACTTTGCCCGTTAATAGTTTAGAATGCCGACCGAGTCTCGATTGTTCGGTCGCGCTTCCGTCTCGGGTTTCCACGTTGGCGGTTTTACAGTAAATCCAGTAAAACCAGATCCATTTTTGGGTGGCTGCAGTTCCTTCGTGCAGAACGACGACGATCCGACGTAATCCCGACTCGCCGATTTGGAGATAAGCGACTTTTTCTCAGAGATGTTGAAGTTAACTGATTCATTAGTATTACTATGGGCTTCTTTATTTTTGGCCTCTTCTTGACGTCACAAGATATGGAGGGTGCCTGACGCATAAAGTTGCCACATTTTTAGTCATATAGTAGCATTACTATGGGCTTCATTCTTTTTGGCCTCTTCCTGGGGTCACAAAAGTCTTACTATGGGCCTCTTTCTTTTTGCTTTACTCCTGGTGTCACAAAACTCAGACGTCACAAGACATGCAGAGCACTTGACACATATATTTTTTATTTATTTACTCATTTACAACATTATTACGGGCTTCATTCTTTTTGGCCTCTTCCTGTGTAACAAGGCACAAAGTCTTACTATGGGCATCAGTCTTCTTTGCCTCTTCCTGACGAATAAAGTTGCCATATATTTAGTCATGTAGTAGCATTACTATGGGCTTCATTCTTTTTGGCCTTTTCCTGGGGTTACAAAAGACATTAAGTCTTACTATGGGCCTCTTTCTTTTTGATTTACTCCTGGTGTCACAAAACTCAGACGTCACAAGACATGAAGGGCACTTGACACAGTTATTTACTCATTTACAAACATTACTATGGGCTTCATTCTTTTTGGCCTCTTCCACAAAAGAGTCTTATTATGGGCCTCTTTCTTTTTGCTTTACTCCTGGTGTCACAAAACTCAGACGTCACAAGACCTGCAGGGCACTTGACACATATAGTTTTTATTTATTTACTCATTTACAACATTATTACGGGCTTCATTCTTTTTGGCCTCTTCCTGTGTAACAAGGCACAAAGTCTTACTATGGGCATCAGTCTTCTTTGCCTCTTCCTGATGAATAAAGTTGCCATCTATTTAGTCATATAGTAGCATGACTATGGGCTTCATTCTTTTTGGCCTCTTCCTGGGGTTACAAAAGACATCAAGTCTTACTATGGGCCTCTTTCTTTTTGCTTTACTCCTGGTGTCACAAAACTCAGAAGTCACAAGACATGCAGAACACTTGACACATAATTTTATTTATTTACTCATTTACAAACATTACTATGGGCTTCATTCTTTTTGGCCTCTTCCTGTGTAACAAGAAACAAAGTCTTACTATGGGCATCAGTCTTCTTTGCCTCTTCCTGACGAATAAAGTTGCCATATATTTTGTCATATAGTAGCATTACATGGGCTTCATTCTTTTTGGCCTCTTCCTGGGGTTACAAAAGACATCAAGTCTTACTATGGGCCTCTTTCTTTTTGCTTTACTCCTGGTGTCACAAAACTCAGAAGTCACAAGACATGCAGAACACTTGACACATAATTTTATTTATTTACTCATTTACAAACATTACTATGGGCTTCATTCTTTTTGGCCTCTTCCTGTGTAACAAGAAACAAAGTCTTACTATGGGCATCAGTCTTCTTTGCCTCTTCCTGACGAATAAAGTTGCCATATATTTTGTCATATAGTAGCATTACATGGGCTTCATTCTTTTTGGCCTCTTCCTGGGGTTACAAAAGACATCAAGTCTTACTATGGGCCACTTTCTTTTTGATTTACTCCTGGTGTCACAAAACTTAAACGTCACAAGACATGCAGAGCACTTGACACATATAGTTTTTATTTATTTACTCATTCATAAACATTTTTACGGGCTTCATTCTTTTTGGCCTCTTCCTGTGTAACAAGGCACACAAGGCTTACTATGGATCAGTCTTCTTTGCCTCTTCCTGACGAATAAAGTTGCCATATATTTAGTCATATAGTAGCATTACTATGGGCTTCATTCTTTTTGGCCTCTTCCTGGGGTTACAAAAGACATCAAGTCTTACTGTCATGTTAATTGGCCTAACCAAATTGTCCCTAGGTATGAGTGAGCGAGTGAGTTGTCTGTCTCTGTGTGCCCTGCGACTGGCTGGCAACCAGTTCAGGGTGTCCCCTGCCCACTGCCCACTGCCCGAAGATAGCTGGGATGGGCTCCAGCACCCCCGCGACCCTACTGAGGATAAGAGTTGCAGATAATGAATGGATGGATGGATATCTACTCATTTACTAGAATTAAGTTGGGCTAAAAAAAAATCAGACTCTTCCTGGTGTTATTGGACCCTAGTGTTAAAAGAAATGGAGGATGTGTGAGCATATAAATGATATATTTACTCATTCATTTGTTTTAAATTGGACTTCATTCTTTTGGCCTACTCCTGGTGTTCCAAGACCATGATGTCACAAGAGAATGATAGGTGTGACATGTCTATCATATATTTACTTTCATTTACTTGCTTTAGTTTGGCCTTCATCCTTTTAGTAGGGCTTCATTCTTTTTGGCCTCTTCCTGGTGTCACAAGATGGTGATGTTAAAAGACATGGATGGTGCGTGACGCATCTAGTTAAATATGTATTCATTTCCTAGCATTACTTCGGGCTTCATTTTTTGGCCTACTCCTGGTGTCATGCTAAATTCATGTTTTGCGCCTCAAAATTCCACTTGAGCATTTTCGAAGGGTTGTTTTGGAAAATATGTCAAGGACAAGCAACTGTTGTGAACATTTGGTCCCAGCCTGGCTTGTAAATACAAAGACATGTTGCCATTCTTTTTGGTAGCAGTGTGTGCCTCGTTGTCCTCTTAAAAAATGTAAAGAAGCCACAACTTTTCTTTTTTTTTACCAGCCCCTTCTCGTGTAAACGTCTCCTCAATTTGAATACGCTTTTATTCGCACGGCCGCGAGAAAAAAAACGGCAGCTCTCTCACGCTCACACAAGCCACTTTTGTCCAAAACGATAAATGTCACCTCGCAAAGGTTGCGAGCGTGCGCCATTATCCCCATATTTGAGCGATTATTAGTCCCCCAACCCCCTTTAAACACACACATACACCCACACACGCTGCGTCGAACACGTTTTGACCTCCGAGCTATAATAACTACTTTGTTATTCTCGGGGGTTTTCGGCTTTCTTTTTCGGCCCTCAAACACTTTCGGAAAATTATTACCAGGGTAGATAAATACGGGCGGGCTGAGTGAAAATAAAATGAAAGCCGTCATTGGGCGGGGAGGTAGAGTGTAAGAAATGCGACGGGAAGAAGGAAAGCATCTGAAAAAGTGAAAATTAGTAACAGAAAAACAGAAAACACAGGGAGGAGGCTAACAGCTAATTATCCTATTACATGCTAACATATTTCCATGGCACGGCTAGGTCGGTTAAAAACTATTCAACATCTTACCCTACTAGCACATTTCCAACGCTAAGTCGGTTAAATGCTAATTAGCATCTCAACATGATGATACATTTTCTTAGCACAGCTAAGACAGTTGATAAATATCATCTTAACATGCTAACACAGCTATGTCATTTAATAGCTAATTAACATCTTATCCTGCAAACATAGTTTCATGACAAGAGTTAGGTTGGCTAATGTATGATAAACAATCTAACATGCTAACATATTTCCACGGCACAGCTAAGAACGCTAAAAAGCTAACAATCGCAAGGCAAGGCTAAGCCAGTTAATAGCTAATGATCATATTTACATTGTACACTGGGATCATTTCATTTAATTTACATTTTTAGGTTAATGTCAATAAAGACAATCTTGAATCGAACATGCTAACATATTTCTAAAGCACGGCTAGGTCAGCTAATAGCAAATGAATATATTAACATGGGCTAAAATATTCTCATGGCACAACCACATCGGCTTATAACATCACATTACCCTGTTAACATCTTTCTATGGCACAGCTAGACCAGCTAATAGCTAATTATCATCTTAACACTCTAACATTTTTACATTGCGCAGTTGCCTTAACCTGCTGACATATTACCACAGCCCTGATAGGCTGGCTAATTAGCATCTTAACATGCGGACAGATTCTCATTGCAGAGCTGGGTCGGCTAATACGTCATTAGCGGCTCAACATGGTAACATATTTCTAAGGCACAGCAAAGCCAGTTAACAGCTAATTATCTTATTAACATGCTAACAAATTTCCACGGCTAAGTCGGCTAAAGGTTGGTTAGCATTTTAACATGCTAACATATTACCAAAGTAGGTTGCTAATTAGCATCTTATCATGTTGACATATTTCAAATTCACAACTGGATCAGCTAATAATTAATTAGCAGCTAAACTAGCTAACATATGTCTAGGCGACCAAATACTTAATTAGCATATTAACATTCTGATATACCACATTTTCTGGACTATAAGTTGCACCTAAAAACTAAATATCTTTAATTTGGGTAAAATTAAAATACCATATTTATTGGCAAACAAGGTTGGGTAGGGTTACTTTAACTGGATTACTTTCAATTATTTTTGGATTACTCCGATACCAAATATGCTAATAAAAGACAAAAGAAACTAAATATAAATAAAATGACTCAATTTTGAGCAGGCTTGGGGAGTAACGGAACACATGGAACGGCAAAAATGATGTTGGCAAGTTGTTTGGATTTATTTTCCTTTTGTTTCTGTCGCATTTTATGTTAGTTTTGCCGGAGATCAAAGAGATCAAAGCCAGGAGAGAAAGCTTACCACGTGTTGTGAGTCAAAATTGTATTCATATTTAGTTTCTTTTGTCTTTTATTAGCATATTTGGTATTGGAGTAACCCAAAAGTAATTGAAAGTAATCAAGTTAAAGTAACCCTACCCAACCCTGCAATTAGGCCACCAAATACTTAATTAGCATATTAACATTCTGATATACCATATTTTCTGGACTATAAGTTGCACCTAAAAACTAAATATTTTTAAATTGGGAAAATTAAAATACCACATATATTGGCAAATAAATATATCAAATAAAAGTATGTTTTAAGCGTAGATTCTAACAGGTCCACTGAGGTTGCAAATCAAATCACAATGGGCAGAGCATTCCACAGCACGAATGGAGAACCTTCTCAAATCTGTGGATTTCTTCTTGGCTCTTGGGATCACCAGTAGACCAACATGCATGTCATACATTTCCGCCTGATTAAAAATTTCCGCCTCGCTTCCAGAGATTTCAACAATCAAAACTCAATTTTCCAACAGGGTAAGATGGGGGTCTATATGGTGAAGCAGGGGTGCTATAGGAGGAAGGGCCACCCTGACAGTGCAGTTTTGGGGGGAGGCGAAGGAGGCGGCGGGGGAGGGGGGTTGTAAGGTAGGCGGAGGTTCTACCTCTTCAAAGCTTTTCCGCTGGTGCTGAGGCCCAATGGATGGAGAATGGAGGAGGTAGTTTAGAGGGGGGGCAAGTAGAGAAAGGGAGAATTAGGGAGCCTTCTCTTTGTCTATTGCCATTGAGGTGGGGCGAGCGGTCGAGGAGGGGATCGGGAGGGGGTAAGACACTGAACGCCTCGGGAAGATTAACCGGTCGGAAACTGAAGGGGAGTCTTACAGGGAGGGGGGCAGTTTGTACCGCGGGGGTCTGCTTTGTCCGAAGCGGGATGCTGTAGAAGAGTGATGGAATGCAAAATTAAAATAAAAAAGTAAGGGGGCGGGGTGGGCTGGGGTCAAAACTGTATTGAAAACATGAAGAAAATAAGGATGTCATTCTATACATGTCTTACGGTTCAAGTGATGAAGAGGAAGGAAAAAAATAGGGGTACAGTGGCGTGGGGCGGGGGGTTCCTCAATACGGATTAGGGGACAAACTCGGAGGGGGGAGAGGATAAAAGTTGGGGTGAGCGCCGAGGGTGAGAATGAGGGATCGCCATTCGCCTCACTCGCTTCGGCAAGCGGGAACAAAGCATGATGGGAGGTACTTGACATAACAGGCTTGCGGGGCCGTGCGTGTGCACGTGCACACGTGTGTGAGTCGGGGTGTCCGGTATCACAAACAAATTTAAAGAAAAATAAATTGCCGTGATCAGGATTAACACAGGAAATCTGTCAAGATAGGTCAGCTCAAAGCTAATTAGCATGCTAGCATGCTAACGGGCAAGGATGAGGACTGAGCAACTGTATCTAAAGATTGTATGATGATAAGGGGTAAAAAATGTAAATCGGATTATTTTCATGAAGAAATTAAATACATTGAGCTAGGTCAGCTAAAAGCAAGTTAGCATGCTAACAAGCAAGGATGACGACTGAGCAACTGCATCTAAAGAGATAATCTCATCTCATCTCATCAGCCGTACCGCTTATCCTCATTAGGGTCGCGGGGGGGCTGGAGCCCATCCCAGCCATCTCCGGGCAGTGGGCAGGGGACACCCTGAACTGGTTGAGGGTTATTGAGTTATTTTCTTGAAAATGTAAGTCGTTAAGCTAGGTCAGCTAAAATCCAATCAGCATCTATGCGTGTTAAACCCAAGGTATTAAGACTGAGCAATAATATCCATCTTAAAATGGATATTTTCATGAAAAATGAAACGTAACATGCTAACACACAAGGATGACGACTGAGCAACAGTACCAAACATAAAATCTTAAGATAAAAATGATTGAAAATGTAAATATCAAGATCATCTTTTGTAGGAATAGTTATCAGTTATCACACATTTGTTTATTATCAACATTTGTATATGTTACATTAAGGTCTACTAGTAAACTAAACAGTCTTCTCGAGTTAGCTAAGATGTAGAGACACGACAAGTTTTCTTCGTCTCTGAGTTGGGTATGAGTGACTTCTGGAAAGAGAAGTCAAACATTTACAACTCTTTCACAGTGTCTAAAAATGGACCAAAGTAAAATAACGGTTGCAAAGGTTTTAATGCTGTAAAATGGTTGCCTATCTTTAGAAAAATTGTGTGGAATACAATGTTTAGTTTTTCAGATTGTGATCGAATTTGTCCCGGGACCAGGTAAGAATTCACGCTATTGTCCCGGCTGTTTTCCAGCGATGATGCCTATGCTACAATCCTTTTGCAGGCATGCGATTGCCAAAAATAAATAAATCCTTTTGTTTCTGTGTGTTCCAACCCAGAACGGTTCCAAAACAGCATTCAATTTACTCAGGGTATGTCTTGGATTAGGACATTTTACAGGAACTTGAGGGGTAAATATGTTTTAATATACGATAATATTTTCTACCCTACAGAATATCTGCACCCATACTGGATGTCATCTCCGTGAGCGTGAATTCCTTAAAGCTTTTGGCGGCAGGCCCTGAAAAATGGCGGCACATTATTTGCAGGGTGACAAGTGTCATATTCTGCGTTGGCTCGCAGCCCCCCCTCCTCAAAACCCCCCAAAATGACCGAACCAACACCACCACCGCCTACCCCTGCAAACATAATCAATAATACCCCAAATAAGCATTTGACAGCTCTTGACGGCTTTAAAATAGAAGAGGAATTCTCACTTTCCATCATTCGGCCTCGCCAGGATGTGGGAAGACGCTGAGGGATTTCTTTTTGGGTGGGGCTGGGGGAGTTCTTGAGTTATGTGGTTTATAGGAGGAAAGCTATTGTGGATGGATTAGAGCAGAACCAAAAGTGGACCCTCTCGCCGCTTTACATTAGCGCTTCGCTGCAGGTACAGTATGCCCCCCCACCCCCATTTTGGCAACCACGCCCCTTGCTCAACAGAGCTAAGACACCTAAAAGGGCCTCCAGTTCCCACAGTGGAAATTTCAAAATCTATATAAAAAGTGAATAGAATTTTCATGATGATTGATTCTTATCATAGGGGAAAACGCTGGAATTTCAAATAGTAAATATGATGCATAGAGAGAGATCGAGAGAAAAATAGATATATTTATGATTTCATTTAAATACATTCATTTTTTAAAATAACGAAGAAAAATAACCCAGAAAAAAATTGACATACATCGAAAAAATCAAAATATAAAACTGACTACAAAAATTAAAATATTATTTTTAACATAAATCAATAAATTGGTTGAATGATGAAAAATAATTGAAATAATTTTAACCCAGTAAAAGAAACTAATACAAAATAAATGGTTTTCATTTCAAAAAATGAGTAAATAAAAATAAAGAAAAATGATGAAAAAATTGCCAAAATTCTTTATTTATAACTAAATAATGGATACAACTTTTATATAAAAAAAAAATACAAATTAATGAGAAATACTGAAAGTATTACTTTTCGTATGAATAAATAGATAAATATGTAAAATGAGGAAAAGTAATATGACTAAATCATAGAAAAAAAATAATACATAAAATTATAAACAAAAACAATTCAATATATAAAAAAATACATGAAAATAACTACTTAAGAAAGTTAACCCAAACATATTTTTACATAAATACAAAATAAAATTATGTTTGATATGAATAAAAAAAACTAACTCAAACGTTATTTTTAAATAGGTGGATAGAAAAGTAAAATGAGAAAAAATTACATTTTTATCATCAGTAGATAAATAAATATATCATAATAAATGGTGAAAACAAAAACACTTTTCATTAATTTCAAAAAATACTTCAATAAACAAATAAATAAAAAAGAAAGAAAACACCCAAATAAAAATGAAAGGTGATGAAAAATACCGCTCTAAATTATCTTTGAAATAAATGAAATAAAATGAAAAACGTATTGAAAAATGACTGAAATATTATTTTGAATATAAATATACAAATAAGTATATTCATGAGAAGTATTTTTTTTTTATTTCAGTTGATACAAGACATGATAATAACAGGACATTTTTATAACACTAATGAATAATAAACAATAATATATCAAATATAAAACGTTTTTAATATAAATGCATTTTAAAAAAGGATGAAAAATAACAATTTTTCAGATTCAGATTCAGATATACTTTATTGTCATTCTTGTACACGTGTATACAGAACGAAATGTCGATACATCTGACCCGCACAGTTTCCTTGAATGTACAGATATAAATAAAATGTTGTATTAAGTTGGAGTATTGAAGTACTAATAATATACTAAATAATTATAGCTATGTATAGTTTTATACAGTAGTGCAAAGAGTGCAAGAGGAGCAGCTAACCAGATGTGCAAAATAGGGAGACAGGTAAACAAGTCACTATACAATAACAATAACACTGGAGTATGATAGTGCAGAGGAGAACAGATGTGCAAAGGAGTGGCTAGGTGTAAGAAAACTTAAACAATTGAATAAATAAATACATACATAAAAATAGAAATTGGTCAAAAACTAATGACATTTTGATTTTTTTTTTAATTGAAAAATAATAATTATATATATATATATATATATATATATATATATATATATATAAACAATAATAGCATGTAAGAAAAAATTTGGAAGCGTCCCTCGATACTACATTCAAATAAACGATTAGATACACATGTCGGACACCAGCAACAAGTAATTAAAGCAGATTGAAAAGCCAAACAGCCCCGCCCACTTTGGCCCCTTCAACCTGTGCAACAAGCCCCTCCCCCTCAACCCAAGCGCCCAATCCCATCCCTTCTAAAGTCAAAACCGACCCCTCCCCCTCTCGTTGGTGCCCACTGCTCCTGAAGTGATGCCCCCTTTGTGCAGGGGTTCAGGGGTCGTGCCTATTAGCGCGAAGAAAGCCCTGCTGGGTCTTATTCCGACCCCAAAAGGACGCAGGCATCCCTCGGCCGCCCCGCAAGACCTTAACCCGGACCGGCCCCCGCTTTCATCCTTTGTCGGCCGGGTCAATGAGCGGCCCCCCGGCGGGGAGGGAGGTGCCCCTGCCAATAATGATATGCATGACAGTCATTGTGTGACCCTCGCGGGGGGAATCGGGGGATTCACGGTTGATCGGGGGGCGGCCTAGGGACATCTCAAAGGAACTGTGACTAAAATATGCGTCATATTTCCTGTACGGCTTTTCGCTCGATTATCATAACAAAAGGGGGCGTGGCCTTTGACCGCATGGCGCTGTGCAAAAATGTCAGCTATTCGTCTTGATATGCAAATGAGATGTTACATAACGATGCTATAGACCACCGGGCGCTAGTATGACCAATTATTTATGTTATAATTCATTTATGTTACTCATTAAAGACTGTTTCTGGAGTAAAAACATAAGAAAATCATGTTTAAAATGAGGGAATATTTTGGGCAATATTCTTTTCATGTTACAAATTTATTCTTAATTGTTCTTTGTTTATATACATTTATTTATAGAAATCGTATAAACTTTGTTTAAAAATTAAAAAATGCAAAAATACTTAAAAGTACTACAAAGATAAAACGACAGTAATACTATAAAATACTAAACAAACACTAAAGGTGTACAACGAAAAACTTTCTTTGGAAATTCTACAAAATTACAACGGATATACTATTAAAATACTACGATGGAAATACTACGAAATGCTACTGAAATACTTTTGAAATACTGCTTTGGAAATACATCAAAAATACCACAAAAAAATACTATAATACAAAAACATTACTATAGAAATATTGCTACAGGAAAAACTCCAAGAAAACTACTACTGAAGTATTACAACAGAAATACTGAAAAATACAACTACAGCAATGCTACAAAATTCTAAAACCAAAATACCCAAAAGTACTACGAAGATAAAACTACAGTAATACTATAAAATACTTCACATACACAAAAGGTGTGCAACGAAAAACTTTCTTTGAAAATTCCACAAAATGACTACAGATATACTATCAAAATACTACTATGCAAATACTACGAAATTCTACTGAAATACTTTTAAAATAATGCCTTGGAAATACAAGAAAAACACCAAAAAATAAATACTATAAAACAAAAACATTACTATAGAAATATTGCTACAGAAAAACTCCAAGAATACTACTACTGAGGTATTCCAACATAAATACTGAAAAATACAACTACAGCAATTCTACAAAAATTCTACAACGAAAATACCCAAAAGTACTACAAAGATAAAACTACAGTAATACTATAAAATACTTAACAATGAAAATCTTTCTTTGTAAATTCTACAAAATTATAATGGATATACTATCAAAATACTACTATGGAAATACTACGAAATTCTACTAAAATACTACCTTGAAAATACTACAAAATAAATACTATAATACAAAAACATTACTAAAGAAATATTGCTCCAGAAATACTCCAAGAATACTACTACAGAAGTATTACAAAAGAAATACTGCAAAAATACAACTACAGTAATACTACACAAATTCTGCCTGTTTGACACCCCTGGTATAGACACAAGATAATGTCCTTAAACCGTTGAGCATTGAAGCTAGCATTTTTTCAAAAGTTGTTCTCTAATTTCGATCTTCAGTGCACATTTTGATGACATTTTGGGTTTTAATCGCGGAAGAAATATTTCAAAAACATAGGATCATCTCTCATGCAGGAAAATGCGCTAATAAGTCGCTCAAAAGATATATCCGAGGCCGGGTATCGATCGGTAACACGGTACGTCATCACGCTAGGAAGCTACTTAGCCGTTATACGAGACGGGGCCGGAGCTAATCTATTATTAACGTTGTTGGCAGTCCATTATGGTTGCTTCATCAGGCGCGAGATTTCCCGCCGGAGTTTTTCTGTTACAAACCGGACCCAAACGAAAAACCTAAAGCTAGCGCGCTAGCAAAGTTCGTTCGAGAAACGGTTGATGACGTAAGCTCTAAAAATGGTCCGAAACCCACCGTGGAGCAATGTTCCCTGTAATTTTCCTTACGGGTCTGAGCGTTCACACAAAGTCGGTGAGCAACGCTTGAAACAACAGTGAGCAGCAGCAATCCCAAGTGTGGTAACTGAGTCCTTATCAAACATGTCCAAAACTTGATATCAAGTTACATTTTGCTGAGTTTTCGGCAATGCTAAATTATTTTTCTCTTTTGAATGAATTTACTCGTGTACTATTGCAAAGGGGGCAGCACGGCGGCGCAGTGGTTAGTGCATGTGCGGCACAGTTCATGTCTTGGGAACCTCCTGCGTGGGTTCAAATCCAACTCCAGCCTTCCTGTGCGGAGTTTGTATGTTCTCCCCGTGCTTGCGTGGGTTTCCTCCGGGCACTCCGGTTTCCTCCCACCTTCCAAAAACATGCATATCAGGTGAGTTGTCTGTCCCTGTGTGCCCTGCGATTGGCTGGCAACCAGTTCAGGGTGTCCCCTGCCCACTGCCCGATGATTGCTGGGATGGGCTCACGCACCCCCGCGACCCTACTGAGGATAAGCGGTGAAGCTAATGAGATGAGATGAGACTATTGCAAAGGTTGTACGGCCTACAAACGTTTGTTCTTACAATTCGTTCACAAGATATCCATTTCTTTTTCATCTCATCTCATCTCATCACCTGATATATTTTGTCGCATAATATCAACATTTTTGGGGGCTTATTGAGCCGGTTGCACGATACACCACTGTATTTAATCACATTTTTTTAATAGAATGTGGCAACAAGATTCACTTGATATAATTGGAAATTATTTGAACGCAACACAAACTTTTTCTTCCTTTTTCTGTGGTTTTTTTTCTACTTTTTTTCAAATTCCTTTAAAAAAAATCTCATTGTGTTTCTTTTTCCAAGCTGTTACTTTTTTCTCTTTGTTCTCTATTTACTTTTTTCCTACATTTCTTTCTGGCTTTTTTTCTAAATCTTTCCTTCTTTTTTTCTCTTTCTTTTGTTTCTTTTTTTCTCAGCTTTTCACTACTTTTTCACTTTGGTATTTTTTTTCTTTTTTGTTCTATTCCCCCCTTCCTTTAAGTCATTTTGTGCATGATTTTACATAATATCTGGTCATGTTGGGATTAAAGAAGCAAAAACAACTTGAAGAGCCGCTTAGGACCCGAAAGAGCCGGTTCCTTTTAATGAGCCGAGCCGAAGAAGCCGGTTCTCGACAAACTCTACTAACTTTACTCAACTTCGTTCTCCTTCGACTCGACTTCAAAATACCGCATTTAGGACACAACGACAGGGGAACCCGTTTATTTTCACCTTCGTGCACTGTAACTTTGACTTAAGTCGCTTCCTAATTAGTAATTTTGAGCCCTGATTTTTGTGCACTGGCTAGATTTTCTTCTGTGCTGAGAATGTGCAAGCAGTGCACAATTGCGCACGCGCGCAGCTTAGAGGGAACACTGCCGTGGAGTACAAAAGCCACCGGGTGGGTCCTTTGGCGCCAAAACCCTCTTGGCGGCGGGAGCGTGTTAATTAGGTGAGCTGCAAACAGGCGGCGAGAGGCCGACAGACAGCCGGAGAGCGGCGTTTCTCGTCGTTTTTTTCCTTTTTATGGCGTTTTCCAGGCAGACGGTGGCGAGGATGAAGAGTATTAGCCCGATTCCCGCTGCTCGAGTTGAGAGTGTGAGCTGCCAGCTGAGAGGGGGTAATTATAGGACCTGTTGTGTTGGGAAGGAAGCCAGGCCACCCCGAGGAAGGATTACCGAAATCGGGAGCTCTTTCCACTTGTTTTTGTTTTATCTGGGTTACTCCCGCCAACCGCTACCCTCCATCGTATATTGCTGCGAGCGGAGACTGACAGAATGCACTTTTTTGGGCCTAGCGGTTCTTTTTTGCCATTATATCCACAGAAATGAAAGCCCTTGTTGTGCTGTGGGCTTAATGCTCTGTGTCAGGTTGGGAAGAGCAAAGTGGAATGAATGTTTGGTGGATGTGAATGTGTTCTTAACTCTAGCCGCCTCTCACCAGGGGGATAAGGCAGAGTAGGTAGAGCCAGCAAAGCGCAATTTTTTGTCAGGGGTTGCATCTTTGTTTTGCCGTTCCGTCCGCCAAAAAGTAAACCGCACTCTAGTGGCCATGATCTATTATCCTCAATCCCTTGTTGCTATGAGCTGTGACCAGCAGAAGGATCTTTTGCCGAGAAGTGTACCAGAACGTCACGCCCAAAACAAAATGTTAAGGTGAAAATCCTTTATTTTCGGACGATTATTGCTAAGCACAGTGTCCTGGAAAAGCGCCTATTTTTTCAGTTTGGGTCGCTGAGGTGTTCCATTCTGGCAGCCATGATCCATTATCCCCAGTCGGCTATTGATCAGAGCGGGAGCAATAGCCGACCTGGGGATCATTTAGGGTGAAAATCCTTTATCTCCGGCCGATTATTGCTAAGCACAGGGTCCTGGAAAAGCGACTATTTTTTCAGTTTGGGTCGCTGAGGTGTGCCATTGTGGCGGCCATGATCCATTATCCCTAATCAACTATTGCTCAGAGCAGGAGCGGGATCTATTATCACAATTCACTTTTTCTGAAAGCAAGGGCTGGAAAAACAAGGTTTTTCAGTTTGAGTCGCTGAGTTGTGCAATTGTGACCTGCCTAAAATGCACTGTACTGTTTTGGCCGCCATCCATTTTCCCTAGTCAAATATTGTTAAGGGCTTGGTTTGAGAGAGAAAATTTGTGTCACGTGTGGGATTTTTTTCCGTTCTTCCTGCCTAAAATGAACAGCATCTGAACAACCACGATCCATTATCTCCAGTCGACTCTCAAAGCAAGCTGGGGCCAAGAGAGCACATGTTATGAATCGGGGGGTTTGCGGCTTTTCGCATATCAATGGGGGTTCTAGCCTCCCATTAACAGTGGCACACGAGGGATAATAGTATAAAATGTACTTAAATGCTAATTCAGTAGCATATCTTTGGGATCATTAGCTGCTTTTAAATGCCTTTATTTTTTGGGACTACTGCAACAAGAAAGAAAAAGACGCAAATTTTTGGCTAGGAGGAAGAAAAACTTCATTTTACATGTAACAAGACAATGCTAATTTCTGTTACAGAAAAATAAACCAAAGTTACTTTCATCTATGGTGCACAACTTCAGCTCCAAAGACCACCTTGCTAGATTTTAATATAGAAAACAACAACAACAAAACAACTTTTTAGCGTGGAGGAAGACAAACTTAGCTTTATATGTAGAAAGACAAAGCTAATTCCTGCTGAAGAATTTGGCTTTGAAGAGGACGCTGCTAGTTTTTGTCATAGAATAAGTCGCTAATTTTGGGCACAGAAGAAGACAAATTTATAAAAAAGACAATGCTAATTTCGGTTACAGGACAATTTGCTAATTTTCAGCATGGAATAAACCAATATTTCTTTTTGTTGTTGTATGTGCAATTTCAACTCTGAGTACCGCAATGCTAGCTTTTGTTGTAGAAAAAGACGCTAATTTGTGATGTGGAAGAAAACAAACTTATTCATCAAACAATATCTATTATAGGTGAATATTCTAATAAAGAATGCAGGTTTTCTGTTGTACGACTCTAGTTCTAATGTTTGGTCAAGAAAATGACAACCCTAAAAAACAAAAACTGAGTTTGGTGCGCCTGCCCCCGCTAAACGGATTAGCCTCCTCTCCAAAACCCGGCCCCCATGCGGGCAAAGAGGGCCCTGTAATGCTAGGAGCCGACTGGTTCGCACCTGCAGAAACCCATCTCCGGGCGTTACGCTCCGCCGCTCGGAAGTCCGATCCCTGATAAACTACCCAGGTATAAATGTGTTCCTCGGTGAACGATGACGACAAAAAAATAGATAAAAGATATCAGATGTAGTGGAGGGATGAAAATAATTTGAGTGCCTCGTTGTCTGCTGTGAGTGTGCGCACATCCTATAGAAAAAAGGCCACAAAGGAATGGAGGGAAAGCACAAAGGATCTCGTAAACACCAGCGTCGAGACAGACACTTCCTGATTTTAGAGTGCCTCATTGTTGTCAGCTCTCCGGCCACTAAATGCCTTAAGTGCTTGTGTTTGTTTGTGGTCACACCCACAATGTGGCAACAGCTTTTTAGTTTATTTTTTAAAGCAAATAAGGTTTCAAATTTGGCATCAAGGTTTGATTTACTGTTTTATTCAAATAATACCTCCCCTTTACAATTTGCTTCACACTCACCCATTCACACACACACTCACACACACCGATAGCAAAGTCAGCAATGCAAGGCAGCACCTGATTATCAAGAGATTCAGTGTCTTGCCCAAGGACACTTGGACACATAACACGAAGGAGCCTGGGAATCAAACCTGCCACCTCTTGATCCCGAGACGAGCCTTTTACCTCCAAATCGTTAAAAAATAATAAAGCATTTTTTCTTCCATCGATGTTTTGTGGAACACTTTAGAAAATTAAGACTCGATTGTACACATAAAACAATTCCAATTATATTAACATGTACATAAGGAATTCACTTGAAGACTAGAATTATTTGCATTGATAAAATAGAATAAAAATAAAATAAAATAGAAAAAACAAGTTGAAGTGACTTGAGGGCCATTTTTAAATCTTAATATTTTCATCAGAATTTTTTTAATTAGTATGGCATTCTTAATATATCAATTTTGAACTTTAAATACAATTTTCAAGTGTCATATAGAATATTAAATAATACGTAAAAATCTAAATTTTAACCATGACTATTACACATTTTTACAACATTTTAATGTATCAATTTTTATATCAATTGGGTGTAATTATCCGCAAAGTGTCCCCCCCCAATTTAAACATGTGTTCTGGCGTCATCAGCTCGCAGCAATAGTCAACTGGGGATAAAGGATTGTAGACACCTGAGTGCTGTTCATTTTGGTAGAGTAGAAAAAGAGCCGCTACTTGGAAAAAACAAATTAGCTCCCTTTGTCCCGATTTTCAGCAGCAACCGACAGGGAATAACGAATCAAGGCAATAACATTATTTTAGGCGGGCCACAATGGCACACTTTAATGGCCTGAACTGGGGGAAAATGCACTCTTCCAGCCCCTGCCCTCAGCAATAGTCAACCGTGGATAAAGGATCACAGCCCTAACCGCGCATTTCATTTTAGGCTGGCCAGATTGGCATGCCTTCTGACAAATGTGCCTTCTGCTGTATCCCATCCGTAGAAACATTGATTTGGGGATAACGGATCGCCGCTGCACAAGCGCAGTTCATCGTAAGCCGAAATGACCGCAGAAAAAGAGCAGCCGGTTCAGACAAAATTGCACTTTGGCGCTTCCCACTTGCAGCAATAGTGAATGGAGATAACGGATCTCAGTAGCGCTAGTACTGTCCATTCTAAGCGTAAATAAAAGCAAAAAAAGAGCTGCCACGGCCACAAAAACTCCATATGCCGGTTTCTGCCCAGAGCAAAATGCGATCATGGATAATGGATTAAGGCCACAACGGCAAAAAACCCGGAGCACGGCCACACGAGTGTGGTTCCTTTTAGGCGTAAATAACAGCTACAAAAAAGACCTCCCAGGCCAGATAAGACTGCATTCTGCTCGATCCCCATTAGAAGAAATATCCGATTGGGGATAATGGATCACAGATGCATAAGTGAAAATCACTATTTGGTGGACAAAACTGCAAAAGAGACACCAGTGCCAACAAAAATGCACTCTGGCGGCCCCCACTCGCAACAATAGCAAATGGAGATAACGGATCGCGGTAGCTCTGGTACTGTTCATTTTAGGCGTAAATAAATAGAAGAAGAGCTACCAAACCCACAAAAACTCTGTATGCCTGTCCCTGCTCAGAGCAATATGCGATCAGGGATAATGGATTGCAGCTGCACAAGTGAATATCACTCTTTGGTGGGCAGAACAACAAAACAGAGCCATCAGGCCCGCAAAAAATGCACTCTGGTTGCCCACGCTCATGGCAATCGCAATTGGCGATAACTGATCACTGTAGCACGAGTACTGTTCATTTTAAGTGTAAATACCAGCAAAAAAAGAGCTGCCACAGCCACAAAAATGCCGTAAGCCAGTCTCTACTCAGAGCAATTTGCGATCAGGGATAATGGATTGCAGCTGCACAAGTGAATATCACTCTTTGGTGGGCAGAACAACAAAAAAGAGCCGCCAGTCCTGACAAAAATGCGCTCTGGCGGCCCCAGCTCGTAGCAATCGCGATTGGCGATAACTGATCACTGTAGCACGAGTACTGTTCATTTTAAGCGTAAATACCAGCAAAAAAGAGCTGCCACAGCCACAAAAATACCATATGCCAGCTTCTACCCAGAGCAATATGCGATCAGGAATAATGGATTGCGGCTGTACAAGTGAATATCACTCTTTGGTGGGCAGAACAACAAAAAAGAGCCACGAGTCCAGACAAAAATGCGCTCTGGCGGCCCCCGCTCGCAGCAATAGCGTTCGTAGATAATGGATCGCGGTCACATGAGTCCAGTTCACTTTTTTCAGATTGGCGGAAAGAACCACCGAGCCTGGAAGAATGCTGTCTGACCGGCCTTTCTTTCAGCAATACGCAATCGGGGATAATTCAACAATTTTTACCTTTAATCGGGTCTTTTTCATGAATAACATAACAAATATATATAATCAAATCCATTTCAAGCAGGAGTGAAGTTCTTTTTCAAGAGGTTTCCCCGGCAACAAGTCCGAAGACTTCAAAGCTTCCACTTCCTTCCGTAAAATACCCCTGCACCTCTGATCTTTTTTGTTTTTTTCCCGCACATCCCTTTCGAGTGTCCACTTGCACCCTCATCGTCGAGTAGTTTCCTTTTAGGAAGTCAACAAAGGTGCATTGTGGGTTTTACACTCCGAAATAAAATCCAAAAAATAGAAAAGGAACAATAGCGTGTTTGTGGATGCTTTGCGAAAGGGGGGGGTTGTTAAACTTGTTGTGCCAGTTAAGGAGCAATTGTGTTTGAGGGGATTATTAAGTAGAAGAGCCGGCAGAACATTTCCCCGGGGTTGGCAGTGAAACAAGGCAACAAAATTCACACACACATCTCCCCGGGAAATGTTTTTTCTTGAAAAAAACCAAATGACTGGAAGATAATCCCGTTTTTCAGAAGCTTGTACATAGTAATGGATTATTTTGAAGCTACATTAGTCACACCGGGTGTTAAAACGGGAAAAAATGGGGGCAGCCCATCAGAAAGCATCAAAATGTCTCAATAGAATTATGACGAATCATTAAGCCAATCAGAAGCTTCGTTATACAAACCAGCCAATCGGATAAACCAGCAAACTACATTCAATTTTATATTGTGATTCAGGGGTGTCAAACTCATTTTAACTCGGGGGCCACACGATAGAAAAAACATTCTGTCGGGGGCCGAACTAGTAGATTAAAGAGAAAGAAAAAGAGATAAAGAAAAAAGAGAAAGATGGAGGGAAAAGGAGAGAGGGCAGGACAAAGAAAAAGAGAGAGGGGGGGAGGGCTTGAGAAAAAAAAAGATAAAACGTCGTGAGAGAGGGGGAAAAGAAAGGGAGAGGAAGAAAGAAATCCAAAGAGAAATAGAAACACAGAAGTAGAGAAAAGAGAAAAGAAAGTGCGAAGGGTATGAAGAGAGAAACAGAAAAGAGAGAAAAGGAAAAAAAGGATGTTAAAGCAAACGAGGTTAAAGGACACAGAGAGAAAAAGAGACAAAGAGCAACAAAGGAAGAGAAAAAAAGAGACACAGAGAGTGAAAGATACAGAGATAGAGTGGGAGAAAAGGGGTGGAAAAGAAAGAGAGAGAGAGAAAGAAAGAAATACAAGGGCAGTGTCAACCTGCAGCTTGTTTTTCTCTTGCGCTTCTCTGAGTGTTTTCTCGCAGGCCGGATTCAACCCCTCCGCGGGCTTGATCTGGCTCGCGGGCCACCTGTTTGACACCTGTGTTGTGATTTGTCGGCAGCACAGAGCTCTAGAGCACCGCCCTAGTGGCTATCTGGATTATTTTTCTTTTATTGGAAACAAATGAGATTATTTTGGGGGTTTTACTATCAAACATGACACTTTTTTGAGAAATTCCAATATTTTAAAACATGTGTAAAAATAAATATGACATTTTAATGATTTCAGTTTTTTTTAATGGCTTATAAAAAATGCACACTAAGGGCCCGGTCACACAGCCGTTTGCGTCTGTATCGCGGGTAAAATTTTGCGTTTTTTTTTTTTTTGCCCGCGGTTGCCCGCGATGGAAAATGCGCAAAATTGGCCAACCCGCTGTTCATCGGTGGTATGCCCGCAAAACAGACGCCGGCGACTGTTCCGCTTCCTCATCGCGTCATTTCCACGTCATTTTCTCGTGTGGACCACGGGTATAAAAGCTGCTGAGCCGGCGTTATGCCGAGAAATGCATCCTTGCCGAGGTTTGCATCCCCTCGCTACTACAACCACTTTTACCTCGTTTTATCTCACTTTTATATCACTTTTAGGGAATTTAATGGCAAACATATAACCAAGACAACTTCGTCTTGCATTTGTTGGGAATGTAATACAACTTAAACCATTCCATCTTTGTATTTGTTGTGAATGTAATGGAACGGTAATGCACGCCGTATACAAATCACTTTTGAGCAGGTAACATGTTTATTTTGCCTTTTTCTATTCAAATCGCTCGTATTGAAACTGTTATGAACTCTACCATAAAGCTTATTTCTGCATAATAAGCTTTACGGTAGAGTGCATAACAGTTCTCAAAAGTGATTTATATACGGTGTGCATTACCGTTCGATTACTTTGACAACAAAAACAAAGACGGAATGGTTTAAGTTGTATTACATTCCCAACAAATGCAAGATGAAGTGGATTTGGTTATATGTTCGCCATTACATACCCTAAAAGTGAGATAAAACGTGGTAAAAGTGGTTGTAGTAGCGAGGGGATGCATTTCTCGGCACAACACCGGGCTGGAGAAATCGTAACCGCTCAAGACACAGTCCCGTGAAGATCAAGATTTCAAGCTATGGCATCATTTTTATTTTATTATCTTGAAAAGAAATGTCAAGAAATAAAAATGGATTAAGACGAGGTCACTACGGTGACAGGGATCCATGTCCACCCCTTGACGTCTCGAGCACAACCGACGTGTGCTCGGCAAATCGCGCTGTATATACGCGGAGAAAGGCGTTTGACTGTCACACGCGTAACACGCTAATTTCACGTAATAACACCGCGATACAGGCGCAGAACATGCTATGACCGTGCTCCACCCACGATTACCCGCTGAAATTTCCCTTCCTACCCACGTGTAACCACGCCCTGGCCGCGGCCAGAGCACGTCGTTCCGCGTCATTTCCGCGTCATTACCTCGTGTGCCGCCCGCGGTGAACACGCGGTCTAAAGTTTTGAGCGGCTCAAAACTTTATCGCGCTGCCAACCGCGTTTGAATTTCCGACTGCGTGTAAAGCACTGCTGTATCTCGTCTATATGGCGATCTCAAAGCGTCCAACATCGTCTACTTCACGGGCAGACATTTCTGGCCGTGATTCAGACGCAAACGGCTGTGTGACCGGGCCCTAAGAGCAAATGTATCATTTGTATTTATGGGTAGTTTAGTTTAAAATAATAATAATAATAATAATAATTTCCTTGTATTGTCATTCTGTAACAATGTACACAGAACGAAATGTCGATTGCACCTGACCCGTTGTAGCGAGCCGATGCAGCCGCAGCCAACAGAGGGCGCCGCCGACCACTTTTTAAGTCTTAGGAATGACTCGGCCGGGGCGCGAACCACCGACCTCCCAGTCTCAAAGCGGGCGCCTTACCATCTAGGCTACTGAGCTGGTATGTAGTTATATATAGATATATATTTATTTTATTTTATGTATTTTTTTTAATTAATTATTGGGTATGTAATGAAAAAATCCACTGTGTATAAATATATATATATATATATATATATATATATATATATATATATGTTATTTATTAAGCTAATAAATATTAAAAAAAAAATAACTTAACACAATTCAAAATAAATTAAAATATTCATGTATTTCATTAAATAAATGCTTTTCGATTTTTATTATTATTTTCTCTCTTTTTCTGGGCTTTGCGATTGTATCAAGTGAAATAATAACAAAAGTAATGTCAATTATCAAGAATATAATAATAAAAACAAGAAATTAAAATAAATGAAAATACTGTATACCGCATATATTATGTTGCATCTATTTTATTTTCATATTTATCTGGGATTTGATCATTATGTGATATGAAATCATAAAAAAGACAACAAAAATCAATGAATAAAAAAAAATAACAGATATAAATACATACTTTATACCGATGGTTCCCAAACTTTTGCTGGCTGGCGCCCCCTTGGCACCCTGGTGTTTTTTACTTGTAATCCTCTTTACATGCCGTGATCATTTTTAGGGTGCTGGTACAAATGACTTGTGTTTCCTCTGGACCTGGCGACTACGAGAAATTCTGCAACGGGCGTTTTCTTCTGTTCCACGTCAACTTCGTCAAAATCAAAATACAGTGGAACCTCGGTTCTTGACCATAATCCGTTTCAGAACCCTGTTCGAGAACCGATTTGTTCAATCACTGAAATCATTTTTCCCATTAAAAATAATGTAAATTGTTTTAATCCGTTCCAACACCCTCAATGTTTACCATGAATGTTTAACGTAAACATGAAGCTAACCCAGGCTAATCGTACGTTGTTGTTATCGTAATCTTCCGTACGAAAGATTACGATAACATGAACGTGTAAAAATAAAAAAAAACAGGTCGTTTACAAGTCATTGAGCACCACAAGATGCTAGCGCTTTATTGGAAAGGGGGCTCCGATCCAACACACTGAATTTTGGGCTCAGTTCCAACACCCTGAATGTTTACCTCGAATCATAAAGCTAACCCAGGCTAATCGTACGTTCGCGTTATCGCAATCTTCCGTACGAAAGATTACGCTAACACAAACGTGTAAAAAAAAAAAAAAAAAAAAAAGAAAGAAAAGAATTATAAATAGCATTTCTTACCTTTGTGGTGGTCAGCAGAAGGCGCAGGCAAGATCGGAAACTCGCACACCTCTTTCATATTAAGCTCTTATGTCTTTCTTAAAGGCAATAGTTGTACGAACAACTTTTATTTTTTCACCTGTCCTGCTTGCACCGACCTTCTTCGGAGGCATAGTTAGGGGCTAAAACACTCCGTTCACCGATATTAAAAGCAAAAGCAAAAAGAGGCAGGTAGGCATGTGATAACAGTTGGTCACGAGGGGTGGGGGCGATCTACACCATCTACACCCGTACGCCTCAGCATCGCACCCTAGAGTACCGGCGTTCGAACTCTGAATTCTTGACCGAACAGTGAAGCAAGAATTTCTCTAAATTTTTGGTCGAACACCGAGGTTCCACTGTGGGTCCAAACAAGTGATGTACCGCCTTTCTTCGGCGCAAGCTTCTTTTCCTTCTCGTTTGTTGACTCTGGGACTATGTTTACGGAGTCCGCCATGACACTCAATGAGCTCACACGGTGGGTGTGGCTTAGTGAGGCCCTTGCGAACTTTGAATCGCGTTTATTGGCTTGTGCTATTATTAAAACTTGCCTCTCATTGGTCGGCGCTTTTAAAACATGAACAGTAACAATTGTGGTTGGCCAAAACACCATCACTCACTACATAACCTTTGCGGTTTCACATCCGCGCTATGTTTAAAATTCTGAATTCGACTTCGGACTGCCGCCCCCCAGATCTTTCCACCGCCTACAGGGGGCCAGTACCGCCCACTTTGGGAGCCACTACTTTATACTATACATATTTTTTTCCTAGGATTGCTGTAATACTAAGATAATGATAACGGAAATCCCATTAAAAGTCTCAAAAATCAATTATAAAAAAACACAGTAAATAAATACAAATATTCATATATTTTACATGGTATATATATATATATATATATATATATATATATATATATATATGGGATTTATCAATCTTGCCATGTGAAATAAAACAAAATAAAACATAATAATGAAATAATAGTAATAATAATAATAGTCCTCACCTTGTCAGTCTGTTCCTCCCTATGATTGTATTCATTTAATGATTTTATTTTTTTATACTTTACGTCGTTTTTATTTGAATTTCAACCGTTGTATGTGTGTTCCGGGTTGTAATTTTGCACTAAATATCTTTATGCAGCAATTCTGTAAAGAACCGGAACGGGAAAAGGACCAAAACGCGTGACGTTCTCACACAAGCCTTTTATTTTACGGGGAATGGGGAGTCATGCACGTTAGGCAGCAGTCTGGCGTGGAAAGACAGGAAGCCGGAGACCGACGAGATCGATATCAATTGCCCGAGCAGATATCGGACAGTTGGGGTCGATATCGGACAGGACGGGACAGACAGAATTGATAATGAAACAGGATATCGAAATAAACAGGGACAAGCTAGACGAAAACTGGAGAGAATAATAAATAGGACAAAAATAGACGGGAACAAAACTGGAAACCGAAATTAAACAGGACAAAATAAACGGGAACAATAACGGACAGGAAATACCAACAGGAACAGGAAACACACGTCTTGCGGGGCAGAAGTTTGTTGACGGGCTGACAATAGAAATGTGACAGGACTGGGTTTAAATGGCAGGGAAGCCAAACTGTCAACCAGCCTCAGCTGGCGCCACACGGACGGGGCCAATTGGGTGCCATGGCAACCGAGACAAAAACGTAGTGCTTTGCGGTTTCACATCTGCGCTACGTTCAAACGTCTGACTTCGACTTTGGACTGCCGCCCCCCTACCGCCCCCCTACTGCCTTCTTCTTCCTCACCGCCCCCAGGGTGGCGGTACCGCCCACTTTGGGAACCACTACTTTATATTATACATATTCTTTTCCTAGGATTACTGTAATACTAAGATAATGATAACAGAAATGCCATTAAAAGTCTCCAAATCAATCAATTCTCAGAATATTAGTGCAGATTTTTGAAGTTTTTAATATAAATTGGGATTTAAATATTATAAATCTAAAACATATATATATACTAAAAATAAAATTCTAGTGTCGTTTTTAGGACTGCTGAATAAAAGTAAGGGGCCCTGATCGCAGTTGGGACCCCTTTGTCGTTTCTAGTACTAATTTCATTTTCGAAAAGAAATAATGGACATGACGTTGCACAGTAAGCACATGAGAAAAACTGGCTCACCAAAGAGCAAGGGCGCCTCAGCAGCACAGAATGTCGCCACGCAGCGTTTTTTTTTCCCCCAAACGCATTTTTGTGAGCGTCACGCAGCCCAAATGTGCTTCCATCACCCTTTCGGACCAGTACCCGAAGGCGGGGGTGGGCCGTGCAAATCACACCCGGGCCTTCAGTTCGTCCAGCTTGAGCAAATATCCATCCGTATTGCGTCATGGCGTCACAGTTTAAGATATTCGGCACCAGTGAAGGCAAACTCATTTTGGTTCAAGGGGGTCACATGGTAGGGTACAAATTATCACGGGGGCAGGACTTGTGGATAAAAGAGAAGGAAGATGGGATAGAAAGAAAAATAAATTGATGTGGAGAAAGAAAGAGGGAGCAAGACAGAGACGAGAAAAAAAAGAAAAAAAAGAACGCAAAAGTTAAGTCAAGTCAAAGAGAGAGAGGAAATAAGAGAAAAAGAATGAGATGAATGAAAATCGAGAGAAAGAGAGAGAGAGGGGAGAGAAAGAGAAAGAAGAGCAAGAGATAGAGGAAAATAGAAAGAAAGAGAGAAAGACAGAAAGAAAGCAAAAGAAAGAAAGAATTATAAGACAAAGAGAGAGAAAACAAGAGAAAAGGGAGAGAGAAAAAGAATGAATGGCATTAGCATCTCTCGCTTTTCTCTCTTTTGAACTCTCCCTTTTCTCTCTCTCTCCCCTTCTCTCCCACTTTTCACTTTTCCTCCCTCTCTCTCTTTCTCTCTCCCTCTCTCCCACTTCTCACTTTTTCTCCCTCTCTCTCTTTCTCTCTCTCTCTCTCTCTCTCTCCCACTTTTCACTTTTTCTCCCTCTCTCTCTTTCTCTCTCTCTCTCTCTCTCTCTCCCACTTTTCACTTTTTCTCCCTCTCTCTCTCCCTCTCACCTACTTTTCACTTTTAATCTCTCTCTCTCTCTCTCTCTCTCTCCCACTTTTCACTTTTAATCTCTCTCTCTCTCCCACTTTTCACTCTCTCTCTCCCTCACACTTTTCACTCTCTCTCTCTCTCTCTTTCTCTCTCCCACTTTTCACTTTTTCTCCCTCTCTCTCTCTCTCTTTCTCTCTCTCTCACTCCCACTTTTCACTTTTTCTCCCTCTCTCTCTCTCTCTCTCTCTCTCTCTCTCTCCCACTTTTCACTTTTTCTCCCTCTCTCTCTCTCTTTCTCTCTCTCTCTCTCTCCCACTTTTCACTTTTTCTCCCCTCTCTCTCTCTCTCTCTCTCTCTCCCACTTTTCACTTTTTCTCCCTCTCTCTCTCTTTCTCTCTCTCTCCCACTTTTCACTTTTTCTCCCTCTCTCTCTCTCTCTCTCTCTCTCTCTCTCTCTCTCTCTCTCTCTCTCTCTCTCTCTCTCTCTCTCTCTCTCTCTCTCTCTCTCTCTCTCTCTCTCTCTCTCTCTCTCTCTCTCTCTCTCTCTCTCTCTCTCTCTCTCTCTCTCTCTCTCTCTCTCTCTCTCTCTCTCTCTTCTACAAGGTTAGAGAGAATGTTTGCTCTCTCGTTTGCCCCCGAGTTAAAACGAGTTTGACACCCCTGCTGTAAAGAGATGGGTAATAAACGAAGGAAACTGCGTACCGGTGTTAGCGTGCGCGCTAACCTGCAAAACGAGCCACCTCCATGTTTTTTTAGGGCACGGCTGCAAAGGTGCAAGGGTTGAAATCTTCCGCATGAGTAGAAGAATTCACTTTGCTCTCCATCCCGTCTCCAACACGCGAACGTGAGGGGGGAGCCCATTTTCTCTTGCTATTTCTTCCCCGGGGTGTTTGACACTGACCCACTTTCCTCTACTCAGCCCGCCCAAAAATACCCCAAAAAGGCTGATGTCTGCTTTCTAGTCTAGAAGCTGATGTAGAAGGCCACTTACAGTAAAACTGTTTATCTTGCAAAAGTAGTGACCCTCCCCAAGAACTTTTTGTCCTATTGCCCTATTTCAGGCTTAAAACCTTAAACTCTAAAATAGTCAACAACAAATGAGACACAATTTTAAGAAAAAACCAAATGGATTCAACATTTTGTATTGTAGTAACAACAACAAAATGGAAGTGTTGCAAAAATATTGGCCCCCTTTGAATTACTTTTGAACGCAGTCTCTGTAGCTGGTTCTATTTCTGTATTAAACACTTTAAAGGAAGGGTAATGTTTCTCTCTCATTAGCTGCACTGCTTATCCTCAGTAGGGTCGCGGGGGTGCTGGAGCCCATCCCAGCCATCATCGGGCAGTGGGTGCAAATGCTCTAATTTTCTCAAAAGTTAGGTACAGACGCTCCCCTACTTCCGACCATTCGACTGACGAAAAAAAGTAGATATGAACATTTTTCTCGGGATGTGGAAAAATATCCGGACATTGCTGTAAGTTATATTTTGGATTGTGTGCACCTTTTTCCGAGTACAGGACATTGCTCTAGTGCTTCTTTCTGCCACGTGGCACTGTGAAAGGTCACTCACTTCGAAGAACTTTGACGTTTTTATTGTTTAATATCTTGTGCATCCATTCCATATGGTTGGTGTAAAGTGTAAAGAAGAGGCGAGCCATTTCTTTTGAAATGAAAGTGAAATAAGAAAGCTTGATGCGGTTGAGAAAATGGTGGGATCGCTTTTTTTCGGCCAATTTTTACCACGCATGAGGAAGTTGCCCAACTCTTGAAGCTCATCTTCCAAAAGTAAGTTAAACTTGACTTTATGTATCTTTAAAGAGCATATTATTTCATGAAATGTTTATTTTTAGTACAAAAAAAATTCAGGTTACATATATGTTCTTTTGCGTAGCGTAGAAATCGACACTGAGAGCATTCAATGAGGGGAAGTGGGGTTTTGGATTTACTTGATATTTTGGGGCAAAATTCTGTTCTACCTCAGGTAGTACAATAACTTTCAAATTGCTAGATACGCTAATGCATTAGCATCCATGAGTACTTCAGCTAACAATGCATTGCGTGTGACGATATGGTGGTGTTGGATATGGAGACGCATAGAAGTCGCATTTAGTTAGAAATGTGAACGTTCTCACAAAAACATCAGATTTATCCCCAAAAATCGGGATTGAGCATTGATCTCTGCAGCCTCATCGTGACGATTTGCATTCATCCCCAAAAGTTCAATTTTGGTCTCATCGGACCAGAGCATCTTGTTCCACGTGTTATTTGTGTCTCCCATGGGGCTAATTACAAACACCAAATGAATCTTTTTTATGGTATTCTTTCAGAAAGGGCTTTCTTCTTCCCACTCTTCCATAAAGGGCAGCTTTATTAATCATTATGCGCAGATTTTCTTGGAAAATATGTTTTGTTCTTTAGCTTTTAGTTTAAAGCTTGAAAAAAATGTGACAAAAATTCTTAGGGGGCAATAGTTTTTGTAGGCACTGTACTACGGATGCATTATGACTGTTTTTTACCTATTGATTCCATTTACTGATATGTTCCTGCCTCTGGGGATTATGAGTGTGCTCATGTTGTGAAAAAATGTCATTATACAAATGAAATGAAAATGAAATGATCTGCATTTATATAGCGCTTTTCAAGTCAATGACTTCCCAAAGCGCTTTACAATGTGCTCCATATTCCCAATAGTGGCCTTGCAGCCATGTAAGGCGCTAACCTGCTTATTGAGGGTATTAGGGGTTCAGTGTCTTACCCAAGGACACTGCGACATGTAACACGGACGAGCCGGGATTCGAACTGGGATCCCTTGATCCCAAGACGAGCGCTCTACCTCCTTGTATACTTAAAGTCACACAGGCCGTGGGTACGAAAAATGTATCACTCATACATAGGTCTATTAAATGAAATAAATACACAAACAAACTAATGCCAGCTGAAGTTAATCTCGGAGAAGAAATGCAATGGCAGTGCCGGCGTCATTGTCAAGCATACTTATCGATTTCAAGCATGTACACGCGCTTCACCCAAAATTCAATGATTTCAAGCACCCTACCAACCCTGAAACGCTGATGCATACAGTGGAAACCACATCAGGCAAATGTAACGACAAAAGTGACTGTGTAACCTTAACTTGACCTTCAGCTGTGAAAAAAATTGTGTAGGACTGTCATTGCTCCAATACCACATGTCAAACATGTCTCAGCTAAGAGAAATATATCACTCATTTTATCGAGTAGGATTATCATAGCTGTAAACGTAAATTGATGCATAAAATAAGTATGCAAATTCTTACACACCAAGGGAAAGGTTCATTGGACAAATGTGTATACCGTAAATTCCGGACTATAGAGCGCACCTGATTATAAGCCGCACCCACCACATTTTAGGAGGATAACAGCTTTTGTACTTACACAAGCCCTCACCTGTATATAAGCCGCATGCGCCCACATTAAAATAAATTAACCCAAACCTTACTTTGAGTCCCGCGATTTTAACTGATCTTAAAGTACACAGTTTAAAAACCACAGCTGACAAAATGAATGGAAAATGACCTGCAGAGTCCAGGTCCCGTTGAAAGTAATCCAAGGAAAAAAAGTGTATATTTCCAAAGGTAAGGGTGGGAAAAATATATATCCACTATGGTCTGCCGTGTCCACAAACACTCACCTTTACCGGTCCCCACTTCCCGTCATCCCCCGCGCCTTTTACGCCCCTTCTTTTTAATTGGTCAGTGCAAGAGTTATCAGAATAAGTGTCCAAAATAAATACATTACAAAAATATATAGTTGCAAATACATATTATACATGGTTACACATATTTACAAAGAAAGACGGTACACCGAGTTTTCAAAGCTTTAATAATAATATTATAACTTTCTTCCCAAACTGTGCCTGTGAAGGGTAGCAAAACGCTACTAACAACACACTCGCAAAACAGTAAACGGATCTGTTAAAATAACTTACCGTACATGTAGAATTCACGTTAAACCGATCTCGTCTCCTTCCCTATAATCGACGTCATCAAAGTCGTCTTCCCCAGTATGGGAAAGAAACTTCGTCATATAGACGTCGTCATATAGACGTCGTCCCACGCTCCCCCATTCAAAAGCACGTAAGCAACACGCTCGCAAGGTAAAGTTTGCGTGCAGTTGCTCTGTTTCCATCTTTATCGGACTGCTCGATTACGTTTAGCTTGTAAGCTGCGTCATGTGCCTTGAACTCGAGCGCCATAGGCAGCCGTTAGAAAAATGACAAAAATTGGCCGCATCACTGAATAAGCCGCAGGGTTGAACGTTTGGGGAAAAAAGTAGCGGCTTATAGTCCGGAATTTACGGTAACCTCAACTTGACCCTGAGCAGGGGCTTCTTAAAAAAGGTGTTGAAACAGGGGCTGACAAAATTATGTAGGACTGAAAAAGTAATGAGAGAAGATGGGCCAATGAGCATCTTCTCGCCCCCCCCCCATAGCTGTCATCATGCCCCCCCCTCCGCCTCGTTTCGTCTCGTCTCTCTTGCCGCCAGAAGGGGTGAGAGACGCCGAAGTGAGAGCGAAGGAACACTCTCGTCTGCTCGCTCGTATCAAGCACTTTCCTTCGCCCGTCTGTCCTTAACTTGGCATTTTTTCCTGACTACAAAAATGTGCGGAATGACTGGGAATTTGCAAAAAGACACAAAACTTGTAAAAAGACGTTAAGAATTTCCAGAAGGATGATGAGAATTTGCGATAGAGTACGATATTCACAGACACACTCGAGAAATCTGCAGAACCGAACTTCAACATTTGCAGAAGGACATCGAGAGTTGTCCGAAAGACTGGGAAATTTGCGGAAAGATTCAGAGAATTTGAAGAAAGGCTGAGAATGACTCTGAGAAATTGCAGAAAATTGTAAAGTTTTTGCAGAAGAACTTCGAGAATTTGCAGAAAGACTTCGAGATTCCCCGTAAAGACTTAAGAGTTTGCTGAAAGACAAAAAGAAAATTTGCAGAAAGACTGGAAATATTGGTAGAGACTACAAAAATTGGCAAAAAAATCTTCAAAAATTTGCAGAAAGACTTCGACAATTCACGGAAAGATTTAGAGAATTTGACTGAGGAATTTACTGAAAGAGTTTAAGAATGCGCAATAAGACTGAGTGTTCGCAGAAATATTTCAAGAATTTGCAAAACATAATAAAGAAATGGCAGAAAGACAAAAATTTGGAGGAGGACTTGTAGAATTTGCAGAAAAACTCAAGAGACGACCTCCAAGAATTAGCAGATTTCAAAAATGTGCAGAAAGAACCAGAAAATTTACAGAAAGAGTCAAAAAAATTTAAAGACCCCTAAGAATTTGCAGAAATAACGCGAAATGTTGCCGAAATACTTCTAAAATTTGAAGAAAGACTCAGAAAATTCACAGAAATAGTCAAAATGTTTTGCAAAAACTTCAAGAATCTGCACTAATATTCAGAGAATTTGCAGAAATACTTCAAGAATTTGGACCAAAAAAAAAAAAGAATAGGCAGAAAGACTGAAAATTCAGGAGGACTTGTAGAATTTGCAGAAAAACTCAAGAAACAACCTCAAATAATTTGCAGATTCCAAGAATTTGCAGAAAGAACCAGAAATGTGCAGAAATTCTACAAAAATTTGCAGAAAGATTCACAGAATTATCAGAAAGTTTGTGAATTCACAAAAACAGAAAGACACTGATTATTTGCAGAAATATTTCTAAATTTTGAAGAAAGACTCAGAAAACTCACAGAAATATTCAAATAATTTGCAAAAGAATATGCACTAATATTCAGAGAATTTGCAGAAATTTTTCAAGAATTTGCACACACAAAAAAAAAGAATCGAATTCAGAGGACTCGTAGAATTTGCAGAAAAACTCAAGAAACGACCTCAAAGAATTTGCAGATTTCAAAAATTTGAAGGAATTCTACAAAAATTTGCAGAAAGATTCACATAATTATCAGAAAGACTGAGAATTGACAAAAACAAACAGACACTGATTATTTGCAGAAATACTCGCAAAATTTGAAGAAAATCTCATAGAAATATTCAGAGAATTTGTAGGAAGATTGATTATTAGCAGAACGACTGAGAATTTGCAAAAAAAATACTCAGAGAATCTGCAGAAAGACTGTGGGAATTTGCTAAATACACATAAAATATTTACAGAAAGACAAAGATTTTATAAAGACACAGAAAGAAATACTGCGAGAATTTGAAGAAAGACTTTCAAAATTTGAAAAAAATGTCATAGGTTTTGCAGAGAGACCCCAAAAATCCGCAAAAAGACTTTGAGACTTTGCCAGGAAGAAAATGTGCCAAAAGACTTAAACATTTAGCTAAAAGACTCAAAGATTTTGCAAAGACTCCGAAATGTCAGAGACAGACTGCGAGAATTTGAAGAAAGCATCGAGAATACGCAAAAAAACGTCATAGAATTTGCAGAGACACCGCAAAAATCTGCAGAAATTTGAAGAAAGACTCAGAAAACTCTTAAAAAAATTTAGAGACTTTGTAGACCACAAGTGTCAAACAGGCAGCCCGCGGGCCAAATCAGGCCCGTTAAGGGATTGAATCCGGCCCGCGAGACAACACTCAGAGAAGTGCAAGAGAAAAATGAGCTGCAGGTTGAAATATGTCAACTTGATGCCAAAGCCAGGTGCCTCAAACAAAGACACTGTACTTGTATCTCTCTCTCTCTCTCTCTCTCTCTCTCTTCCAGCCGTTTTCTCCCACTATCTCTTTCACTCTCTGTGTCTCTCTTTTTCTCTTCCTTTGTTGCACTTTGTCTCTTTCTCTCTCTGTGTCTTTTTAACTTCTTTTGCTCTAACTTCTTTTTTTCCTTTTCTCTCTTTTCTCTTTCTCTCTTCCTACCCTTCCACTTTCTTTTCTCTCTTTTCTCTCCTGTCTTTCTACTTCTCTATGGATTTCTTTACTCATCTCCCTTTCTTTTCCCCCTCTATCACGACTTTTTATCTCTTTTGTTTCTCACGCTCTCTCCCTCTCTCTCTTGTTCCTTCTTTGTCCCGCCCTTTCTCCTTTTCACTCCCTCTTTCTCTTATTTCTTTATCTCTCTTTTTCTTTCTCTTTAATCTACTAGTCCGGCCCCCGATAGAATGTTTGTTCTATTGTGTGGCTCCCGAGTTAAAATGAGTTTGACACCTCTGTTGTAGACTGTCTTCGAGAATCTGCACAATTATTCAGAGAATTCGCAAAAAAGATTGAGAATTTGCAAAAAATACTCGGAGAATCTGCAGAAAGACGATGGGAATTTGCTAAATAAACGTCTGCAGGAAGACTTAAAGATTTCATAAAGACACAAAAAGTTCAAAAAAATACTGCGAGAATTTGAAGAAAGACTTCCAAAATGTGTCATAGGTTTTACAGAGAGACCCCAAAAACTTTGAGACTTCGCAGGAAGAAAATGTCCAGAAAGACTTAAATAATTCGCAAAGACTCCGAAAATTCAGAGACAGACTGCGAGAATTTGAAGAAAGACTTTGAGAACTAGCAAAAAACGTCATAGAATCTGCTAAAAGACCTCAAAAATCTGCAGAAAGACTTTGAGAATACACAAAAATGTCAGGACCAGAACGGAAACAGGACCCGATTGCGTTACGTTTCTCACAAGTTTTATTAAAGGAAAGAGAATAGAATAGAATATACCTTTATTGTCATTGTTATAAAATGGGTTAACATATTGTGACAACGAAATTGGGCATGACACTCAAGTTTCACACATTCACGGTGAGGTAAAAAAGGTAAAAAAGAAGATAAAGAACAGAGAAGATAAGGTTATAAAACGATCCGGCGTTCGCTCGGCGCGGGAAGCAAGTCGCTCTCGTACTCGGTTTGTGACCCAAAAACGGAAGTGAATCTTCCGTGGCGAGCGATGGCGGTGTCAAGGACGGAAAAATGGGTCGATAACCGGGACAGGAGAGCAAAAACGTGGTGGGGGTCAGAAACGGGTCGTAAGCCGGGATGGGAGAGCAGGTGTGTTTGGGATCAAAAATGGGTCGTAAGTGGCCACAGGAGAGCAGACGTGGTCAGAATCAAAACGGGTCGTAGCCGGAGACAGACGGGAGCAAAAACGGGACAGGTGGGAGTCAGGGTCGAAAAAGCTTGCCTAGTGTTAACTAAGGTTCGCAGACGGACTGACAACAGGGGACAGATATGAGTGTGTTTAAATAGGGACAGGGAGCCAATCAGGTGGGTGGCTCAAAATGAGGGGGCACACCTGAGACACATCAGTAATCATGACAAGAAAGGCCTTTAGTCTTTATAAGAAAATGTTACAAAGAAAATTTGCAAAAAGACCGAGAAGATTCGTAGAGACTTCAAGAATTCTCAGTATTTGTTCAATTCACTGACAGTATACGGAAATGAATTGAAATTTAAGGGGATAGCAGACGCATGGGTGCTAATGAAAGATAAAGCGGGGCCTCTTTGGGTGCGTGCCCCCGCTGATTGAGACGTACCCCACGCCAGCTAAGCCCGCTTTGAGGTGGTACCGCCGCCCCCTTTTAGCCTGGGGGGCGCGCCAACTCCAGTCAAGAGCAGCCTGTCCAAGTGGGGGGGGAGTGCGAGATGGGGAGGTCTGACATGCTGGAGCCGGGCAGAGACGGGGTACCGCTCCGTGCCAGGGTTGCCCGGGTTACGAGCGCGAGCCGGAGGCACCGTTCTCTTGACTTTTCATGTATTATTTTGGGAGCGGGTGTTGTTTTTGTGCGCCTGTCGCCCGCCCGCCCCCTCCCCGCTGCGAGGATGCGCCGATCCCTGCCGCTCGAGTGTCTCGGACGCTGCCCTTTGATGACAACCGCGCAGACAGAAATGAAAAAAAAATTGTCCACAGCGCCGCTTTTGGTATGCTAATGAGCACGCAAAACCTTTGAACATTTTTCAGCTTATGTACGGATTTGTAAACTACATTCCGGAGTAATATGACATTTCGAGGTATTTTTCTGGACTGGGAATTAACATATTTATTTGTGTATAACACCCATGTTTGGGTGAGTAGTGTACATGAGGTTTTAGGGTAGCATCTTAGTAGATTTGTACACTAAAATATGGCTGACCACCCTCAAACCTGGGTCAGAGTGAAGGAATCCTAACCACCATCAGTGATAAAGATGACATACAAAAATACATTACCGTATTTTCCGCACTATAGGACGCACCGGGTTATAGGGCGCACCCCCAAAAAATAGTTTTTGGTCCTATATCTTCCATAGATAAGGCGCACCGGATTATAAGGCGCTACAATGGGAACGTCGACAAAACAGTCAGATAGTTCAGTCCAACTTATTACCCCCTTAACATTCCCAAAGCTTGCAAAGAAGCAAATACGTGTCGTAGACACGTGCGGATGCGGTGTCCGTACGATGTCACTCAAATGCATCGTTTCAAATATCATTCGGGAGGTTAAAGTCTTGGGATTCAAGAAATGCCAAACATTTCTATGTTTCTATTTTCTTTTTCACTCGCAACTTTACTGTGCATATGACAATAAACACTTGGAATTGAGTTGAATTCACTCAACTCATCACAGCAACATCAAGATAGTTCTAAAACAAGATACCGGGAAAACATAAAGCCGCATAACTCACCTAAGTTCTCACGTTCAATAATGATACGCAATCATGGTCTTCTTACAACCGTTAGTGAAGTAAATCCAGGAGAGTAAATTATTTGCAAATACAGACTGATAAAACATGTTTCTCTATGGTGTACTTTAGCAAGCTTGCTAAGCTTGCTACGCCATTGCTAAACTCGGCCAATTGCAAGATTTGTTTTGGTCATCTAGCCTATTGGAGGCTCTGAATAATTTCAGCCAATAGCGATCGATTTAACTGATGATTGACACATCTTTTTCGGCCAATTGCAGGGTTTGGTTTGGCCATCTATCCAATCCGAGGCTCCGAATAACTTCAGCCAATAGTGATCGATTCAAATGATGATTGACACATTGGTTAGCCAATGAAACGCCGGTATATAAATCCCAGCATACACCGCGGACTTGCTAGGCCATTGTTAAACTCGGCCGATTGGAGGGTTTGTTTTGGCTCCGAATAACTTCAGCCAATAGTGATCGATTCAAATGATGATTGACACATTGGTTAGCCAATTAAACGCCGGTATATAAATCCCAGCATACACCACGGACTTGCTACGCCATTGTTAAACTCGGCCGATTGGAGGGTTTGTTTTGGGCATCTAGCCAATCCGAGGCTCCGAATAACTTCAGCCAATAGTGATCGATTCAAATGATAATTGACACATTGGTTAGCCAATGAAACGCCGGTATATAAATCCCAGCATACACCGCGGACGACTTCGCGCTCGGGGGAGAATCTAGTCGGCGGCTGTTGAGTAAGTTGCGAGACCTTGCAAATTTAATATTGAGCCATATATAAGGCGCACTGTGTTATAAGGCGCATGGTCAGCTTTTGAAAAAAATTAAGACTTTTAGGTGCGCCTTATAGTGCGGAAAATACGGTACATTTTAGGTAATTATTCAATTTTATATATAGAGAAAGAGAGAGAGAAAGAGAGAGAGAGAGAAGGTAAGTACACAAAAAAGGGAGTAAGAGTGAGAGGAATAGAGAGAACACAATAGATCGAGGAAGGGAGAGAAGAGGAAATAGAAAAAAAGAGATGAAAAAAGAGAGAAAGAAAGAAAAATAAATTGAGAACGAGAGAAAAATAGAAAGAAAGAGAGAGAGAGAGAAGGTAAGTACACAGAAAAAGGGAGTAAGAGTGAGAGGAATAGAGAGAACACAATAGATCAAGGAAGGGAGAGAAGAGGAAATAGAAAGAAATAGATGAAAAAAGATAGAGAAAGAAAGAAAAATGCAGTGAGAAAGAGAGGAAAAATAGAGAGAAAGAGAGACAGAGAGAGAGGAATAGAGAGAACATAATAGATCAAGGAAGGAAGAGAAGAGGAAATAGAAAAAAAGACAAAAATGAAAGAAAGAAATTGAGGGAGAGAAAAATAGAGAGAAAAAGAGAGAGATAAAGGGAGAGGGAGAGAGAAAGAAGGTAAAGGAGACAGAGAGAGAGAGAAAGAAGGTAAAGGAGACAGACAGAGAGAGAGAGAGAGAGAGAGAGAGAGAGAGAGAGAGAGAGAGAGAGAGAGAGAGAGAGAGAGAGAGAGAGAGAGAGAGAGAGAAGGTAAGCGGGGGAAAGAACTGACATGACGCAAATTTGCTCTCATGGCCCCAACTCATAGCAACGGATGACTGGGAATAATGGATCACAGTCAAAACAGTGCAGTTCATTTTAGCAGAGCCACACACAAGTGCTCCAGCAGCATGAACCGGGGAAAAAAACTGCAATGCCAGCCTCTGCTGGCATAAATAGTTGGCCGGGGATAATGGATCACGCACACAACCGTGTGTTTTATTCCTAGACATCACGCTTCCTGACAAAAGAGCCTTCGGCCGATCCCCGTTTGCGGCAACATGCGTTCTGGGATACTGGATTGCAGCCACACGAGCGCAGTCTACATTAACATTCATTTTCTCAGGTGTTCAACTACCGGAAATTCCGGACTATTAGCCGCTACTTTTTTCCCAAACGTTCAACCCTGCGGCTTATTCAGTGATGCGGCCAATTCATGTAATTTTTCCAACAGCCGCCAGCGGCGCTCGAGTACAAGAGGTAAGATTTAGACCACTGGAATATATGCGCCGAGGAAGACTGCAACAACATAGCCTCATCAAGCAAATTGCAAAAAGAAAGGCACATGACGCAGCTTTCAAGCTAAATGCAATCGAGCAGTGCGATAAAGAAGGAAGCAGAGCTACTGCAAGTAAATTTTACTTTGCGAGCGTGTTTATGAATAAGTGAGCGTGGGACGACGTCTATATGACAAAGTCTCTTTCCCCTACTGGGGAAGACAACTTTGAAGATGTGATCATAAAGAGGAAGATGAGGAATGTGTACCGTGATTTCTACAAGTACGTTATGTTTTCTTAACAGACCCGTTTACTGTATTGCGAGCGTGTTGCTAATAGCGTTTTGCTACCCTTCACAGGCACGGTTTGGGATGAAAGTTATAATATTATTATTAAAGCTTTGAAAACTCTCTCGGTGTACCGTCTTTCTTTGTAAATATGTGTAACCATGTATAATATGTATTTGCAACTGTATATTTTTGTAATGTATTTATTTTAGAAACTTTTTCTGATATATTTTTCACGAGCAAATGAGAAAGAAGGGGCGGGGCAAATGCGGGCTGACGGGAAGTGGAGTAAAGGTGAGACGTGTTTGTGGACCGGCCGACAATAGTGGATATATATTTTTCCCACCCTTACCTTTGGAAATATGCACTTTTTTCCTTGGATTACTTTCAACGGGCACCCGGACTCTGCAGGTCTGCATCAAACCTTAAGTACCGGTATCATTTTCCGTTCATTTTGCCGGCTTTGTTTTTGGACTGTGTCAGTTATGGGTCAAATATCATAGCCCATGAGGTTTTGATGCTAGGTCCTTAGCTTGGCCTCTTTGATTTTTGCATTTGGAGATGGAATATGAGCTTGCTCTGTCCACTCCACGCATCGGCCCGGTATTGCAGTACCTCCGGGAACGGTGCATTCGCAATGATCGCAGCAAGGCTTTAGGGTTAGGACCTTAGCTTGGCCTTTTGGCTGAGAGTAAGTGTCCCGGCTCCTAGGCTTTGTAGAGTATTATGAACTGACCGATAACGGATAATGGATAATGAATAACGAAGATAGATCAATAACCCTTAAAAACCCCAAAACCCCCAAACTTGTGTTTGTGTTGCATTTTTTTCAATGTGGGCGCATGCGGCTAATATACAGGTGCGGCTTGTGTATGTACAAAATCGGTTTTCCTCCCGAAATGTGGTGGGTGCGGCTTATAATCAGGTGCGCTCTATAGTCCGGAATTGACGGTAGTTATTTGCAGCTATATCACACCAATAAATTGTTAAAAAATCATGCATTGTGATTCATGGATTTTTCTTTTTAGTTTATCTCTCTTACAGTGGACATGCACCGACGATAAAAATAGCAGACCCCTCCATGATTTCTAAGTGGGAGAAATAGCAAAATAGCAGGGTGTTCATATACTTATTTTCTTCACTGTATGTATATAAATGTATATATATATATATATATATATATATATATATATATATATATACATACATACAATGATATGTAGCTCGAATTGGGTATATATATATATATATATATATATATATATATATATATATATATATATATATATATATATACTGGACTGTCTCAGAAAATTAGAATATTGTGATAAAGTTCTTTATTTTCTGTAATGCAATTAAAAAAACAAAAATGTCATACATTCTGGATTCATTACACATCAACTGAACTATTTCAAGCCTTTTATTATTTTAATATTGCTGAATTTGGCTTACAGCTTAAGAAAACTCAAAAATCCTATCTCAAAATATTAGAATATCATGAAAAAGTATACAAGTAGGCTATTCAACTAATCACCTGAATCATCTAATTAACTCGAAACACCTTGCGAGGATTTCCTGAGCCTTAAAAACACTCAGCTTGGTTCAGTAAACTAAATCACTGCTGATCTGACTGCTGTCCAGAGGACCATCATTGATACCCTCCATCAGGAGGGTAAGACACAAAAAGAAATTTCTCAAAGAGCAGGCTGTTCACAGAGTGCAGTTTCAAAGCATATCCACAAAAAGTCTGTTAGAAGGGAAAAATGTGGCCGGAAACGCTGCACAACCAAGAGAGATGACCGCAGCCTTAACAAAATTGTGAAGAAGAGCCGCTTCCAGAATTTGAGGGAGCTTCAAAGACAGTGGGCTAAAGCTGGAGTCCAGGTATCAAAAGCCACAGTTCACAGACGTGTCCGGGAAATGGGCTACAATAGCCGTATTCCCATGGTCAAGCCACTTCTGAACTCAAGACAACGGAAGAAGCGTCTGACTTGGGCTATGGAGAAGAAGCACTGGACAGATGCAGAGTGGTCCAAAGTCCTCTTTTCAGACGAAAGCAAGTTTTGCATTTCATTTGGAAGTCAAGGCGCCAGAGTCTGGAGAAAGGCTGGAGAGGAGCAAAATCCAAGTTGCTTGAAATCCAGTGTGAAGTTCCCACAGTCAGCAATGGTTTGGGGAGCCATGTCAGCTGCTGGTGTTGGTCCACTGTGTTTCATCAAGTCCAGAGTAAATGCAACTGTGTACCAAGAGATTTTAGAGCACTACATGCTTCCATCGGCTGAAAAGCTCTATGGAGATGAGTATTTCATTTTCCAGCATGATCTAGCACCTGCCCACAGTGCCAAAACCACCAGTAACTGGTGCACTGACCATGGCATCACTGTCCTTGATTGGCCTGCTAATTCCCCTGACCTGAACCCCATCGAGAATTTGTGGGGTATAGTTAAGAAGAAGATGAAAGACACATGCAAATGAGCTGAAGGCCGCTATCGAAGCATCCTGGGCATCAATAACACCTCAGCAATGCCACAGGCTGATTGCCTCCATGCCACGCCGGATTGATGCAGTAATCCGTGCAAAAGGATTCCCAACCAAGTACTGAGTGCATCAATGGACATTTTCAAATGTTTGATTTAGTTTTGCTGTTATAAAATTATTTTTTTTACTTGGTCTGAGGAAGTATTCTAATATTTTGAGATAGGATTTTTGAGTTTTTTTCAGCTGTAAGCCAAAATCAGCAATATTCAAATAATAAAAGGCTTGAAATAGTTCAGTTGATGTGTAATGAATCCAGAATGTATGACATTTTTGTTTTTTTTAATTGCATTACAGAAAATAAAGAACTTTATCACAATATTCTAATTTTCTGAGACAGTCCAGTATATATATATACATATATGACTACCGGGGAGTCAACACATTGATCATACGTGTGGCATGTATGTGATTAGAGGAGTCTGCTTCGCGTTATGGATCCGAGCGTGGAAATAAAGCCCCCACTGTATTGGAGAGCCACTACGAGGTGTTCTGGTATCCATTTGGACCAATTGGCACTGATGACTGGGAGTAGCGAGAAGGGCTCTGGGGGGACGCTGCCCCCAGATAACTACTGCTCTTCCCTGATCAAACAAACCGCCAAACCAGACCTCTGCTATCCATATTTTTTTCTGTCTCTTACTTCCTTCCCCCGACACTCTCCAATTCCTGCAACCTGGAGCGATAGAGGATACCCAAATATGCCAAAGAATGCGGTAGAGGTGCAGTAATAACGAGACTAAATGATTAAAAAAAACAACGCTAACTTTATAACTATGCCAAGTAGCTCCCGAATTTTAAAATACCCTCTGAACGCCCATCCTCTCGCATTAATAATTGACCAGGGATAATGGATCATGACCGCACAGGCACGATCTATCATAGGAAATAATAAAAGAGCTGCCAGACTCGACAAAAATTTGCTCTCACAGCTCCCTTTCTTAGCAATAGACCATCTGGGGATAATGGAACCAAAAAAGTGCAGTTCATTTTAGAAGAGCCAACAATAGCACGCTACAGCAGCCCGGACTGGAAAAAAATGCTTTGTCGACCCTTGCTTTCAGCTATAGACAACTGGAGATAATGGATTACAGCCAAAACAGCGCATTCATTTTAAGAGAGCCACAATGATGTGTAGCTCGAATTGGGTAAAAAAAAAATTGCTCACTCAGCCCCCTGTTCTCAGCAATAGGGGATAATGGATCACAGCCACAAATAAGCCTGAACATTATGGCACTTAAGAAAGGTTTCTTCTGCTTTCCATTCACGGCAATATGGGATTGGGGATTATGGATCGTAGCCGCATGACTGCAGTTCTTTTTAAGCGGAATAACGGACTAAAAAAAGCCACCAAGCCTGACTAAAAAGTGCTCTGACGGACAGCACGAAAAAGAAGGAACTGACAGGCCCAACAAAAATCGCGGCAATTGGGGATAATGGATCGTGGCTGCATGAGTGCAATTCACTTTTTTAATGGACAGAATGGCAAAAAAGAGCTTGCAGCCCCCCCAAAAATGTGCTCTGCTGAGTGCTTCTTGCAGAAATATGTGATTGGGAATAATGGATCACGACTGAACAAGTGCAATTTATATTAGGCAGGAATAGAGAGAAAAAAGAGAGCTGCCAGGCCTGACAAGATGTGCTCCGCCGCCCCCCACTTGCAGCAATATGCGATTGGGGATAATGGATCGCGGAATATTGTTCAACCTGAGATGAGGTAAAAAAGGGAAAAATAAAGAATAGGTAGAATAGGATAGAATTTATTGTCACCAGTAACTCAAATAAATCAAGGCGCATATTGCAAAAGCTTTAACTCTTGGAATTCAAGTTACGATGACCATTTCAAAATGTACTCATCACAAAAAATATCCTGATCCGTCTGACACAAGATACCAGAAAACTATCAAGCCGGTATAACTCACCGAAAAGTGCTGTAGTATTCCACTCATGAAACGATTCTTCGAAAACATTGCCCGGTTACATTCGCGAGAGTCCAGTGAATCCAACAGATAAAAAAATTTGCCTAAAAGCATTCCTGCACCGTTTGATGATCCTTGATGTAAACAGTTTGTTTGACTAAATAATTCCTCTTTAAATATAAACAGACTCGTTAGTTGAAGGTTTCTCTTTTCTCCTCACACTGAGGTTTTTGAGTTGTTCCTTGCCAGCATGCTGGTTTAAGATCAGGTAATTGTGTAATTTTGTAATTGTAATCCTGTGCAGTCCTTTGAGACATTTTTGTGATTAAGGGCGTCATAAATAAATGTGACTTGACTTGACTTGACTTGATTTCCATTATAGCCATTAGCCTCTGACCTTTTATTTGCCCACCCTCTACCAATTGCAAGTACAACCTACTTTGGGTTTAAAAATCTTTAGCCAATAGCGACTGATTCAAATGTTGATTCACACATTGGTTAGCCAGTTGAATTTCCAACGTAATGTTATTCAACTTTAAGGGATGTATTCAAATCAGAGCTGTAAATAAATGTGTGTAAATGCAACCTGGGTTCCATTTTTACGCGCGTATATCGGTGAGAGAATACTGGGAAGAGAAGTCAAACATTTACAACTCTTTCACAATGTCTAAAACTTGGACAAAGTAAAATACACGATAGCAAAGGTTTTAGGGCTGTAAACTGGCCGTCTCCAAATAGTACTTTTTGGAAACGCTTTGACATACCTTTAGAAAAATAAGAAAAAACAAGGTTTAGTTTTTCAGATTGTGATCAAATTTGACCTGGGACCGGGTAAGACTTTATGCTATTGTCCTAGCTGGTTTCCAACTAAGATGCCAATGCTTGAGAAAAACTTAGACTACGCAATGTTAGTAGCACTTGCATTGACTATTTCAAATCTGGACTAAACTTTAGAGTGCTACCTAAAGACCAAAAATAAAAATTAAATCATCCCAATTCATTGTTGCACAATCCCGGTCTAAAGCGTGGTTTACTAGTGTTTTATGACTCTGTCCTTTTTGACCCTGGTCTTTACTCGAGTATCTGTACTTTCTCTCAGGCAGGAGAATGCAAAACCGCCAGGTCAAAGACACAACTGGCTTTTTGAGGGCCGTGAGAACGCCAGAGGTCTTCTCTGCAAGATGACATCAGGTATGCAAAGCGGCATAGCAACAATCAAGGGAGTCCAGAGAGCCACGCCCCTTGGCCGTGCCCCGCCCCTCGGCCCCATTGTGCCGACGGGGAATCTATCATTTGCTAGGATTTAAAAAGGTGTTGAGAAATAGCTGTATGCTCGGACGCCTTCAAGAACAAAAAATTCATTGCTTTATCAAAAGTGCTGTAGAGAATTCGGAACTTTGTAACTCGCTGATGACACCTCCTGGCCTCTGTCATCATTGCACCCTCTGTCCATTTCCTCATGTTGCGCATGCAAGTACGGGCATTTCTTAGACGCACTCGAGTCAACTCTTCTTTTCTCATCTTTTTGGGGTTTAGGGTTGGCGTTTGGATTGTACTTGAAGCAGGCCTTTTCTTACTCTCTCCATTTTCATGCTGCACTAAAAACTGCGGTGACGAGCATACAATCACTCTCAAAACTCACCCCCTCTACTTCGAGCTGATTTGTTGCGTCTCTCGCAGCAGCGTTGCTAAAAGCAAGATAAAAGCGCACATCCACACTCTGGAAAAATATTCCAATTTCAACCTTTTGACATTCCAAATAAACACTCCACCTTTAAAAATTCTCATTTTCAATTTACTGATTTTTCATTTAATGATTTTTTTTAACAACTATTTACACTAGAAAAAACATTAAAAAGGCATCCCCCAATAATTCATTAAAGATAATGATTTTTAATACAATTGATTTCATTAATAATGTGTCCCAGAAAGACATTCTACTCTCCTAGGCCAGAACAAGTTTGGCCAGGATCACAAGTGATTCAACAAGCAGTCAGGTAGGTCACTCTGGAGGTAAAAGGCCCCCAAAAACCTGACTTGGCACTTTTAGTTTTGCTGACTCAGCCGTTTTCCCAGGTAGACATTCCTCTCTTCCAGCCTAGAACAACATTCAATTTCAAAACGATTTTTTCTCAAGTCAGAACCCAAATTAATTATCAACACATTTGAAAGGCAGTCAGGTAGATTACCGCCAATGTGAAAACTGCCAAAAGAGTTGACTCTGCATTTCTTGTTTTGCAGAAGACATTCTACTTTCTCAGGACAGAACAAGTTTGGCCAGGATCACAATTGGTTCTACAAGCAATCAGGTAGGGCACTCTAGAGGTAAAAAATCCCCCCCAAAACTGACTCAATACTTTTGGTTTTGCTGACGAAGCAGTTTTTCCAGATAGACATTCCAATCTTCCAGGCCATAACCACATTTGCTTCTATCACGGTATATTGCAGACAGTTAGAAGTTTTGATATTTATGTGGAAAAATGTCCAAATAAGTTAACCCAACCCAGCACTTTTGGTTTTGTTCACTCTACATTTTTCTCAGGCCAGAACCATATTAATGATCTTCACATTTTGAAGGCAGTCAGGTAGATGTCAAAAGTGCCAAAAAAGCTGACTCCTCATTTTTTGTTTTTCAGAAAGACATTCTGCTCTCTCAGACCAAAAAAGGGTTGGCCAGGGTCACGATTGTTTTTATAAGCAATCAAGTAGGTCACTCTGGAGGTATAAGGCCCCCCAAAAAACGGACTCAACACTTTTGGTTTTGCTGATGAAGCAGTTTTTCCAGATAGACATTCCAATCTTCCAGGCCATGACCACATTTAATTCCATCAAAGTATATTGCAGACAGTTGGAAGTATTGACATTTACGTGGAAAATTTTTTTCAAAAATAGTTAACCCAACCCAGCACTTTTGGTTTTGTTCACTCCACATTTTTCCGAGAAAGACATTCCACTCTGCCTGGCCCCAAAATGATTTAATCCTCGACACCTTATTTTAAACGCAGTTAGGTTCGCTACTCCCAATATAAAAACTGCCCAAAAAATGTGAGTCGAAATTTCATGTTTTGCAGGAAGACATTCTACTCTCTTAGGACAGAAGACAAGCACTCAGGTATGTCACTCCCCCGCCTAAATGGGAAATCCCACTTAAAGACGGTTTCACGTCTCAATGCGGATGCTCTTATGCTGCACGGCCATTCAAGTTCCTCCATAAAGTAAACCGGCGAAACCCTCAAGCATGCATAATTACCATTTTTGTCACGACAATAAATAAAGCGAATAGATGAAGTTCCCACCCGAGGGTCGCATACCGCACATTTCGCACTCGATGACTTCCTAGGGGTCCGGTTTTAAACATTTTACCGCCACACAGCAGCACGACATACCATCGTCATCGGCGGCAAGTATCGGCGCATCCGTCTCAGCTGCGCGATCAATCACGCCATTCCGAGGCTTCTTATTACAGGCTGCCCCTCTTCTCCCTCCTCCTCCGGGTCAGGAGGTGGAGATCTTTACAGTCTCGGAAACTTCACGTCCTCGATTCGAGGAGGACGCCGTGCCACAGGTGGGGTTTATTTTCATTTCCTGTAAAAATAATACAAATAAATCAAGGCAAAGTCAAACGATGAAAGCCGATTCTTTCCCGCACTGTAATTCATCCGGCGTAATTTGAGAGTAGACGGTGAAAGGTTTTAGAAATATTTCGTACGAAAATTAGAGGGCCGGGATTAATCGGACCGATAACAGACAAATATGAAATCACACATATCGGCCTGATAATCAGTAGACACTTATCTATGATATTCAATCAATCGATATTAGTAGTTAGTAGTTATTCTAAGCATTTATGTTCCTCACTAAACTATATCTTGATTTTCCATAGAAGTAGTAGGACAACTTGGTTGTTTCTCCTCTCTACCTCTTTGTAAAGTGAGTGAGACACTGGAGAGTTTAGCTAAGATAAGTTGAATGGATGTTTCTAGTTAGAATTTATTGTCATTTTGTATAGAAATCGAGGCGCAACTTAGTCGTGGCTCCTCTCTACCTCTCCGTAAAGTGCATGAGGCACCGTAGAGTTCAACTAAGATTAATTAAATGGAATGACCTCCTTATAATTTATTTTGATTTTCAGTCGAAATAATAGCATTACTTGGTTTTGTCTCCTCTCTACCTCTCCGTAAAATGCATGAGGCACCATAGAGTTCGTCCAAAATTAGTTAAATGGATTTACCTCCTTATAATCTATTTCGATTATCTGGAAAAGTAGTAGCATTACTTGGTCGTGTCTCCTCTCTACCTCTCCGTAAAGTGCATGAGGCACCGTAGAGTTCAACTAAGATTAATTTAATGGAATGACCTCCTTATAATTTATTTTAATTTTCTGTAGAAGTAGTAGCATTACTTGGTTGTGTCTCCTCTCTACCACTCCGTAAAGTGCACAAGGCACCGTAGAGTCCGTCCAAGATTAGTTAAATGGAATGACCTTCTTATAATCTATTTTGATTTTCTCTACAAGTAGTAGTATTACTTGGCCGTGTCTCCTCTCTATTATAACGATCTCGATTATAACGAGGAACATCCATTTATTAATCTTTGCCAACCTCCTTGTGCACTTTACAGAGAGGTAGAGAGGAGACACGAGCAAGTAATGCTACTACTTCTACATAAAATCATCATAGTTTATAAGGAGGTATATCCATTTAACTTCATTTAAATTCAGGAGGTAGAGCGCTCGTCTTGGGATTAAGAGATCGCAGTTCGAATCCCTGCTCCTCTGTATTACATATCGAAGTGTCCTTGGGTAAGACACTGAACCCCTAATACCCCCAATAAGCAGGTTAGCGCCTTACATGGCTGCACGGCCGCTATTGGGAAATGTGAAGCACAATGTAAAGCGCTTTGGGAAGTCTTGACTTGAAAAGCGCCATATAAATGCAGATCATTTCATTTCATTTCAACTAATCTTGGACGAACTCTACTGTGCCTCGTGCACTTTACGGAGAGGTAGAGAGGAGACACGACCAAGTAATGCTACTACTTCTACAGAAAATCAAAATAGTTTATAAGGAGGTCATTCCACTTCACTCATCTTGGCCGAACTCTATGGTGCCTCGTGCACTTTACGTAGGGGTAGAGAGGAGACATGGCCAAGTAATGCCACTATTTCTACAGAAAATCAAAATGGATTTTAAGGTCATTTTAATTAACTAATCTTGGTCGAATTCTATGGTGCCTCATGCAGTTTATGTAGAGGTAGAGAGGAGACACGACCAAGTAATTCTACTACTTCTACGGAAAATCAAAATTGATTATAAGGAGGTAAATCCATTTAACTAATCTCGGCCAAACTCTACGGTGCCTCGTGCACTTTACGGAGTGGTAGAGAGGAGACACAACCAAGTAATGCTACTACTTCTACAGAAAATCAAAATGGATTTTAAGAAGGTCATTCCATTTAACTAATCTTGGCCGAACTCTACGGTGCCTCGTGCACTTTTCGGAGAAGTAAAGAGGAGACACGACCAAGTAATGCTACTACTTCTACAGAAAATCAAAATAGATTATATAAAGGTCATTCCATTTAACTAATCTCGGCCGAACTCTACGGTGCCTCATGCACTTTACGGAGAGGTAGAGAGGAGACACGACCAAGTAATGCCACTACTTCTACAGAAAATCAAAATAGTTTATAAGGAGGTCAAACCATTTAACTAATCTCGGCCGAACTCTACGGTGCCTCGTGCACTTTACGGAGAGGTAGAGAGGAGACACGACCAAGTAATGCCACTACTTCTACATAGTTATCAATAAATTCTAACGAGGAACATCCATTCAACTTATCTTTGCTTAACTCTCCAGTGCCTCACTCACATTACAAGGAGGTCGAGAGGAGAAACAACCAAGTTGTCCTACTACTTCTATGGAAAATCAAGATATAGTTTAGTGAGGAACATAAATGCTTGGAATTTTCCTAATATCGACTGATTGTCAACATGAAACACAAATCCTTCGTAAGCTATAGAACACAGGTGTCAAACAGGCCAGATCAGGCCCGCTAAGGGATTGAATCCGGCCCGTGACACAACACTCGGAGAAGCGCAAGAGAAAAACAAGCTGCAGGTTGAAATATGTCAACTTGATGTTGCCAAAGCCAGGAGCCTCTCACAAAGACACTCTACTTGTATTTATTTCTCTCTCTCTCTCTTTCTCTCTCTCTCTTTCTTTTCCACCCCTTTTCTCCCACTCTGTCTCTGTCTCTTTCACTCTCCGTGTCTCTCTTTTTCTCTTCCTTTGTTGCTCTTTGTCTCTTTCTCTCTCTGTCTTTTAACCTATTTTGCTCCAACTTCCTTTTTTCTTTTTCTCTCTTTTCTCTTCTCTCTCCTTCTGTCTTTCTATTTCTCTTTGGATTTCTTTCTTCCTCTCCCTTTCTTTTCCCCCCTCTCTCACGACTTTTTATCTTTTGTTTCTCACGCCCTCTCCCTCTCTCTCTTTTTCTTTATTTGTCCCGCCCTCTCTCCTTTTCCCTTATTTCTTGATCTCTCTTTTTCTTTCTCTTTAATCTACTAGTCCAGAATGTTTGTTCTATCGTGTTGCCTTCGAGTTCAAATGAGGTTGACACCTCTGCTATAGAATATAAGGTTGTTTTAAGCCTAGATTTAAAGAGTTCCACCGCGGTTGCAGATGAAATCTCAGAGGACAGAGCATTCCGCAACAACATTCCTAAAAACTTCCTTGGTGGAGGTCATCGCCACAGCAGCTCTTGCGTTTCCTCAGCGCGGCCTTTGCTCTCAGGTGCGCCGCACCCCCATGCAGATAAGAACTCCTCAACACACAGGCACTCGCTCGGCAGTTAATCTTCAGCACGTAAAACTTTGAAGGTAAACTATTTCCTCTCAGGTAATTGTAGCTACCCGCACACTCTCTTCTCGTGTTGCAGCTGCTCCGAAAGAGTGCTAAAGGTGAAAAGGAAGAGCGCCCGTGCGTCCTCTTAAGTCACTCCGTGCGGGCGCATTCAGCCAGTGATTTATGCTAGCGCCCGGCATCGTCTGGAATTTACATTTGAATTTACAAGCTCAGGACGCTTGGAACGGCAGGCCTCACGTATTCCCTCCTTTTATACTATATATTTAGTGTACAGTGGGACCTCGCTACTTCGCAGTTCGACGGGTCTAAAAAAATAATAATAATAACATGAAATAATAAAAAAAATAAAAATTGTTGTTTTCTTTTTTTTTTACCATTTTTGAAGGGGCGTCGCTACTTCATGCTTCCACGTTCGCGGGTTCCGAGCATTGCAGGTCTAAAAAAATAATAATTATAGAATAAAATAATTAAAATAAAATAAAAAAAAATATATATATATATATATTTTTTTTTTTTTAAGCATTTTTGAAGGGGCGTTGCTACTTCGTGGTTCCACGTTCGCGGGTTCAGAGCTTCGCAGGTCTAAAAAATAATAATAATAGAATAAAATAATTAAAATCAAAAAAATATATATATTTTTTTATTTTATTTATTTTTTTTAAGCATTTTTGAAGAGGCGTTGCTACTTCGTGGTTCCACGTTCGTGGCTTCAGAGCTTCACAGGTCTAAAAAAAAATAATAATAATAGAATAAAATAATTAAAATAAAAAATATGTATATATATATATTTTTTTTTATTTATTTTTTTTTTTTAAGCATTTTTGAAGAGGCGTTGCTACTTCGCGGTTCCACGTTCGTGGGTTCAGAGCTTTCACTATAGCTTTCAATATACATAAAATTCTTCTTTATTTATTGTGAAAAGTTGAATGCAGAAATAACATCTATTTGTGTTAATGGGGTGGGGGTCTGTGAGGAATCAAGTCCAGGTAAAATAACCACTTATCATTTTATTACTATTTTATTACCGGGTTAATAATTGGAATTAGAGTCAATAGACTCGTCCCATCTCATCTCATTAGCTGCACCGCTTATCCTCAGTAGGGTCGCGGGGGTGCTGGAGCCCATCCCAGCAATCATCGGGCAGTGGGCAGAGGGGACACCCTGAACTGGTTGCCAGCCAATCGCAGGGCACACAGGGACAAACAACTCGCTCGCTCATTCACACCTAGGGACAATTTGGACCAGCCAATCCACCTGAAATGCATGTCTTTGGAATGTGGGAGGAAACCGGAGTGCCTGGAGGAAACCCACGCAAGCACGGGGAGAACATACAAACTCCGCACAGGAAGTCCGGTAACTGGATTTGAACCCACACAGGAGGTGCCCAAGACCTTAGAACTGTGCCGCACACGAGCTAACCACTGCGCCGCCGTACTGCCCCTCAATAGACTCGTGTTAAGTGAAAATCAGAATAACCCAGAGCTGATGAGCTATTTTCAGAACACACTCGCAGCCAATTTAGCTGTCTTTAAAGGGTACCCGGATGCCCGTGGGCACCACGTAGGCGACCCGTCTCCTAGACTCTGTCATAAACGTCCAACATAAGTCACTAATGCTAACTAATGGCAAAAAAAATGGCCGAGAGAGAAATTAGTACCTGTCTGACCACCAAGTCTGACAGCATTCCAGCCTTTAAGACCGACTTGCCTTTTGTTACCAACAACCTCAGTATGTGAGTCAATAGACCAGTATTCACTTGTTTGTTTAAATACAGCAAACCTTTGTCAAAACTATGCAGGCTAATCTTTATGGCAAGGAACCTTACGTAAAAAAACAAAAAAATAAAATCACACGGCATCTATTTTTGGGTGATGCCACGACCCCTAAACCCTGACCTTTACACAGCGTGACCCCTGCGTCCAAATAATGGAGACAGGAAGGTATTAGGAACGAGGAAGGGGCCGAGGAGCCTGAGGGGTCAAGCCTGAAATGATTGGTCGCACAATAAGGCCTCAGTGACTCGGCCGGGATTTCCAACGATTGATTCCCGAGTAATTGTTACCGTAACGAGTTGGTGTGGAGAGCTGTCAGTCAATTTCCAAATTTATTTTGGGGTACTTGAATGAGGACCACTTGTGAGAAGGGCTAGCAACTTTAATTAAACTGATTCAAAAACATGGCCCTAAATCTGTAGAACCACGTTACTTTTTGAGCACCAGTGAAAAATATTAATAACTCTAAAACTTAATTGCCAGTTCTATAACTGTTACATTTAAACTTTAGTGGACAATCAGTGGATTTTCAACAAGGAGGGCCGAGAGAAGAGCTCTCAGATAAGAAAATTCCATTCCTTCCTAAAGCTCTCCACCAAGTCCCCTCTTTATATTAAATCTTCAACAGATCAGCCCTGAAGGGCACGGGAATCAAAGAATAGTAACATGATTGGCTAAAAAGACAATGATGCAATAGTCAAAACAACTAACAAAAGAGGGTTAAAATAAAGAACAGCCATCCCATGAAATCTCTTCTACACTCAGACGTCGTAAAAACAGAACACACTTATTAATAACATGTTTATTTTTTAGTTGGCAGTTGATTAACTATTAGCGGCTTCGTTTCCAAGATGAATGAATGAATGAAACTTTATTTCAAAGATGATGAGAAGAGGAAGAAGCATACTTGTATGCTTTTTTAATCCTACCCCCAGACTTCCTTAATGATTGTGTCTTACAGCTAAATCTCGTATGTATTTACAAGTAAAAAAAACAACCCATGATTTACTCTGGTTCTGTGGATGCACGGTCACGTCATCATCATCACCATCACCACTACCATCACTATCACTATGTTCACCATCATCATTATCATCATTATCCATTATCCATACATTTTCAAAATAATATAGAATAAGAATATCTATTACAATGACAATAATTCTCATGGGTGCTCTTTGGAATTGCTGCTATGAGGGGTCTACCACCAGGCAGCACAACTACCCATTGTTAGTGTCCTCACCCGTACATTAAAAATACAAAGCATGGGAACTTGAGCCTCCAGCTCCCGCTTGTCTGCCCTAACTATGAGATGTGCAGTCCATGTCTGTTTTGTGTTCTTATTGAGATGTAAATCAATGGAATTGTATCCCTAGTTAATTCGTTTTGGTTTAGTTTTCACCCACATAGTTATTCACCTCATTGTTTGTTTATAAATATAGATCTAGATAGTGATGACTTTTGAAATAAGTCTGTTGTTTGCAGTAGTCTGTGGTATGTGCAGCCATTTGAGACTCCTTGTGATAAAGGGCAATACAAATAAGCATGCCTTGAATTTTGAATAATTTGATGGTGACAGCAATAACATAACATTCAACAGTAATAGACATAGAGTTGATAATGAAAATAATGATGACAACAACACAAATAGCAGTCATGATAATCATTATAATAATAATAACAAGCTTCATTATTAGCATTACCCATCTATTGACTGTATAAGGCTTCTGCTCACTTACATTATTGGATACCAATAATACTTTGAATAAGAAAAATAATAGTCACATAACAATTTTTACAATAACCACCATAATAATAGTTATAATAATACCAGATAAATTTAGTTGTACCCATCTAGTAACTCTTTAATGCTAATCATCACCAAATATCATTCAGACACCAAAAATGACAATAATCACAACAGTAAAAATAACCGTTATGTTAATGATAAATAGAACAAGATTAATAATGATACCAATTTTAATTGTTTTCTTAAACCATCCATTTTGCCTTGATTTATTGTTCGTACACTTAAGTTAGATTTTGGCACAAAATACAAAGAAAACTTTCTTTGTAGATGAAAAAATAATTGATGGTAATAAACTCCAAATCCTGGTTTTCAGAAATTTTTGCTTATAACTAGGGTATTTTCACACGAACAGTAATGACTGTTAAACATGGAGCTGGTACGATCGTATTGAAGAATGGTTAAGCTTTACCATTAAAATTTTGGAAGAAGGCAACTCTAGTTTTTAGCAAAGAAAACAACACAGATATTCTTCGGAAAAGAACACTACTATAGTTTTGGGCATAAAAGAAGACGGATTGTTCGGGCTGTAGAAGAAGAAAATACGATATGTTTATAAGAATCTTCTGTAGTCTTTCAAAGCCAGCAGAGAAGCTAATGTTGTGATTCATTTCATTTGCAGGTAAATTGTATCTGTTTTTATACTCATTGTTGTTCTTATTTCTATTTTCTCATATATATAAAAAGGATGATGTTGGTTAAAATTCAGACAAAAGAAAAATATGTTGAATTCATTGTAAACGTTAAAAGAAAACACTATACGATCTCTTGTTAAAACTATCTTGTTAAAATGGATGTAAAAATGTATTGTGATATTCTAAAATGTATTTTATGTAAATTGAAAAGAAAGCTCTTTGGTATGCTTTGGGCAGTCTACAGAGAGAGCTGCCAACGAGATCAAAGAGATCAAAGCCAGCAGAGAGGCTAATGTTGTGACTCATTTCATTTGCAGAAACTGTGATAGAAACCTCATCATCCAGTCCAGCATGAATGTGGATCTTTAGTGGGACAGGTACACCGCGGTTACATTGGTTTAACGCCAGTTCATAGCAAATTATGAAATACGCTTTTTTTTTTTAAACTACGAAAATCAAAAATCTTAAATCATATCATTCTTATTTTTGCATTGACAATGTTGATAGCTTCTCTGTTATTTATGGTGCTTTAGTGCCATCTGCTGGACACTTGCAGTAAGAACAACTTACGGCTTATAACTAGCAAGTCTTAAACGCTACTGCGAAATCAATTCTTATATATATATATATATAAAACACAGCCATATCCCCCTAGTGGGAGGTGGCTAGAGTCATTTCTGACTCTTTTTGGGATATTGATTCAGAGGAGGGGGTTCCCAGCCCCCTCGCTCAACCCAACTGAGGTGTTGGGAGTCATTAGGTGACCAAACCCCCCAATTCCAACCCCTAATGCTGAACACCAAGCAGGGAGGCAACGGGTACCAATGTTTAAGTCTTAGTTATGACTCGGCCGAGGCTTGAACCAAAACCTCCCAGTCTCGGGGCGGGCGCCATACCGCCAAGGCCACTGAGCAATTCTAAACTCGGGGAATTCTCTATCCAATTTGAAAAGTGATTTGAAATGTTTGGATGTTCCGTTGATATATTTATAATCTAAGTTGAGTTAAGGAAGTCATCTGGGTGTTGGAAGAGCCTCGTTTTGGGCGGGGGAGCTAGACCCGACCGGGGGGCAAACACAAAACCGAGGTCGGATCAAAGTCGATCAGACGACACAAACGATATCGGAGCCTGTTCGCACGGAAAGGCTAGACCGATTGTGTATGTTGTGTATATTTTTAAGAGTGTGTGTATGCCAGTGTGTGTTGATAGACTAGGTCAGTGAACATGTCAAAATCAATAGCAGGGGGCTGTATAGCGCACTGGTTCGCCCCCAGGGGGCTAACCCGGCTGACTAGACGGGTCTGCTTTTTGCCTTTTACAAACAAGTTTTTAATGGCCATGATTTACGAGACAAAATTGTGGTTTTTGGGTTCGGATTGGGAAATAATCTCAACTGAAGTATTGCCGGAATGTCCTGGCCAATGTTCCCTGTCATTTTCCTTAGGGGTCTGAGCGTTCACACAAAGTCGGTGAGCAACGCTTGAAACAACAGTGAGCAACGGCAATCCCAAGTGTGGCAACTGAGTCATTATCAAACATGTCCAAAACTTGACATCAAGTTTCCGGCAATGCAAAATTATTTTTCTCTTTTGAATGAATTGACTCATGTACTATTTGAAAAGGTTGTACGGCCTACAAACGTCGTTTGTTCTTACGATTCGTTCACAAAATATCCATTTCTTTTTATTTCCTTATGTATTTTGTCGCATAAAATTAACATTTTGGGGGGCTTATTGAGTCGGTTGTAAGATACAGAACTGTACTTAATCACATTTTTTAGTGGAAGTACAATGTTGGCAACAAAATTCACTTCATATAATTGGAAATGATTTGAATGCAACACAAACTTTTTCTTCTTTTTTCCGTGTTTTTTTCTACTTTTTTAAAAATTCCTTTAAAAAAATCTCATTGTGTTTATCTTTTCCGAGCTGTTACTTTTTTCTTTTTGTTCTCTATTTACTTTTTTCCTACATTTCTTTCTTTTCTTTTTTTCTGGCTTTTTTCTCAATCTTTCCTTCTTTTTTCTCTTCCTTTTGTTTCTGAGCTTTTCACTACTTTTTCATTTTGGTATTTTTTTTCTTTTTTGTTCTATTCCCCCCTTCATTTAAGTCATTTTGTGCATCATTTTACATAATATTTGGTCATGTTGGGATTAAAGAAGCAAAAAGAACCCAAAGAGCCGTTTAGGTCCCGAAAGAGCCGGTTCCTTTGAGTGAGCCGAGCCGAAGAAGCCGGTTCTCGACAAACTCTACTAACTTTACTCCACTTTGTTCTACTTCGACTCGACTTCAAAATACCGCATTCAGGACACAACGTCACAGGAACCCGTGTATTTTTCTGCCCCTCGTTACAGCCTTTACCCCACCCACTATATGGCATCAACAACAAACTGTGATTGGTCCCATCCGATTTGGGTAAAATGTCTTCCCCCACCGTTGTTGGTGTCCCCCACCGTTGTTGGTGTCTAAGACATGGACAAAAACGTCATTGAGCAGTAATTGAATAAATATAACATTGAGCTATTTACTAAGATTCATCTTTTTAATTTAATATGTGTAGTGCAACGAGTGAAATCGAAAAAAGCACAAAGAAGGTTACAGACTATGGAGACAAAGTTGCAAAAAGCTCATAGTTTCTTCCATTTTTGAGTTTTCGGGTACCCTGAGCAGCAAGATGTCGGCCAATTATGTCAACTCCCTCTAGGTCAGGGGTGTCAAACTCATTTTAACTCGGGGGCCACACGATAGGACAAACATTTGTCGGGGGCCGGACTTGTAGATTAAAGAGAAAGAAAAAGAGAGCTAAAGAAATAAGAGAAAGAAGGAGGGGAAAGGAGAGAGGGGGGACAAAGAAAGAGAAAGAGAAAGAGCATGAGAAACAAAAGAGATAAAAAGAGAAGTCATGAGAGAGGGGGAAAGAAAGGGAGAGGAAGAAAAATCCAAAGAGAAATAGAAAGACAGAAGGAGAGTAAAGAGAAAAGAAAGCGCAAAGGGTAGGAAGAGAGAAAGAGAAAAGAGAGAAAAGAAAAAGGGGAATTTGAGCAAAATAAGTTAAAAAGACACAGAGAAAGAGACAAAGAGCATCAAAGGAAGAGAAAAAGAGAGAAACAGAGAGTGAAAGAGACACAGACAGAGTGGGAGAAAAGGGGTGGAAAAGAGAGAGAGAGAGAGAAAGAAAGAAATACAAGTACAGTGTCTTTCTTTGGCAACATCAAGTTGACATATTTCAACCTGCAGCTTGTTTTTCTCTTGCGCTTCTCTGGTTGTTGTCTCGCAGGCCGGATTCAATCCCTTAGCGGGCCTGATCTGGCCCGCGGGCCACCTGTTTGACAACTGTGCTCTAGGTGAAGCTAATGATATGTAAAGTAAATGCAGTTTTCTCAATCGACGAGTATTTTTGGGGAATATATGTATTTGTTGTGTTTTTTACCACAAGGAGGTGCTAAATAAAACACACTGTCCAAGGTGAAGAGTAGGCTGGCCAAGAGGCAGCAACATCACAAAAAACAAAATAGGGAACAAAATTTGACAAAAACTAAGAAATTATTTGGACAGTAGCAATATAAGATCATTATTACTCATTTTCTTCTTGCTGAGGTTTTAAAGTTTTTCCTTGCCCTCATGTAGGTTTCAGATCATGGGATGGTGTCATAATAGTCTGTAGCCTGTACAGCCTTTTAGGGACTTCTTGTGATTAAGGGCTATAAAAATAGACTTGACTTGACTTAAATAACTGATAGTATCAATACCAATCTGATAGCGATACTTTTTGCTTGGAGATGTCTTGATCGTTAAAAAAATGAACTTCCCCTTGAGTTAGTATATCATGATAAACACAGATGCAAGGCGCTAAGTTTTACAGTTCAAACAAATACGAAAATACAAATATAACAATATCAAAACGGCAACCATAATAAAACGCTTGTCTGCCATCAGTTTGAGTCACTGCTTCATGAAAACATTAGTATGCTATTGGCTGAACTTTTTCCCACAATGCTCATTTTTTCACTACGAGTTCATTTAACAATCTTATATAGAAAACCTTAATGCGTGTATTTATGGGTCACAATATTTAAGTGATGTTAAAGGGAGAAGCAACATAACTATGGAAATGGAGCTAAAGAATTTCGAAGGAAGCGAACGCATTGTTACACTCTGTAAGGAATATGGCCGTGACCAGTCAATGATCGGGACAATTGTTAATAATGAGGAGGCGATTAAAGCGATTAAGACTTTTAATATCCTCAGCATCCTGTACCAGCTCAAACCGCCCTAGCAAAAAGGTAAATAAAATGTAGTACAGAGGAACCTCGGTTTTCGAACGACTCTCTGTTCGAAAAAATCGGAGTCCGAACAAAAAATTCGAGAAATTCTTGCTTCGTTGTTCGAACAAAAATCTGAGTTTGAACGCCGGGGTGGATGTTTCACATCACATTTTTTTTACTCCTTTTTATTTTCTCAGGTGCAATTGCACCTCCAATACACTAGGGGACGTCCGAGATTAAACAAATGTGTAGCAAATGGGCCGGGTTACAGAATTTCACTACACCAATGAAGCTGCAGCCACCAGAGTCATCATGACTTTAATGAGACTGTCATGAAGCACTTCTGAAAAGTGCTAAAAACAAGGCAGAAGCAGAAGAACATCCTGTAGCCGAGTCATCCGTAGCAAAGAGATTTGAAGGTGTGAGCACCCCTCAGACAGAAGAGCTCCCGAAGTTTTTATGGAAGGGGACTCTCCTTCCAAACAATCATTTTCCTTCCTCCTCCATCCCTCTCACCATCTATCTACGCCTTCTGCTGACCACCACAAAGGTAAAAAATCCTATTCATAATTATTTTCTCTATCCTTTTCTTTATTTTTACACGTTCATGTTAGCGTAATCTTTTGTACGGAAGATTACGCTAACGCGAACGTACGATTAGCCTGGGTACATTTATGTTATTTGTGTCTTAAAGGTACACAAAGGTAAACATTCAGGGTGTTGGAACGGATTAAAACGATTTACATTAGTTGCAATGGGAAAAATGATTTCTGTGTTCGAACAAATCGCCTTTCGAACAGGGTTCTGGAACGGATTATGGTCGAGAACCGAGGTTCCACTGTATTTCTTTTATATTTATATATGTTCTATAACGTACAAGTAGTACTTACTATATACTATTTTATCTCAATTTGTTAATATGTATATGCAATTTGTGTATTGTTTTTCTTTGGCTTTATTATTGTATTGTTCTCAGCTCAGGGATGCTGCTGGAAATGTGAATTTCCCTTAGGGGATGAATAAAGTATCTATCTATCTATCTATCTATCTATCTATTTGCTTTTAACTAGGGTGCCAAGGGTTTGGAGCACAATATCTAATTAGCATAGGTTCCCATCACGCGCCATTCGACAATTTCACCTTACGATCACCATCTCAGAACAGATTCATGCGGTATTCCGTATGATTTGAAGAAGCACCTCTGCAAAGAGTACAGGAAAAAAAACAATACTCAACAAAGTATCAAAGCAACCATAGTCCTAATTAATCGATCGGAACTAGTGTAGAAAAGGGGTCTGCGTCTGTTTCCAGGAGCAACATAGCTTCACATAGCAGATCGCTCATTGAAGGGTAACACATTAGCCTACATTTGTACCATATGTTCCGAGGTGAGTCGGATTACGATGCTGGAAATATAACCCGGCTAAATTTAACACGCTCGTATATGTTAGTAAAGGATTCCACGTTTTTATGATTGCAATACTTTGAGTGTGGATGGCCACCCAGTCCAAGGGTGTCCTCTGATGATCCCTCCCAACATTTGGTAGGAAGGGCTCCAGTGTCTTTTGGACCCTTGCTAGAACACTTGGTTGGTAAATAATTGAATCTTATTTTGATTGAAACAGAATTCTACCAGTATTCCAATCACGTAAACGAGCATAATAGTCCAATGGTTGAGTTGGTCCTCCATTTTTCGAATACTTGCATGTAAGCGCTGGTTATTGTCCTCTACACTGAGACATGGACTCCCATACCAAAGCTGGAGAGGAAATTCCAGGCCATGGAGAAGCAATAGTACAGGAAACTTCTAGGCTTCAGCTACTTAAGTCCATGTGACAAACAAAATCAGAGGGTACATTGGACCCTACGGAGAACTGTTGTCAACTGCGCGCAGACGGAAACTTCAGTGGTATGGGTCACGTCACAAGGTCATTAGGACTGGCTAAGATCATTCTCCAGGGCACAGTCCTCAGGGGATGGAGGAAAGAAGCCTGAAAAGGAACTGGGCCAACAACATTAAGGAATGGACAGTTGCCAATTTGCCAAGAACCAGCCAGGAACCTTTAACAGTGGAGAAGTTGCTCCTCAGTTTAAGGGATCCGTGAACTGTGTGTGTATATACGGATTTGGCTAATGAGTTTTCTTAATGCGGGATATTCTGAATGCCCCAATGCACTCTGGGACTTGTACTAGTCAAGTCAAGACAGAGACGAATGACACAAGCCTCGTTGGTTGGTTTCACCGCAACATTTATGTTTCGTTTTCTGCAACCACGGCGAAAATACAACATATCCCTTATGTCTTTGTACCCGACCCTTATCCGTTCAGATCGGTGTTGAAATGTTGAAACATTTCTTTCCCATATGAAGTAAAGTTATTTATTTTTATACGTTAGAAGAAAATTCCCAAAATGTTGATAAAATGTGTACTGAAACAACAATATTAATTTGTGTAGATTAGCTGCGATTGGCTGGCAACCAGTTCAGGGTGTCCCCTGCCCACTGCCCGATGATTGCTGGGATGGGCTCCAGCACCCCCGCGACCCTACTGAGGATAAGCGGTGCAGCTAATGAGATGAGATGAGATGAGATAATGATTAGACATAACAAAGATTAAAAAACTATATAAAACAATAAAAATTCATGTTGGATGTTGTGGGACTGACATTCTCTGTCGAAATGAAGCTCCCCGACTGGGTGACGTGTTCTGTTGTAAAGTTTTTGGCTTCCGGTTTTTCGTTTAAACACCTAAACAAACATTTCTCGATTATTCTAATATACAGTCGTTCGAGTAGGGAGGTATCGCAGACTAGTGGTTCCAACAGTTCTATCCATCCATATATAGTGTAAGTCTATGCTCTTCGCTAGCCTTGTAGGGCACATGCCGGGAGGAAACAAATCCAGAATTTGCTGAGTGACGTTAATGAAATTGTTTTTATCTAATATTTAAAGTTACATGTGGAAATTACATATTGGCGAAATGATATCGCTCCCCTTGTAATCTAACAACTTGCATTTGCTATATAAACAGGGTTATTCGTTCTTCTCTAAATATATAAACCATTCTTTCAGATTGGTCCAGAAATCCCATACCCCCTTCCGAATCGGATTATTGCCTGCACGTAAACGTAGTCATCTACGTCATTAGTTTCCTCGCCCCTTACCCTCATCATAATCTGGAGCTTGGGTCTGTGTAGGACCCGGTTTTTGCTAAGGTGTGTGAGGCATGCTTATCCTTTAAAGACTCCGGATACCGATAGAAAGGAGGTTCCATCCTGGTTGAGTGCTCCTTTGACCTCAAGAAGGGATGAAAAAAACGTCCCCCTTGTCGGTAAACTATTACTTATAGAAAAACCCACCCCTCTTCGGTCTTTACCAGCCCAGCCTCCTTCTCCAGGAGCCCTCCCGCTGCGATACGCTCGGCGACTTTGATCCGGCCCGGCGCTCTAATTAGAAGGAAGTGAAGTGTAGGTCAGGCAGGTCACCATTACCCGCGACGCCTCTCATCGACCACTCCAAATGTCGTTAGCCAGCGAGACGTTCTCACGGCGTTGACCCGCTGGCGGGGGTTCGTGGAGGGGGGAGGTGGCGGGATGGATCTGGATCACGTTAGGGACTCCCGTAAAAATCAGCCGCAATTTACATCCAATTTGAGACGTCGGAGAGGTCAGCCGGCGGCGACTGGTCCGGCAAGAGGAGGGAAGGTCTTGCGGAACCAAAGTGTTAAGGCAAAAGGACTTGTCCACCCATCGATCAGTTTTCTTCCACAGATCCGAGGAATGGTTGCAAGGGCCGCAGCTTAGGCAAAGAAACCCAGACATACCTATCCCTAGCCACTTCATCCAGCTCATCCCACAGGATCCTGAGGCGTTCTTGAGCTAGCCTAAACAGAGTTCAAAGAAAATGGATGGATAGACCAATTGTCTCTGGGGTCACTGATAAACCCAGACCTCCCTATGCCCAGACGCTTCATCCATTTATTTCGATACCAAGGCGTTCCCAAGCAAATCTAAAAACATAGTCCCTCTAGCATGTCCTGGGTCATCAACTTTCGGGACCTTCCTATCCACAGCCACTTTGTCCAGCTCATTTGACAGGATCCTGAGGCATTCCCAGGCAAACCATAGCCCCCTCTCTGATTGTCCTGGTTCTTCCTCGGAGTCTCCTGATAATCGAAAATACCTGGAACATCTCCCGATGGAGGAATCTTCACCGGATGCCTGAGCCACCTCCGCTGGCTCTCCTCAATTTGTCATTAAGTCACAATTTGGACATATTCAGTTCCACTGAAGGCCACAGACCTACTTTCTTTCATTTAAGTAGACCAAAGTTGAGCGAGTTACAAGGAACTTTAAGGCCTGGACCCAACATGGCAGAGGGTTAACCATGAAAGCGAGTCAAACTTAAAAGTTAAGAAACTTGCCATAAAACGCAATGATTGGACTCATTTAGTGGATGAGAGTGATGAAACAACACGACGTCTGCTTTTGATCAGGCCTATAAAGTAGCGGGGGCTTTACTGCGTGTGTGTGCTGAGGGATAATGTGTCATTACCTGAGCGATGTGAGTCACCAGAACAGGCCGGCACGTATAAAACCCAACAGACATCGGGAAAAAATGAAGCCTAATCACATTTTGACTCTGTTCGTTAGAGGGTATTTCCTGTCCCGGACTGATTCAATCTCGACAACCCGGCGGAAACCCAGACGCTACAAGGACAGGACGCTGGAGTCTGGAAGCGAAGAATCTTGGTTGTACCCTCCGAAAACGTCAACGGTTTTGTTTTTAGTTTATGATTTTCACCATTAGATCATAAAATGGCCACCAGAGGGAAACTGGTATGCTGGGAGTATTGATACCTTACAAAATGGCCAATATTTTGTATTGGTATTCATCCCTAAAATAAAAGATTTAAAGGGTTATGTTAGAGATATGTACAATTCTTATATTCACAGATTTATGTTCAATAACAGGGGATAGTGGATCGCAGCCACAACTGTGCATTTAATTTTAGGTGGGCTTGAACGGCATGCCTCGCGACAAAAGTGCCTTCTGCCATTCCCCGTTCGCAGTAATAGTCGAAGAGGGATAATGGATTTCAGCCACCAGGAGCTGTTCATTTTAAGCATGAAAAAATAAACAGCTTCAACACATGAAACAAATGAGTTCTTTTTGCCACTGCTCTCAGCAACAGGCAACTGGGGATAGGGGATCGCAGCCACAACTGTGCATTTAATTTTAGGTGGGCTTGAATGGCATGCCTCACGACAAGAGTGCCTTCTGCCATTCCCCGTTCGCAGTAATAGTCGAAGAGGGATAATGGATTTCAGCCACCAGGAGCTGTTCATTTTAAGCATAAAAAAATAAACAGCTGCAACACATTAATCAAATGTGTTCTTTTTGCCACTGCTCTCAGTAACAGGCAACTGGGGATAGGGGATCGCAGCCACAACCGTGCATTTAATTTTAGGTGGGCTTGAACGGCGTGCCTCGCGACTTGACTGCCTTCTGTCAGTCCCCGTTTGCAGCCATATGCAATCGGGGATAAAGAATCGCAGCTGAAGAAGTGCAGTTCATTTTAGGTGGAAATAACAGCTAAAAAGAGCCTCCAGGTCCGACAAAAGCGCCTACAGCCATTCCCCCATCGCAGTAATACACAATCGGGAATAATTGATCATGGGTGCAAGAGTGCAGTTAACTTTTCGGTGGGCACGATGACAAAAAACATTAAATAGTTGCCAGGCCTGAAAAAAATGCGCTCTGCTATTCACTGCTCGTAGAAATAGTCGAGCAGGGATAATGGATTGCCGTTCATTTTAGGCATTAAGAATGGAAGGAAACAGCTTCCACGCATGACATTTGCCAGGCTTGACAAAAATGCCCTGTGCCAGTCCCTGCTCACAGCAATATGCAATCAGGGATAATGGAATGCGGCCGCCTTAGTGTGGATCACTTTTTGATGGAGAGGATGGCAAAAAAAGCCACCAGGATTGATATATCTATGCTCTGCAGTTCCCTGTTTAAGTCATCGAGGATAAAGTAGAGGGATTGTGTTTAGTAGTTCCCGATGGTGAGAAACTGTTCTCACCCATGCCTAGCTTTAGAATTATTTTCGATTTACCCGGTTTTGCAATTGAGTTCTATTTTGAACAGATTTCATGGATGTTTCTTTACCTGGAAATCGAAGAGGGATAACTAAAAACCGTTTTGTTCCGAGTCTCCAGGCCAAAATATTCCAGGTGATACACCAAACCTGACTCCGCCCCTTTCCGAGCCTCGAGAAAACAACCTCGAGACACGATAATTACACGGAATATCAACATCAATCATTTTTACATACACACCTGCGTGTACCTGAAGTAAGCATTCAAGAAAAATAATGACCCAGGACGTACATTTCATTGCATTTTAAATCACCGCCCTCGTAGCCGACGCCATCTTTGAAGTGTCAATTCGTAGGCGTCGACCTACCTGATATATGGATTTTTGGGGACCACGCCCATTTCATTTTTTAACACCGTGAATACCGTTTGATGTGTTGGGAAGACCTTAAAAGTCAAGCTTTGATGTGTTCAACACCGTTCCTCAGGGGAACCAATAGCCTACAGCGCCGTTCGCATCTGAGGAGGGTCTACGTTTGGATTTCCAGGAAAAATTTCGGTTTGTGAGCTCCCTGCGGAAGGGATAATATTGTTGAGCGTAGACCAGGGCTGGCCGACCCATTTTGGCTCTGAAGGGAAAACAGTAGGAATAGCACTCTTGCGGGGGGCCGGGATAGTAGATTACAGTGAAAAGATGAGAGGTAGAGAGAGAGAGAGAGAGAGAAAGAGAGAAAGAAAAAAGAGAGGGAGGGAGAGATTAGGAGAAAATGACAAAGAAAAATAAATATATAGAAAGAAAAATAAATAATAAGAATAACTTCTACTTAAATGAAAGAAAGTAGGTCTGTGGCCTTCAGTGGAACTGAATATGTCCAAATTGTGACTTAATTACAAAGAATTAAAAAAAAAGAGTTGGTGAACTAGAGCGAAATAAAGAAATAGCAAAAGAAAGAAAGAAATTGAGAGAGAGAGAGAGAGAGAGAGAGAGAGAGAAAGTAACACAAAAGACAACGATTGAAAGAGAAACATGAGAGATAGAAAAGAAAGAAAGACTGAAAAAAGAGTAGATTACAGTGAAAAGGGAGAGAGGTAGAGAGAGAGAGAGGGGTAGAGAGAGAGAGAGAGAGAGAGAGAGAGAGAGAGAGAGAGAGAGAGAAAAGAAAAAAGAGGAAGGGAGAAAAAGGGAGAAAATGAGAAAGAACGAAATATAAAGAGAGAAAGAAAAATAAATAATAAGAGTGTGAGAGAGAGAGGGAGAGAGAAAGAGAGAGAGATAGAAATAGGAGAGAAAGAATTAAAGAAAAAGAGTTGGTGAACTAGAGCGTAATAAAAAAAATCAAAAGAAAGAAAGAAAGAAAAAATTGAGAGAGAGAGAGAGAAAGTAACAGAAAAGACAAAGATTGAAAGACAAAGATGAGAGACAGAAAAAAGATTGAAAAAAAGAGTAGATTGAAGTTAAAAGGGAGAGAGGTAGAAAGAGAGAGAAAGAGAGAAAGGAAAAAAGAAAGGGAGGGAGAGAAAGGGAGAAAATGAGAAAGAAAGAAAAATAAAGAGAGAAAGAAAAATAAATAATAAGAATGAGAGAGGGGGGGAGAGAAGGAGGGACAAAAATAGCAGAGAAAGAATTAAAGAAAAATACATGGTGAACTAGAGCGAAATAAATAAATAGAAAAAGAAAGACAGAAATGGAGAGAGAGAGAGAGAGAGACAGAGAGAGAGAGAGAGAGAGAGAGAGAGAGAGAGAGAGAGAGAAAGAAGGGGAGAGAGAGAGAGGCAGAAGAGACAAAGATTGAAAGAGAAAAATGAGAGATAGAAAGAGAGGGGGGAGAAAAGAGGAGAAAATGAGAGAAACAGATAAAAGAAACAAGGAGACAAAGAAAGAAAGAGAGAAAAAGAGAAAGAAAGAGACAAAGAGACAAAGAGCAAAAGAGACAAAGAAAAAAAGAAAGAAAGAGACAAAGGAATGAGACAAAAGTAAGAGACAAAAGAGACAAATGAATGAAAAAAGAGACAAAGATGCAAATAAAGAAAGAAAGAAAAAGAAAGAAAGAAAGAGAGAAAGGTAGAGGAGAAGGAAGAAAATGAGAGAGGGAAAGAGAAAAAAAAAGAGAGAAATTGACAGTAACAGAGAGAAATTAATGAAGCTACAGCGTCTTTGCGAGGGACAGGTGGACATTTATAAAACCACAGCTCAGTTTGTATCTCGGGCCGAACTATAACCTCTGGCGAGCCTGATCCAGCCCGCGGGCCGCATACTTGACACCGGTGGCATCGACAATAAAGCGCAGATTTTCCTCTAGTTATTACAAAAAAAAGCATTATTACATTGTACATCCATCACGACGGCTCAGTTACAAGGGAGGAAATCGGTTCCCACTTGATGATCAACCACGAGAGGCACCGGAAGGTGCTTGGCAACCTGCCCAAGGATAAACCACAAGCAGCCGCTGAGATCACATAGAACTCAACGTTGGTGGTTGGGAACATCGCAATATTCAAGGCACGGACTCCAAGACGGTGAATCCTCTTGCTTAAGGGTACATAGGAGTTGAACTAACACCTCGAAAGCTCAGGATTGGGAATTCCCAGTCGGCCTGATCCTCTCTGGAAGAAAGTTTAGAGGCAAATCAAAAAAATTGGAGAATACTAAAGTGGAACCTCACTAGTTCGCAGATCCACTTTTGCGGGTTCAGAGCTTCGCGGGTCTAAAAAATATACCTTACCTTCTCAATAAAAGCACTTATTGACTTGAGGCCATTGAGCGCGAGCTTATGTCAACTGAGGACACAGCGTGGACACTCTTATTGTGAAGGGGAGGGGGGGAGGCCCTGACACAATGCTTAGTCATTGCCGCTTCGCTCACCCCTCCCCTTCCTTCAACTCCTCCCACCTCACCCCCTTCTTATGTGGCGCTCAGTTTATCATGGAGGAACTCGGCGACGCGATGTAAGTATATTCCCTTCTGTCACATTTCATCTCAAGTTTGACTTTATTATACCAAAAGCGAGCGGTTGTTTGTACGACCTAAACACAGCTAATTGTGTGTGGTTTCGTGTATTTGTTGTAAAAGCCGTTCGATGCCGCTAGCTAAAGTATGTTGTTATTGTCAGAAGGTTGCGTTTTCACTTTCATTAAAATGAACACAGACCATTTTTTAAACTGCGGTTTCCCAAAACGCTTCACAAACACTCATCAAATATCACATTTTCACTGTTTTTATTTTCAATATGTCACCGGTAGTCTTAACAAGCGAAATAAACTGCGATGGCTGCGGTGGTTGAGAGCGGTGAATACAATCATACTGAATGCTTCGTAATGGTTTCGCCGCATTCCTATTCCGTGTACCGTAAATTCCGGACTATAGAGCGCACCCACCACATTTTAAGAAGATAACCGCTTTTGTACTTACACAAGCCGCACCTGTATATAAGCCGCATGCGCCCACATTAAAACACGTAACACAACCACAAAATTGACCCAAACCCAACTTTGAGTGTCGCGATTGTAACTAAATATAAAGTACACAGTCCAAAAACCACAGCCGGCAAAATGAACGGAAAATTATACTCGTACTTAAGGTTTGATGCAGACCTGCAGAGTCCGGGTCCTGTTGAAAGTAATCCAAGGGAAAAAAAGGTAAGGGTGGGAAAAATATATATCCACTATTGTCCGCTGCGTCCACAAACACGTCTCACCTTTACTCCACTTGCTGTCAGCCCCCGTGGTTTTCGCCCCTTCTTTTTGATTCGCCCGTGGAAAACATATCAGAATAAGTTTCTAAAATAAATACATTACAAAAATATACAGTTGCAAATACATATTATACATGGTTACACATATTTACAAAGAAAGACGGTACACCGAGAGAGTTTTCAAAGCTTTAATAATAATATTATAACTTTCATCCCAGACAATGCCTGTGAAGGGTAGCAAAACGCTACTATCAACACGCTCGCAAAACAGTAAACGGGTCTGTTAAAAAAAAATATACCGTACATGTAGAAATCACGGTAAACCGTCCTCATCTTCCTCCTTATAACTGACGTCATCAAAGTCGTCTTCCTTCAGTATGGGAAAGAGGCTTTGTCATATAGACGTCGTCCCACGCTCCCTTATTCAAAAACACGCTAGCAAAGTAAAGTTTACGTGCAGTAGCTCTGTTTCCTTCTTTATCGGACTGCTCGATTGCGTTTAGCTTGAAAGCTGCGTCATGTGCCTTTTTTTTTGCAATTTGCATGATGAGGATATGTCTACGCTAATTTAATTTGTGCACAAGCTAAGAAGTTGCAGTCTTCCTCGGCGCATATATTCCAGCGGTCTAAATCTTACCCTTTGTACTCGAGCGCTGCTGGCGGCTGTTAGAAAAATGACATAAATTGGCCGCATCACTGAATAAGCCGCAGGGTTGAACGTTTGGGGAAAAAAGTAGCGGCTTATAGTCCGGAATTTACGGTACATATAACAAAAAAAAACTGTAAAATTTGTTGTAACATGAATTTCACTATTCTAGATGGTGTACTGTATACAGGGGGGTATACTGTATACCTGTATACGTTTCTTTAAGCATTTTTGAAGGGGCGCCGCTACTTGGCGGATTTTCAGTTTTTGCAAGTGGTCTCGGTCCCCATTAACCGTGAAAACCAAGAGATTACTGTACTCAACTTGCAAAATTTCTCTCCAAGATTTTTCGATCACTATGGACGTAATATAATGACATATACAGTGGAACCTCGGTTTTCGAACGCCTCTCAGTTCGAACAAATCGGTGTCCGACCAAAAATTTTGAGAAACTCAAAATTGTGTTTTAGCCCCTTATTATGCCTCAATAGAAAGTCAGTGCAAGCAGCAAAGTTGCTACAGGTGAAAAAAGAAAAGTAGTGCATACAACTATTGCATTTGAGAAATAAATAATAGCCAAATATGAAGGAGGTGTGCGAGCGCCTTCTGCTGACCACCACAAAGGTAAGAAATCCTATTCATAAGATTACGATAACGCGAACGTACGATTAGCCTGGGTTAGCTTTAAGTTTACATTAAACATTCAGGGTGTTGGAACGGAGCCCAACATTGAGGGTGTTGGAACGGAGCCCCCTCTCCAATGAACTGCTCACCACTTGTTGTGGAGACCCGGGTGCTAGATGACTTGTAAACGACCTGATTTTTTTATTTTTACACGTTCGTGTTAGGGGAATCTTTCGTACGGAAGATTACGATAACGGGAACGTACGATTAGCCCGGGTTAGCTTTATGTTTACGTTAAACATTTTAGGTAAACATTCAGGGTGTTGGAACGGATTAAAACGATTTACATTATTTTTAATGGGAAAAACGATTTCGGTGAACGAACAAATCGGGTTTCGAACAGGGTTCTGGAACGGATTATGGTCGAGAACCGAGGTTCCACTGTATAATATAAAATACTGAATTGAGAAAAGAGGAGCATAAGATAATATCATATAGGTTACCCCTCACCCGAAAATTTTAAAATGAGAAAAATATTCCTTAAATCAAGCAAGCTGATTTGCCTCGGTTGTCCTGGCAACATAGGGTGAAAACCTTCGAGGCTTGTCACCCAGTGGAGTTTTTAAATTGAATTTTAATTAAAAGTTATCCTGAGAGACTGGTGAGCGATGTCCGCCACTTAGTGGCAAACACGGTCACTACAACTTGCGCATTTCCTAGCGCCGATCAGTTTGATTTCCCAAAATTCCCCAAGTGCGGAGGAAGCACAAGTGTGGGTGGCGTCGGTGGTGCCCTCCCGGCAAACAAAGGAGCTTGCGTGGGTGAATTCCCTTCCCCAAATCCTCTCCGGTTTGTTTTTTGTTTCCTGGAGCATGTCTGCTTTCTGCAGGAACGCAATTGTTCTCCCGGCGAGCGCCAATAAGGGAGTAGAGTCCTCTGGAACTCCTGCCCACGCCGCCGTTTGATCCTGATAAAATGCAACCGACAAAACAAGCACACACCCGATGGTGAGAAAGGTATTTGTTGAATCGTTTCGAATACAAAAGCATCACTTCCTGGGTCAATGTTGGCAGGGGTTACTTGAATTCAGGATTTTGAAGGGGCATGCCCTGGTGCTGTTCCCTGTCATTTTCCTTACGGGTCTGAGCGTTCACACAAAGTCGGTGAGCAACGCTTGAAACAACAGTGAGCAACAGCAATCCCGAGTGTGGCAACTAAATCATGATCAAACATGTCCAAAACTTGACATCATGTTACATTTTGCTGAGTTTACGGCAATGCAAAATTAATTTTCTCTTTTGAATGAATTGACTCATGTACGATTGCAAAGGTTGCAGGGCCTACAATCATCATTCTTTCACAAGATTTTCATTTCTTTTATTCCTGGTATCTTTTGTCGCATAATATCAACAATTTTGGGGGCTTATTTAGTCGGTTGTATCACATTTTTTATTTATTTTTTATTTATTTTATTTATTTTTATTTTATTTTATTTTATTTTATTTTATTTATTATATTTTATTTTATTTATTTTATTTATTTTATTTATTTATTTTATTTTTTTATTTTATTTGTTTATTTTATTTATTTATTTATTTTATTTTATTTTATTTATTTTTTCATTTATTTTTTTTATTTAAAATAAAGTTTATTTTTTAGTGGAAGTACAATGTTGGCAACAAGATTCACTGGATATAATTGGAAATTATTTGAATGCAACACAAACTTTTTCTTCTTTTTCCCTGTTTTTGTCTCCTTTTTTTTAAATTCCTTTTTTTAAAAATCTTATTGTGTTTATTTTTTCCTAGCTGTTACTTTTTTCCCTTTATTTGCCTCTTTCTTTCCTTCTGGTTTTTTTCTGAATTTTTCCTGCTCTTTTTTTATCTTTTTCTCTCCTTTTTCTCAGCTTTTCACTACTTTTTCATTTTGGTATTTTTTTTATTTTTTGTTCTATTCCTCCCCTTCCTTTAAGTCATTTTGTGCGCAATTTTACATAATATTTGGTCGTGTAGGGATTAAAGAAGCAAAAACAACCTGAAGAGCCATTTGGGACCCGAAAGAGACAGTTCTTTTTAGTGAGGTGAGCCGAAGAAGCCGGTTCTCGAAAAACTCTACTGACTTTACTCAACTTCGTTCTACTTCAACATTGACTTCAAAATACGCAATTGGAACTCAGCGTCAGGGCAACCCATGTATTTTTACCTTCATGCACTGTAACTTTGACTTAATTCGCTTTTTAATGAGCAATTTCGATTTTTGTGAGCTGGCTAGATTTTCTTGTGCATGGAAAAGCTCTGGGTAGTGCGCAATTGCGCGCGCACGCACGCAGCTTAGAGAGAACATTGGTTGCAGTAGATGGGTTTGATTGACTCGGGTATTCTTCTCTAGCCTAGAGGTTTTTTGAGTTGTGACGATGGGAATGGTGTGCCCTGGTCTTACCAAGGTCTTAAAAGTATAGGTTGAGGTAGATTTGGGTTTGATTGCCTTGCTGGGTCATGGGTGACTGCTCCTAATCCTTTTTGTAAGGTTCTCTTGTGTTCTGTCTGGTTCACGTGCATGCTGGGCCATCAAATTTTCCTAGGTCACCGTTTGAAGGCAGGCTGGGGGTGCTTAAAGGGCTGGGTAGGGAGTGGCATGCCTTGGTGCTATCAAGACCTCAGAGCATCGATTGCGGTAGGGTTGAGTTTGATTGCCTAATTGGGTTGCGGTTGATGGCTCTCCACTCTTTTCGTGGGGTTCTCTTATGGTATGGTTCCCTGACATTCTGGGCCCTTCTAGCAGATTTTCCTGGGTAACCGTTTTAAGGCTGGTCGGCGGTGCTTCAAGTTCCAGGTAGAGAATGGCATGACCTGGAGCTAACAAGGCATCAGAGGCAATGGTTGCGGTAGATGGGTTTGATTGACTGGTATTCTTCTTGGATCCGCTGGTGTTTGGAGTTCTGAGGTTGGGAATGGTGTGTCATGGTGTTACCAAGGTCTTAAAAGTATTGGTTGCGGTAGGTTTGGGTTAGATTGCTTTGATGGGTCATGGTTGACTGCTCCTAATCCTTTTTGTAAGGTTCTCTTGTGTTCTGGTTAACGTGCATGCTGGGCCAAACCATCAAATGTTCCTAGGTCACCGTTTGAAGGCCTGGAGCTAAGGAGGCATCAGAGGCATTGGTTGTGGTAGTGTTGGGTTTGCTTGCCTTGTCATGCCATGGTTGAGACGACCCCTAACCCTTTCGTAAGGTTCTCTTGCATGCTGGTCTCATTCACCAGGTCAGGTCTAATCCCTACAATGTTTTGGTTGGTAGAGGCTGGTATCAGCGGTCCTCTCTCTTGAATTGTCAGTGAAAATCTGGAAGCTGGTGAAGATCTCATGCATGGCAGACCCACCACTTAAGCACCTTAAATTCCAAAAGTCAAATTAGATTTGGGGTGGTCTCGGAAAACCGACATGTGTTAAAAATCAAGAAGGCCTCATTGGATAATCAGTGTTGTCTTCTCCCGATAAGACCCCTAACCCTCCCAACAGTGACCTTAGACCCTCACCTGTCTCCTCAGGGCCTTGACAACCTATCAGGTGGCTTCCCTGAGGTTGCTTAGAGACTTGCAGTCAGGCCGATCACGCTGACATTCGAAAAACACACCACGCCTCACCTCTGATCTCGGACTTATGCGCACCTGAACACTCGATACTGTTGAGCTGCGGCTTCGCTCGCGTTTCATCTTTTGCTGCGTTTTTCTTAGCTTGTTAAATGAGCAGCCTGGGGGGGTCCCCGAGAGAAAAATCCCAGTGAGATGTCTGACAGCATCCGTGAGTGTGTATGTGTCCTTTTATGAGATATAAACGCATGGAAAAGGAGCCGGTTCGCAGTGACCTCGTGGAAACGCACACGTGTACACGCCGCATACATCAAACGCACCTTATGGGGTCATAAACTTACCCAACATTGGCTGCTTTTATATTTTTTATAGCTGATCACACCCATTCAAACATAAGAAGTCCATCAAACAATGAACACAGGGGCAAAGCACTAGAAGTTGCTCATATGTACACGGAACAAATTATTGATGTTTTTTTTTTACCCTAGGACAAAAACAGACATAAGAACACGTTGCATTTGTGTGTTAATGATTATGGGAAGGGGGCCATTTGCAAGCGATGGGAATGCGGGCAGTGGTTTTTCTAAGTGGCGCTATCTGGGTCACAGGGCCAAGGCTACTGGCTTACTATCAGCTGGCTACGCACTCAGCGCCGCCTCACGTGGGAAAGATGCTAACCGGTCCATAGTTCCGTCTCTTTGATCCTGTTTGTTTGTTTCCTTCCCCCCAACGCCCCCCAGAAATTCAATGAACTTGAATGGCACAAAACAACGAGGGGCTTAACCCCAACGGAATTTTAAGCTCGTAATGATACGGTGGGCTATTGTCTATCATGGCTGTCAATTAGAGGTTCTTGGTTTGAATCTTCAACCTGAGATATGGTTTTTATTCGTCGGCTTAGTATTGTTTTTTGCTGTAGGACCCCTTGAGCTCTTAACGTGGGGAATTTGGCCGTTTTCAGCTGTACTGCAGGTTGCCTGGGTCATGTGTTTTGGGACCATTTCAGATGCCGACTACCACAGAGTCAGACAGTGATTACCAAAATGACAAATACCGTATTATCCGCACTATCAGGCGCACTGGGTTATAGGGCGCGCCCCCAGAAAATAGTTTTTGGTCCTATATTTTCCATACATAAGGCGCACCGGATTACAAGGCGCATGGTCAGCTTTTGAAAAAAAAAAAAGGCTTTTAGGTGCGCCTTATAGTGCGGAAAATACGGTATTTACTACGGCGCTGTAAGAAATCTAATGACCTGTAGAAAATAGGGCCAGATTGCAACACAGACGTGAGATGTCGTCTACGTGAGAAGTTGTCTTATTCTGTTCTTATCATTTGTGGTTGCCATGGTAACGGACCAGATCGCATTTGGTTGTCATAGTTTGAGGATTCAAGGGAACTCCAGTGACTGGATCAATGACTTCCATGATACTGAGAGGAAACTGTAGCGTGTAAGTTTCCGTGCAGTTCATTTCGGATGTATAGATCAAGAACCGTGCTTGATGTTTTGGGTAAGAAAGGAGAAATATCGTGAGGCAGTGCTCCCTCTAAGCTGCGCGCGTGCGCAATTGCGCACTGCTTGCCCATTCCCAGCGCACAAGAAAATCTAGCCAGCGGACAAAAATCAGGGCTCAAAATTACTAATTAAGAAGCAACTTAAGTCAAAGTGAAGGTAAAAATACACGGGTTCTCCTGATATTGTGTCCTAAATGCGGTATTTTGAAGTCGAGTCGAAGTAGAACGAAGTTGAGTAAAGTTAGTAGAGTTTGTCGAGAACCGGCTTCTTCGGCTCGGCTCACTAAAAGGAACCGGCTCTTTCAGGGCCTTAAACGACTCTTCAGGTTGTTTTTGCTTCTTTAATCCCAACATGACCAAATATTATGTAAAATTATGCACAAAATGACTTAAAAGAAGGGGGAAATAGAATAAAAAAGAAAAAAATACCAAAATGAAAAAGAAACAAAAGGAAGAGGAAAAAAAGGAAACATTTAGAAAAAAGCCAGAAACGTAGGAAAAAGTAAATAGAGAACAAAAAGAAAAAAGTAACAGCTCGGATAAAATAAACACAATGAGACAAAAAACGGAAAAAAGAAGAAAAAGTTTGTGTTGCATTCAAATAATTTCCAATTATATCAAGTGAATCTTGTTGCCAACATTGTACTTCCACTAAAAAATGTGATTAAGTACAGTTCTGTATCTTACAACCGACTAAATAAGCCCCCAAAAAGTTAATATTATGCGACAAAATATATCAGGGAAAAAAAAGAAATGGATATCTTGTGAAAGAATTGTAAGAACAAACGACGTTTGTAGGCCATACAACCTTACACAAAATGAAAATCGGCAGTGGAGTTGCACACGGTGATTAAGGAGCGACCTACAGTGGAACCTCGGTTCTCGAGCATAATCCGTTCCAGAACCCTGTTCGAAAAGCGATTTGTTCGATCACCGAAATCATTTTTCCCATTAAAAATGATGTAAATTGTTTTAATCCGTTCCAACACCCTAAATGTTTACCCTGAATGTTTAACGTAAACATAAAGCTAACCCGGGCTAATCGTACGTTCGCGTTATCGTAATCTTCCGTACGAAAGATTACGCTAACATGAACGTATAAAAATAAAAAAATCAGGTCGTTTATAAGTCATTTAGCACCCGGGTCTCCACAACAAGTGGTGAGCAGTTCATTGGAGAGGGGGCTCCGTTCCAACACCCTCAATGTTGGGCTCCGTTCCAACACCCCGAATGTTTACCTTGAATGTTTAACGTAAACATGAAGCTAACCCAGGCTAATCGTACGTTCGCGTTATCGTGATCTTCCGTACGAAAGATTACGCTAACATGAATGTGTAAAAATTTTAAAAAAGGATAAAGAAAATAATTATGCATAGGGTTTCTTACCTTTGTGGTGGTCAGCAGAAGGCGCAGGTGGACGGTGGGGAGAGGATCAGACACTCGCACATCTTCATATTTTGCTATTATTTCTTTCTTAAATGCAATAGTTGTACGCACTACTTTTCTTTTTTCACCTGTAGCAACTTTGCTGCTTGCACTGACTTTCTTTGGAGGCATAATTAGGGGCTCAAACACTTCGTACACCTATATTAAAGGCGAAAGCAAAACGAAGCACGTCCACACGCGATAACAGTCGGCCACGAAAAGAACGATCTACACCCGTACGCCGCTCAGCATCGCACCCTAGCGTACGCACTCACGCATTACCGGCGTTCGAACTCCGATTTTTTTGACCAAAACAGCGAAGCAAGAATTTCTCAAAATTTTTGGTCGGATTCTGATTTGTTCAAACTGAGAGGCGTTCGAAAACCGAGGTTCCACTGTATTTGTCTGGAAAGTGTCGCATTAGCGGCTAGCATTACAGATGTTACCCTTAGGCTAGGTTCACACCGCAGTGAAATCTGATTTTTTTTGCACCGACGCGACCTGTATCCGATCAGTTTAAGTCCGTTTAAAGGGCACAATTCCAATTTTTTCACACCAGACCCAGGCCACATTCATATGTAATCCTCAATCCGATGCATATCTTATGGAATGTGATTTCTGCGTGAACGGTCATGGCGCATCCATGCGACCTGCGCGTCATCAAGAGACTGGAGGATGCGTACAACTCAACAACCATGGCGGACGAAAACACGGAAAGCATTCAATGAAGGGAGAGTGTGGTTTATGAAATGAAATGAACTGATCTGCATTTATATAGCGCTTTTCAAGTCAAGACTTCCAAAAGCGCTTTACAGTGTGCTTCACATTTCCCAATAGCGGCCTTGTATTGCAGCCATGTAAGACGCTAACCTGCTTATTGGGGGTGTTAGGGGTTCAGTGTCTTACCCAAGGACACTTCGACATGTAACACTGACAAGCCGGGATTCGAACTGGGATCCCTTGACCCCAAGACGAGCGATGATTTAAATAATACAGGGTTCCCGCAGCTTAGCGCAAGTTAAATTCAAGACTTTTTAAATGCCTTCTGAAATCAAATTTAATACCATATCGACAAAAATCACAATTAGAACAAACAAAACACAAACAATAAATAAAAAAATGTTTAGTTTTATTTAGAACTGGCAAATAACCAAAGAACTCTTCTGCTACATTCATGAAGTATTTTTATAATGAAAAACGACATTTTTAGTAAATCCTTAAAGTTCAAACAAATATAAATCTTATTAATACGTTCATATTTTTAAGACTTTCAAAAATTGGATTTAAGAGGTTTTAATGCCAGTTATTTTGAGAATAGTAAATTCAATGCCTTTGAAGACTTTTCAAAGATCCGCGGGAACCTTGTAATATTTCGGGCGGTAGCACAGTAACTTTCAAATTGCTAGATGCTCTTGTGGCATCCATGAGTACTTCGGGAAACAATGCACGCATTGTGTGTCCTCTTGACTACTTTTGCACAATGTTGACGCATATTGCACTAATACGATCCCAAAACTGTATGTAACATCCTACATGCCCACATTTTTTGTGTAAATATTGTGTAACTTATGACCTTTATCTTCTTTGTTCCTTTATGTTGTGTAAATTATACCCTTATCTTCTTTGTTCCTTTTTCTTCTCGGTTTCTTTTATCCTCACTGTTAAATGTGAAACTGGAGTGCAATGCCCAATTTCGTTGTCACAATATGTTCAACCCATTTTGTAACAATGACAATAAAGGTATATTCTATTCAGGGTTGGGTAGGGTTACTTTAACTTGACGACTTTCAATTACTTTTGGATTACTCCAATACCAAATATGCTAATCAAAAACAAAAGAAACTAAACATGAATGAAATGATGACTCACAACACATGTTAAGCTTTCTCTCCTGGCTTTGATCTCTTTGATCTCCAGCAAAACTAACATAAAATGCAACAGAAACAAAATGAAAATAAATCCTGCACAAAATTTAGTCATTTCATTCATATTTAGTTTATTTTGTCTTTGATTAGCATATTTGGTATTGGAGTAATCCAAAAGTAATTGAAAGTAATCGAGTTAAAGTAACCCTACCCAACCCTGATTCTATTCTATTCTATTCCATTCTCTTCTGTGTATGCGGGACACTTGTCATGCACACACATGAGACTGCATAAAAGTCGTATTCAGGGAGAATTCTCGCAAAAACATCAGATTTCACCCAAAAATCGGAATTGAGCATAAAGCTCTGCAGTGTGAACCTAGCTTTAGCCACTAGCCGAGGCTGATCTGGTATTCAAGGCAGTGACACTAAACCCCGCTTTAGCACTATAGCCGCAGCCACACTGATTCTGTCACATTATATTAGAAAGTTGTAAAACCCTTATCCGGTCCCTTCTCAAGGTTTCTTCATTTTTCTCATTTTGAGGTTTTTTGAGTTTTTCCTTGCCCTCATGTTGGTTCCAGATCATGGGATGGTGTAATAATAGTCTGAAAAAAATAGTCTGTGTAATAACCTGTGAAGCCCTTTGAGACTCTTTGTGATTAAGGGCTGTACAAATAAAAATGACTTGACTTATCCAAATGGTTCCCCGTTGCCCATTCAAAATGATTACAGGTTGACGGTGCTTCCACCATGTCTTGTGGCCAGTTCGCCCAATTCCTTCCCATTAACCCCCGTCACCTCTAGGCGCTCAAGTCTGCATTATCAGTGGGGCTCATTAGGACGGCATTAGTGTCAGAGATGGACACGCTGATACAGCCCGACTACTCGATCAAGGACGCTGGAGAGACACCGGGGCTTTTCTAAGCCTTTTCCTGGCTCTAGCGACTCTTCAAACTATTGTTGGAGGAGGCCTCTATTCTGACACCAAAGGTCAGGGGTCGTCGGTCCACCGGAGCCGACCCGCTACGAGGTCCCCGGCGGACTGTCACTACGATTCACCAGTCGCAAGCGCTCCCTGTCAGCAGGTCCCGACACGGCAGTCACTTACGCTCGCATGCATGCAAATGTGCTTACGTATGCTATGCTAGGAGAGCTGGACGAACCCTGGCAGCCCCCCAGCGACTTAAAACCGTAGCGGCAGAGGGGACAAAGGGACATTTTGGGGTCTTATTCCATGGTGAGCCAATATTGTTGGTTGCAAGGTCTAATCCAGGGATGTCAAACTCAATTGCACAAGGGGGCCAAAATTTAAAACACACTTACCAGGATAAACATTTATTGAACACACTTCAACTGAATGTTTTTGGA